>NC_091282.1:1077329754-1077636504 GCF_032444005.1 Ranitomeya imitator | reverse complement strand
TTGAATTCTGGACTATATGTATCTATCAACAACAGTAATTTTGCTAACGACTGGACATACTTACAGTAGAACTACAAAATTAACACACACTTTAAAATTCCATATTGCATTTTTATTGTAGACTTTGTGTATTTTTTATGTTCCAATACTTTCTAGATTTAAATCCCATTAAAACACTGAATGCAGACTTTATTGGAACAATATTCATTAGAGAATATCACAAGTCACAAAAATCATAGAAAAAGGAAGACAACAGCATTTTGTAATGTTATAAATGTACACATAAAAACGTCATTGGGGCAGGGAATGCAATACATTTGTCATATAACAACATTTTTTTATTACTCGTGATAATGTCCTCATGAACATAACAATACAAATGCAATATGGAAAAATAGCAACTAAATGAGTTACAGCAATTGCAGTCAGCACAAGCCGTGTTTTAGTATCTGGACGAGTAGCATTGACATTGTAAAACAAAGAAGATTTGTTAGGAGGTTTTATAAGTTCGTTCTCTCCGTATACATTAAGTGAAAGCAGTTTCTATACATAGTTTTTAATCAATTCATTTTTTAAAGCTTGTGACAGATGATCCAAAACCTTGAGTAAAAAACATTTTTAGTATAGTCCATGAGGGACCTTGTTGAATAAAATTTCTCTGGATTAGATTAATGGTGTGATTGTATAAGTTTTTAGGTTTGCCCTGTTGTTGCAAATTATGACCATTTTATTTGTATATATGTACAGTATACTTTTATCACATTTACTGCATTTGTTATGTAATTATTTAACTGATTATATATATATATATATATATATATACAGTATATATATGTGTGATAGAAATATTTATATCATGTAGATCTCACTTGCATGTATACTCCTCTATAATCATATATACTCATATAAACGCAAATATACACTATAATCAATTGCTTAAAATGGCTGACATAAACTGATATAAGCCAGACAGACTGTTCGGTGATTTCCACCCAAAAAAGCGGAAGAACTCCAGATGTCTTAAGTGCTGATCAGATGTCTCAACTTTGTCCTAAATGCCGAGAGGTACATTTTAGTTGCTTAATCAGCAATCATCTGTGCATTAATCACAATATTCCATATATATTCAGATAACCAATAACAGAGGAGCTAGACAATATGTTAATTAATTAACCACCCCTAACCACTCCTTTCTATATGCAATTATAAAACTATGTATGTACAATAAAGTGGCAGTATTGATGGAATGCTTTTCTGTCACAATGGTGTACAGTTCATTCTTGATGAGCGCTCAAAATGCTCAGTCTTATTGGGAATGGCCGCAGCACACACGGGATAGATTTATCCAACCCAAATTTCCATATCATATATATCATATATATCAGGATGGAGGACATAGATACTTGGAAGGCGCCCAGAATGGGGGATATATACCCAGAGGGGCCTAGGATGGAGGACATTAGTATTAGATTGGTGGTATTACTACCTAGCGCCCTTATAGAATTTAGAACACTGCAAGGGCTCATACATCTGACCAACATGCAGGGGTGGGGCCTATGTCCAAAATTTGGACAGGGCCCATCTGATTCTAGTTATGCCACTGTGTGCAATACTTAGGAAATCTTGAAAGCATGATCTTAAATTGGGGTTGTGAGGACTGGCGTTTGATAAATACTGCTTTATCTGTAACATTTCTATTGCAAATGTTAATTTGTATAGTTTCAGCAAAGCAGCATAAACTCGATGAAGGTGATGAAGAGTTCCATGACAATTCTACACTTGTGAAGGAATTACAAGCTCATATGGCTGACATGGAGACTTTACATACAACAAAAGAAATCAGATGTTGAATAATAAAATAAAACACTTTAAGTTTCTATTAAAGTTTTCCATATGTCAAATTATAAACTTTGCTTTGTTGTGATGAACTAAGTGCAAACTGCTATTTCTGTGGACATTATCATTTCAGATAGCATGGCCTATGGAATTCATTTATTTTTAAATGCATTTAAGACTGTCTTCTAATTCTTCCCTTTTAATATTTTTGAGACTGGCTTCCAATTTTTGGATTCTAACCAGGTTGAAATATAAGCATTATATTTACCTCCTCCCCACTCCGCATACAACAAGAACTGCTCTCTCATATACATACCGCATGTTGTGCTCAGCTACCTTAGCAGCTGACAAATTACTATCTTTACATACCTGTTATCACAGCTGCAAACATTCTTTGGACGAGCCAGCTAAAAACAAACTATCTGAAATATAACATAATTTATTTATATTTTAATTTAAAAAAATATATTTTTTTTTATCATCTATTAAGTTAATGGCCAAAGAATATAATTGATATATCATTTTCTGGGCAGCTGTTTACTTGGTTCAAAGTTAAAGCAACTGATAAAGATTAATTGTTCTTCAAAAACCTACTCATGGGCAACAGGTCCACAATCTATTTTCTTATGTACTTCCTAGAGGCTATTACCTGGTCACTCTAATAGACAACATTTAAGCCATCTATCATTGTAACTAGATAGCCACGTATCGGTAATTCAGCTAGCCTGTCTACTTTTCCTAATAGAACTAGGGATTTAAGGCCACCATATATGTTAAAATCATCTGAAACTGCAAATTTTGGCAGACTTGGCTGACCATTTGAAGTGCCCTGGCACATTATGTCAGGGACAAAAAGATTGAGTGGTTGGACATTAATTGCCTGATCATTTTTCTCAATAGGGAGATAAGCCAGTGTCAGATGATTCTTTTAGGAACTCTGTCATAGAGAACACAAGCTCTGACCATTCCTGTGTAAGGAGGAGTAAAGAGAAATATCTCTTAATCAAACAACAGTTTGTCTGACAGCTACTTAATGTGCATGGCCAGAGTTAGACAATTCTTCTTTCGGCCAGATGACAGTCTGCACAACATACAACTGTGGACTATGTCCTGAATGCCTTATAATGTTCAGTTGTGCAGAATATTCTCACTTTCATAGTTCTGGTATAAGCTTTCTCCAAACAGCTTCGCAACTGGTGACAAAAGATAATTCCTAAAATACAGAAATCAGTAAATATATCTATAACTGTAAAAAAAAAAAAACATAAGGACCGCACAATCAAAAATCATGCATTGATTTATTGCAGCCAAGCAAAAATTTACAAAAAAGGGAACATGAGATTTTTAGTCTTAGTTTAACATTCTGATCAGATTGAAGGAAGCCCAGTTCTACATCTTGGCGAACCTCTAAGTAGGTCCTTGACCTAAAAGGTGCAGCTCTGTGCACCAAATCCCACAATGCACCAGTGCATGAGCAGGAAGGGGGGGTTAGGGTCCTGGTGCCACACAACAAAGCACAATATAACAGCAAGGACTATGTTCTGAATGCCTTCTAATACTTAATTGTGGAGAATTCTGACTTTTTTTTTTAGTTATGTTAGTTAGTTAAGTTTTCTGTAAACAACTTTGCAACTGTTGACAAAAGATAATTCCCGAAATACAGAAATCATATTTATCACCATTATATTTTGGTATCTTGCAATTTTACTAACCTTACCTGTTTGTCCCACAGATGTCTGTGTATATGGAGGTGTGCAGATTTCCTGGATAGAGTGCCTTTGCTAAAGGACAAAGAAACTGGACTCTAAGCCAGGCCAGCTAGCCAGCACTATTGGATGGACTTTTTGCTTTATGTTTTATTTCATGACAAAGGCTGTATTTGATTTTCCTGTAATGTGGTTAATGAGGATTGAAATAAACCAGCTGGGCTTTAAATAGAAATGGTTCCTGTGATACTTCATATTGCTCACAAATGAGTAACGTTGTTACAATTCTTACAGCATTGTTCCTCATTGACGTGTAGTGTTTTAAAGCAATATGCCAATGATACTTTGAATTGTATTGGAAAATGACAGTGCACCTTTGTTGCTCCATTCTACTACTAACAATGCCCTACATTATTATTTTTTTTTTTTTTTTTTTTATATAGAACCATTAATTCCATGGTGCTGTACATGAGAAGGGGTTACATCAAAATACAAATATCACTTACAGTAAACAAAACTAACAATGACAGACTGATACAGAAAGGCGAGGACCCTGCCCTTGCGGGCTTACATTCTACAGGATTAAGGGGAAGGAGACAGTAGGTTGAGGGTTGCAGTAGCTTCAATGGTGTCGAGGTGGCCGTGTGGTCTTTACAGGCTGTAAGCTTCCTTGAAGAGGTGGGTTTTCAGGTTTCTTTTGAAGGATCCAAAAGTAGTGGATAACCGGATGTGTTAGGGCACTGAATTCCAGAGGATGGGTGATATTCGGGAGAAGTCTTGGAGGCGATTGGGTGAGGAGCAAATAAGCGTAGAGGAGAGGAGGAGGTCTTGGAAGGACCAGAGATTATGTGAGGGAAGATATTGAGAGATTAGTGTGGAAATATACGGAGGAGAAAGATTATAGATGGCTTTGTAGGTCAGTGTTAGTAATTTAAACTGGATACGCTGGGAAATTGGGAGCCAGTGAAGGGATTTGCAAAAAAGGGGAAGCAGGAGTGTAGCGAGGAGTGAGATTAATTAGTCGGGCAGCAGAGTTAAGGATGGACTGGAGGGGTGCGAGAGTGTTAGAAGGTAGGCCACAGAGGAGTATGTTGCAGTAGTCCAGGCGGGAGATGATTAGGGCATGTACATGCATTTTGGTAGAGTGTGGGTTGAGGAAAGGACGGATTCTGGAAATATTTTTGAGCTGGAGGCGACAGGAGGTGGCAGGAGCTTGGATGTGTGGTTTGAAGGACAGGGTCAAGGGTTACTCCGAGGCAGCGGATTTTGGGGACAGGGGAAAGTGTGATTTCATTTATTTTCATAGATAGATGAGGTAGGGAAGATATGCGTGATGGAGGAAAGATAATGAGTTCAGATTTGTCCACATTGAGCTGGAGGAAGCGAGAGGAGAAGAAGAAGGATATGGCCGATAGACACTCTGGGATTCTGGAGAGCAGAGAGGTGACATCTGGGCCAGAGAGGTAGATCTGAGTGTCATCGGCATATAGATGGTACTGGAAGCCATAGGACCTTATCTGTTGTCCCAGGCCGAGTGTATAGATTGAGAAGAGTAAGGACAGAGCCTTGGTGGACTCCAACAGAGAGGGGGCGAGATGAAGAGGTAGTATGGGAGTAGGAAATGCTAAATGTACGGTTGGAAAGGTATGATGAGATCCAAGATAGAGCATGGTCTTTGACCCCAAAGAAAGAGAGGATCTGTAGTAGGATTCAGTGGTCAACTGTGTCGAAGGCAGAGGACAGGTCTAGGAGGAGGAGTATACAGAATTGTCTGTTAGCTTTGGCTGTAAGTCATTAGTAATTTTGGTCAGGGCAATCTCAGTGGAATGGTGGGGACGGAAGCCATATTGTAGGTTGTCGAAGAGAGAGTTAGATGCAAAGTGAGAGGAAAGTTCAGCATGGACGTGCTGCTCAAGGAGTTTGGAAGCAAATGGGAGCAAAGATATAGGGCGATTGCTGGACATACCGCTTGGGTCAAGGGATGCTTTTTGAGGATAGGTGTGATTGTGGCATGTTTGAAGGCAGAGGGGAAGGTACCAGAAGTTAGTGAAAGGTTGAAGAGATAGGTTAGGGATGGGATTAGTGCGGTGGTGAGCTTGTGGAGGAGGTGGGATCGGATGGGGTCAAGCTCCCCTTCAGAGATTTTAGGGAGTGAAGTTTTGGGGTTTGGGCATTGGTCTCTCATACAAAGGGGTTGTGGTGGTTGGCCAACAAAGACTTGCCTTGTTTGGTCTATCTTATTTTTGAAGTGCATGGCAAAGTCCTCAGCAACGATTAGGGAACTGGGAAAGGGCAGTGTTGGGCGGAGGAGGGAGTTAAAATTGTTGAACAACTGTTTGGGGTTGTGGGATAAGGAAGATACGAGGGTTGTGAAGTAGGCCTGTTTAGCAGAGGTGAGAGCTGATTTGAATGCCAGTGTTGCTTGTTTGAGTGCAGTGAAATCATCTTGTGAATGCGCTTCCTTCTAACGCTGTTCTGCAATTCTGGATACTTGCTGAAGCTTTTTTGTGATGTTATTGTGCGAGGGTTGTCTATTGGTTCATCGCACTCTGCTATGCATGACAGGGGCGACAGTGTCAACAGCTGATGCAAGAGTGGCATTGTAGAAAGCAGTGGCAGTGTCTGTGTCATGGAGTGAGGATATAGAAGACAATGGTAGGATAGAGTCAGAAAGTGTGCGAGGTCCCTTCGTGGGTGCGCATGGTGCTGAACATGGGTGACAGGTGAGGAGGACAGGGATGAGAAAGTGAGTAGATGGTGGTCAGATAGAGGGAGAGGGGAGGTTGTGAAGTTAGATAGGGAGCATAAATGGGTGAAGACCAGGTCTAATGTGTGTCCGTCTGTGTGGGTGGCTGAGGAGGACCACTGAGTAAGTCCAAAGGATGAAGTAAGGGACAGGAGTTTGGAGGCTGCTGACTGGTGGGTGTCAATGGAGATGTTGAAGTCACCCATGATGATGGTGGGAATGTCAGCAGACAGAAAGTGAAGGAGCCAGGTGGAGAATTGGTCAATAAAGGCAGTGGTTGGGCCTGGAGGTTGGTATATGATGGCCATTTGGAGGTTGTAGGGGGAGTAGATGTGGACAGAGTGGACTTCAAAAGAGGGGAGAATATGGGAGGGTAGAGGTGGGATTGGGTTAAAAGTACAGTTGGAAGAAAGGAGAAGGCCCACTCCTCCACCATGTTTGTTGCCAGGGCGAGGAGTGTGGGTGAAATGGATGCCACCGTAACATAGTGCAGTAGGGGAGGCTGTGTCAGTGGGTGTCAGCCATGTTTTGGTGAAGTCCAGAAAGAAAAGAGTACGAGAAGTAAAGAGGTCGTGAATCACATGGAGTTTATTGCAGATGGAGCAGGCATTCCATAGCGATCCAGAGAGAAGGTGTAAGGGGTGGGTGTCATGGGCACGGATTTGAGGTGGGCAAGATTTTGGGTGTTTATATTGGGTTGGGAGCGATAGGAGGGGGTAGTAATGGGAGGTATGAGCTGTGGGGGCCCAGGGTTGGGAGATATGTCACCAGCAGAGAGAGACAGAGCAGGTGGGAGAAGGAGAGTGGGCGGCTTGTTTTGTGTTTTATTAGGAGAGATCTCAGGTTGAGGAGCAGGTCAGCAGAGGAGGTCAGGTGGGGAGGCAGGAGAGAAGGAGAGATTATTACTTGATTAGGGAGTGCTGGGGTTTGAGGATAGCAAAGGAGTGTGAGGAGTAAGGGAGCCAAAACTGTTAGAGCGTATGTCAACATGATGAGTATAAGTGTGGCAGAAAGGGAATGAAATTTAGTACATTTATTAACAATTACTTGATTGACACTGTTACAAAGTAATTCAGGATGTAGCAGCACTGTCAATAAACTACAGAAGGATGATGTTAGGCAGAGAATGAAGTGAGGAGGCAATGGAAATGAACTGCCATATCTCAATACACTTTTAGTCTAATTGCATATTGCCTAAAAAACATTATTTATCAATGAGAAAAAATGCTGTAGAAATATAAAGGAATTTTCTGAACAGCTACACACACATACATTCATTTTGAGTGTTGGGTTGGGGTGAAGGGTGGATTACTGACATCTTCTTTTTACACTACAACCTTCAAATACAAGATTCCTAAGAGATATATTGAAAAAAGCGGTTCAAAAGAAATAAGACTCAGTAGCCAAGTTTTCAACAGATTTTTCTTTTCTTGGCTGAAAATTCCCAAAAAATAAGGTTAACCCCAAATCAATATTCCACTGCCAAAAATAGCTAAGCAATATATTAGGCTATCTTTAGCATTCCCATAGACTATGTTCACTTCTCCCAGGGATCAGTAAGTTATCCCTATATAGACATCATAGCATAATAAAAGGAGGGTGTAAAAAACTGGTCCTCCATTTAGTCTGGACTCTTTTTCCAGCCTCGTTCGCGACATCATTTTCAGCAGTCTACACTCTGAAGCTTCTGGAACTGAGTAGACCTTTGTGGCACACGCTGGGATGTCTCGACTTTACAACATGCATGGCAAAAAACTTGTCAGTGTTTCTGTTGCCTCAGGTTTTAATGTCATGAAGTCATGATGTGCACTGTGACAGTACATAGTGCACTGTGATAACAGAATCCTACTTTGTGCAGAATGCAGAAGGTGAAAAGATTGTTACATGCCAGGGGAAGGTAGAAAGAAGAGGCCAGATGGTACAGAGGACTGAACAGCGACATAAAGCGTCAATGGTGGCACATGTCCGCAACAAGGTGAGTAATTTATATATTTTTAACCAGTCCTTTACAATTTAGTAAAATGGTAGCTAATTTGCTGCATTTAACAGATCTCTCATTAAGTGAATTGCAAAAAAATTGACATTGGTAGAATTTGAATATTTTGAAGATTTTAAGGGGACGTCAATTCACCTTGAACAAGTTTGCTCATATACGTATAATCATTAATCCAGTGGAACTCTGGGAGTAAACTGCACATTTCTGAAATACATTTCTTCTTTATTTCTAAAGATTTGCTCTTTGAATAATATGTTTTTCACATTTCTAGAACAGTAGTGGAATAAAAGCAAATCCTTCCACTTATTGTACTGGAAGGCATTATCTTTGTAGTCTTTATAAACTATTTTTCATTTCTAGGAAATATTAGCAATGTTGTAGAAAGCTGAAATTAGTGTTTTAAAATATATCTGAGAAATATGCAAGTGTTTACTTACACCCCCAACCATTTACAATGAAATAAAGTAAAAATAGTTGATTATGTTTTTCAAAATTTTTGCTTTATTTAAAATGTGCGTCTATAGCTTAAGGCTTACTGCATACATTATAGATTTAATCACAATTTTTAAATACAAAATCAGAAGACAAAAGCACTGCCTTTTGGAGATGAGATCAAACCCAAACAGATGAAATAAGATCAGGATATCTTTTTCCGTGAAAAATGCAACAAGCAAAGACCTGATCTGCTGTGAATTGTCGGGAGTTTGAGCTTACTCTGGACTGTAGAGATTTTTTTCAATTAAATAGTGAGCGATATCCATATTTATATTGTTGTGGCAGTGCTGATATCTCATCCTACTAATCACACTCCGCATCATATATAGCCAAATCATCATCATAGAAGTAACATATAGCACTTCAATGGGACATGCACATTACATCTAATACAAAAATTTATCCTAAGTCCTACTACACATTTATATACAATAAACACTTTTCTCCATCAAAACAAGGAGAAAAAAGGAGAGGAATCCACAAGAGAAATAAAAATGTACGTAATTTATTACAAAATTTATATAACATGTAAATGGCAACAGATTCAAACAAAACAAAAGGAATCTAGTTTAAAAACATACGGCAAAAGGGCAAGCAGTAACAACATGAATATTTCATTGCACCTAATATACAGAAAAGAAATGATAGTATAGTTCCGACCCTCTATATCCCAAAATATGATGAAAAACAACCCTGCTGTAGTCCTATACTGATTTAGGCACCATATGATTTTACAGCAAAAAATGCAAAAAATATATAAAACAAGGGATAAATAGATATAGTCGTGAAAAGCCGACAAAGAAGGGGCTATTTGAAAATGCACCGATAATATAAAGTATCAGAGGATCAATCGGTTTCAAATTGAACAAACCTGATCACTCTATGGAGTGAAACAATGCATAACTAAGCCCATGAGATCTTAAGCCAGCTAGAGTTGTATGCTAAATATCTATCATAGTTGTTAGAACCAAAATAACAATAAACTTACATGATATGCTTAGGTGGTGCAAATGTTGTGCCCGTGCCGTTACCCCGACAGCGCCGTTTCGCCTACCAGGCTTCTTCCATATGGGGGCACTTTCGGCACTTTCGGCCCCCATATGGAAGAAGCCTGGTAGGCGAAACGGGGCTGTCGGGGTAACGGCACGGGCACAACATTTGCACCACCTAAGCATATCATGTAAGTTTATTGTTATTTTGGTTCTAACAACTATGATAGATATTTAGCATACCACTCTAGCTGGCTTAAGATCTCATGGGCTTAGTTATGCATTGTTTCACTCCATAGAGTGATCAGGTTTGTTCAATTTGAAACCGATTGATCCTCTGATACTTTATATTATCGGTGCATTTTCAAATAGCCCCTTCTTTGTCGGCTTTTCACGACTATATCTATTTATCCCTTGTTTTATATATTTTTTGCATTTTTTGCTGTAAAATCATATGGTGCCTATATCAGTATAGGACTACAGCAGGGTTGTTTTTCATCATATTTTGGGATATAGAGGGTCGGAACTATACTATCATTTCTTTTCTGTATATTAGGTGCAATGAAATATTCATGTTGTTACTGCTTGCCCTTTTGCCGTATGTTTTTAAACTAGATTCCTTTTGTTTTGTTTGAATCTGTTGCCATTTACATGTTATATAAATTTTGTAATAAATTACGTACATTTTTATTTCTCTTGTGGATTCCTCTCCTTTTTTCTCCTTGTTTTGATGGAGAAAAGTGTTTATTATATATTGTTGTTGAGGTATATATGAATTTTGGATTCTAGTTATTGACATTTATATACAAGAATCAATTTTGATATTTTTTATTTATGCAAATTAGAGATTCCAATCTATTTTAGTTCATTCCCATTCAGTAAACTTATTTTGCGCATATTAATTGCATATATTATCATTTGATTCTTAGTTAATTTTAATTTATTTACCTTATTTAATATCAATATCAATATTTTCTTCCACGAGGGCCCCGTGGTAGTTTTTTATATATTAATACTGTTTGTGATTATATTTTTTATTATTCTATATCTGTATTTATTAAGTTAAGATGGATTGACATTGCCCAGCTATTTTTGAAGTTCCCTTTAATGACTTAAATTATAGAAATATTTAAAACATAATCAGGAGTAAAATTACTAATATTTTATTAGAAAAGAACAAGAAACAGTAAAGTGCAAATCACGCAATTTTAGCTAAAATTATGTCAAAATGACAATTACATACATGAATGGCATTGATATGAATAATTCACAGTTTTTCTCTAGCTCTTTCATTAGAATCACTGCCAAAAGTCAGTTTTATGCCTTAAAATAAAAGCATAAAAATATCACTGTATATGTATAATACAGCCATAGCCGAAAGTGTAGGCACTAGTGATGAGCGAGTATGCTCGTTACTCGAGTTTCTCCGAGCATACTCGGGTTGTCTCCAAGTAATTTGGCGTGCTCAGAGATTTAGTTTATGTTCTCACAGCTCCATGATTTGTGGCTGCTAGACAGCTTGAATACATGTGGGGAATGCTGTATTGTACCTACTGTATCCACACCCACCCCTTGTAGATTGTGAGCCCTCACGGGCAGGGTCCTCTCTCCTCCTGTACCAGTCGTGACTTGTATTGTTTACGATTATTGTACTTGTTTTTACTATGTATACCCCTTCCCACATGTAAAGCGCCATGGAATAAATGGCGCTATAATAATAATAATAATAATAATTGCCTAACAAACAAGGAAGGTAAGGCCTCTTTTACACTTCTGTTTTTTACAATCAGTCACAATCCATCAAAATGTTGAAAGCTGGATCCTGTGCTGATTGTTAAAAACAGATGCACTGGATCCGTTTTTTTTTATGGATCCGTAGAGTTTTCCAAGCGATCTGTAGCATCGCTTGGAAAACTGATGGACAGGTTGGTCACACTTGTCAAACATAGTGTTTGACAAGTGTGACCAACTTTTTACTATTGATTTGATGTGCCTATGCAGCATCAATAGTAAAAAGATATAATGTTAAAAATAATAATATAAAAAAAATCTTGATATTCTCACCTTCTGGTGTCCTTCGCAGCCTTCCCGATGCTCGTGATGCTCAGGATGCTACCATTTCCAGTAATGCCTTGCGAAATGACTCAATGAAGCAGCGGTCTCAAGAGACTGCTACATCATCACAGGTCATTCTTGCAAAGCATTACTGGGAACGGGAGCATTGGGAATGCTGCGGGGGATGCCGGAAGGTGAAAATATCAAGATTTTTTATTTTTTTAATTATTTTTAACATTATATCTTTTTACTATTGATGCTGCATAGGCAGCATCAATAGTAAAAAGAGAGAGAGAGAGAGAGAGAATTTCCCTGACTGGAAATTCTTCCACGCATGCTCAGTTTCAAAAGATGGAACCCGTCACTGGATTCCTGCTTTTGACACATAGCTATGGATCCTGCGTCCATAGGCTTCCATTATAGCCAATGATGGACAGTGCAGGATCTGTCGCTGTGCAATTTTCTGACGTGCAAAAAAAGTTTCTTGTGCGTTGTCTCTGCCCGATGGACAGTGATTTTACGATGGATACGGTGCACGACGGATGAAACGGAAGGCCATCCATCACAATCCGTTGCTAATACAAGTCTATGAGAAAAAAACAGATCCAGAAGAAACATTTGCTGGATCTGTTTTTTCACAAAACAATGCATTGTGACGGGAAAAGAAAGGCGGAAGTGTGAAAAAGGTCTAATCCCCACATGTATTCAAGCTATCTAGCAGCCGCAAATCATGCAGCTGCGTCAACACAAACTAAATCTCTGAGCTTGCCGAAAGATGGGTGACCACCCAAGCATGCTTGGAGAAACTCGAGTAACAAGCATACTCACTCATCACTAATAGGCACCCTTGAAATATTTCCAAAAAAATAAGTATTTCTCCCAGAAAATTATTGCAATTAAACATATTTTGTTATTCACATGTTATTTCCTATGGAATATTGGAACAACACACAAAAAAACAGAAAATAGTGAAATGGGATGCTTGTTCAATCTCACCTCTGGTAAGCAACAGTTGTGGGAAATATGAAAATCACACATGAAACCAGATAAGAAAGGGAGAAGTAGTCTCAATCTTTGCATTGTGCGTTTCTGTGCAACACTAAGCATGGAGAACAGAAAGAGGAGAACAGAACAGTCTTAGGACTTGTGAACAAAAATCGTTGAAAAATATCAACAGTCTCACGATTACAAAGATCTTAATATTACTTTGCCCTTATCGCTCAACATAATCAAGAAGTTTACAACCCATTGCACTGCAGCTAATATTCCTGGAGGTAGATGGCAGATAAAAACTGATGAAAGGTTGCAAAGCAGGATAGTCCAGATGGTGGATAAGCAGCAAATTAAGTTCAAAAGAAATGCAAGCTGTCCTGTAAGTTCAGAGTGCATAAGTGTCAGTGCAAACTATCTGTCAACATTTAAAAACCACAAAAGGAGGAAAAAAGGAAGAAAAAAACCCTCCACTATTCTATAGAAAACACCACAGAAAAAACAGGCAAGGGTGCTTATCTGTTAGGGCCTCAAATCAAATGCACTAACATGGTGCAGTGGGCCCAAGTAAAGATGGCGACTGCACAGGTGCTGCAATACCAAATCAGACAGCCAGCTTACAATCAGGGATTGACTGCTTGGAACAACATTGCAAATAAATAATCTGCAGCAATGTTCACACAGAGTATGCAACAGGGCGTTACTAATAGGCTATGATCCAGATGCTTTGCATACTCTGTGTGATCACTGCTGCTGCAGATTATATACTTGCACTGGTGTGCCAAGTGGCCAATCCCTGGTTGTAGGCTGGCTGTCTCATTTGGTATTACCGCACCTGTACAGTCGCCATCTTTATTTGGGCCCACTGACCCATGTTAGTGTATTTGATTTGAAGCCTGGACAGGTAAGCACCTATGCCTGTTTTTTCTGTGTTGTTTTCTCTAGAATAGTGGAGGTTTTTCCTCCTTTTTTCCTCCTGTTGTGGTTTTTGCTGTCAGAGTAGGACTGGCAAGAGTGAGGACCCGTGACTTGGGTTGGCCAGCTTACGGTTTGTGGCCATAATATTAACTAATACCCTACATATTTTGATATGTTCTTGTGCACTTTTTTATTTTTACTTTTTGAGGTGCAGTTGGGCTCTAATTGCTTGTTAGTTGTGTCCTCTGTTCACACAGGACGCATTACAGTTAGCGCTGGGCAGCCCACCACAGGGCATTACTAATAGGCTATGATCCAGGTGCTTTGCATACTCTGTGTGAACACTGCGGCAGACTATTTATTTGCAATGGTGTGCAAAGCGGCCAATCTATGATTGAAGGCTGGCTGTCTCATTTGGTATTACCGCACCTGTGCAATCGCCCTCTTTACTTGGGCCCGTTGCACCTTTTTAGCGCATTTTATTTGAGGCCTGGACAGGTAAGCACCTTTGCCTGTTTTTTCTGTGGTGTTTTCTTTATCTGTCAGCATTTGAATAAGATGCAACACTATAGCAGGAAAGCCACCGCTGACACTAAGACATAAAAAAGGTATACTGCAGTTTGCCAACATGTACATGAGTAAGCCAAAATATTTTTGGGAAAGCTTCTTGTGCACAGATGAGACTAAAATAGAGCTTTTAGGGAAAGCACACTATTCTACTTTTTGCCAAAAATAGAATGAGGCCTACAAAGATAAGAACTCAATACCTACAATCATATACAGTTAGGGCCAGAAATATTTGGACAGTGACACAAGTTTTGTTATTTTAGCTGTTTACAAAAACATGTTCAGAAATACAATTATATATATAATATGGGCTGAAAGTGCGCACTCCCAGCTGCAATATGATAGTTTCCACATCCAAATCGGAGAAAGGGTTTAGGAATTATAGCTCTGTAATGCATAGCGTCCTCTTTTTCAAGGGACCAAAAGTAATTGGACAATGGACTCTAAGGGCTGCAATTAACTCTGAAGGCGTCTCCCTCGTTAACCTGTAATCAATGAAGTAGTTAAAAGGTCAGGGGTGGATTCCAGGTGTGTGGTTTTGCATTTGGAAGCTGTTGCTGTGAGCAGACAACATGCGGTCAAAGGAACTCTCAATTGAGGTGAAGCAGAACATCCTGAGGCTGAAAAAAAAGAAAAAATCCATCAGAGAGATAGCAGACATGCTTGGAGTAGCAAAATCAACAGTTGGGTACATTCTGAGAAAAAAGGAATTGACTGGTGAGCTTGGGAACTCAAAAAGGCCTGGGCGTCCATGGATGACAACAGTGGTGGATGATCGCCGCATACTTAATTTGGTGAAGAAGAACCCGTTCACAACATCAACTGAAGTCCAGAACACTCTCTGTGAAGTAGGTGTATCTGTCTCTAAGTCAACAGTAAAGAGAAAACTCCATGACAGTAAATACAAAGGGTTCACATCTAGATGCAAACCATTCATCAATAACAAAAACAGACAGGCCAGAGTTAAATTTGCAGAAAAACACCTCAAGAAGCCAGCTCAGTTCTGGAAAAGTATTCTATGGACAGATGAGACAAAGATCAACCTGTACCAGAATGATGGGAAGAAAAAAGTTTGGAGAAGAAAGGGAACGGCACATGATCCAAGGCACACCACATCCTCTGTAAAACATGGTGGAGGCAACGTGATGGCATGGGCATGCATGGCTTTCAATGGCACTGGGTCACTTGTGTTTATTGATGACATAAGAGCAGACAAGATGAATTCTGAAGTGTACCGGGATATACTTTCAGCCCAGATTCAGCCAAATGCTGCAAAGTTGATTGGACGGCGCTTCATAGTACAGATGGACAATGACCCCAAGCATACAGCCAAAGCTACCCAGGAGTTCATGAGTGCCAAAAAGTGGAACATTCTGCAATGGCCAAGTCAATCTCCAGATCTAAACCCAATTGAGCATGCATTTCACTTGCTCAAATCCAGACTTAAGACGGAAAGACCCACAAACAAGCAAGACCTGAAGGCTGCAGCTGTAAAGGCCTGGCAAAGCATTAAGAAGGAGGAAACCCAGCGTTTGGTGATGTCCATGGGTTCCAGACTTAAGGCAGTGATTTCCTCCAAAGGATTTGCAACAAAATATTGAAAATAAAAATATTTTGTTTGGGTTATGTTTATTTGTCCAATTACTTTTGACCTCCTAAAATGTGGAGTGTTTGTAAAGAAATGTGTACAATTCCTACATTTTCTATCAGATATTTTTGTTCAACCCTTCAAATTAAACGTTACAATCTGCACTTGAATTCTGTTGTAGAGGTTTCATTTCAAATCCAATGTGGTGGCATGCAGAGCCCAACTCGCGAAAATTGTGTCACTGTCCAAATATTTCTGGCCCTAACTGTATGGTGGTTGTTCAAAGATGTTTTGGGGCCATGTGCTCTGTTATGATCTGGTGGTTTAGGAACAACATGAGACAAGCTCTGAAGGAGGTGGTATCTGTACTGCCGCAAACCCTGAACCTAGCAGCGCAACTAAAAATAGCCGTGGGGGGTACCTGACGCTCCCTAGACCTCTCGGCACAGCCTAAGATCTAACTTCCCCTAAAGATGGAAACAGGAAACCTATCTTGCCTCAGAGAAAATCCCCAAAGGAAAGCTAGCCCCCCACAAATATTGACAGTGAGAGGAGGGGAAAATAACATACGCAGAAATGAAATCAGATTTTAGCATAGGAGGCCAGTCTAGCTTGATAGATAGGACAGGAAAGGATACTGTGCGGTCAGTATAAAAACTACAAAACAATCCACACAGAGTTTACAAAATCTCCACACCTGACTAAAGGTGTGGAGGGTAAATCTGCTTCCCAGAGCTTCCAGCTAACAGAAAAAATCCATACTGACAAGCTGGACAAATATAGAATGCACAGAAAAATAAGTCCACAACATGTGGACTGAAATGAGCAAAGCCAGAACTTATCTTTGCAGAACTGGTCAGGAAACCAGGAGAATCCAAGCAGAGATGTGAATCCAGCCAGGAACATTGACAAGTGGCACAGGCTGAAGAAAGAGCCAGACTTAAATAGCGGACAATAAGTGGAGGCAGCTGATGACAGCTAACTCCAAGGAGCAGCCATACCACTAGAAACCACAAGAGGGAGCCCAAGAGCAGAACTCACAAAAGTGCCACTTACAACCACCGGAGGGAGCCCAAGAGCGGAATTCACAACAGTGCTCCTCTGCTGGCATGCACATGCCCCCCCGGTCACCATATGCCCACCTGCTGGCATGCACATGATAAAATTACAAACACTTAACTCACCTTCTGATGATGGCCCCATGCTCCCAGCTCCTCGGTTGCGCTTTCTGTTTCCTGGGCATCCAAACATGTGACCTAAGCACACAGTGATGACATCACTGTGCTGTGCCGATCACAAGATCGGATGTAAGCACAGATACAGGAAGAGCCACAAGGGAACTGGGAGCACGGAGCCATCATTGGAAGGTGAATTATATGTTTGACCGGGGGGCCATGTGCGTGCCAGTAGGTAGCATGTTGTGATGGGGTTCATGTGCATGCCAGCAAGGTGCATATAGCGTGACAGGGGATATTCATGATGGGAGGTGGGAGAGTGCAGGCACATGCAATATGCGCAGCTCCCCTGTCAACCAACTCAGTGCAGCTTCAGCATCGAGGTGATAGACAGCATGTGCAGTGAATATAACATGAGACTAATGAGCGGGAGCACATAACCTCCCACTGTCTCTGCAGCCCGCAGCCAGCCTACTCCAGCCCCCTGACACCACTATATACCCTCGCCTACTGTATTCTCACCCAACCCTTGTAGATTGTGAGCCTTCGCGGGCAGGGTCCTCTCTTTTCCTGTACTAGTTATGACTTGTATTGTTTAAGATTATTGTACTTGTTTTTATTATGTATACCCCTCCTTACATGTAAAGCGCCATGGAATAAATGGCACTATAACAATAAATAATAATAATAATAACAGAGCCTCAGTATCAAAAAAAGCATGTGCACAGCTCCAAGAGGTGATGCCCAGGTAGGTTTCAAAACCTTAGTAATATATAGCAAAAAAAAACCTGGCACTCAACTTGTGGTATATGCAAGTGGTTTATTATTCCAAATGCAGTAACTGCTGTTAATGCATTGGGAATAATAAACCGCTTGCATATACCACAAGTTGAGTGCCAGGGTTTTTTGCTATATACCACTATAGAGCCAGAACCCCTCCTCTACAGCACAGCACACAGATTCAGATTATGAGACACACACCCCCGCTTTCCCCAAAAATTTTGGGGAACAAAAGCGCGTCTTATAATCTGAAAAATATGGTACATGGTCAGAAAGCTGGGTTTGCATCCTAGGTCATGGGTATTTCAGAAGGACAATGACCCCAAGCATACTTCAAGAAGCATTCTGAATTAGCCAGCCATGAGTCCAAATCTAAATCTTACTGGACATCTTTGGAGAGATCTTAAAACTGCTGTTGCAGGAAGGCATTCTTCAACTATGAGAGACCTGGAACAGGTTGCAAGAGTGGGCCAAAATTCCAGATGAGAAGCTTGTTGATGGTTATAGGAAGCAATTGATTGTGGGTGTTTATTCCAAAGGGTGTACAGCCAAGCATTAAGTTTAGGGTGCCAACAATTTTGTCCAGCCCAATTTCAAGGGTGCTGATGCTCGGTTTCAATGCTCGAATCCCTACCCTGCCTGTTTGGCACCGGCTAGGCAGCCAATAAACATGCAGGGATTGCCTGTCAGTCACTATAATGCCGTAGCTATCTTGGTAGAAGTATGATGCCATTGCACAGCTCAAGGACAGTTAAGTTTGGAGGAAGAGAATAGCTGTCCAGGCCTATGTGCGAACAGTTTTATTAATCAGAGTCTTTTAGTAGTACTGCTGGTGGTGAACCATTACAGTAAACATTTTTTAAGGACTAATCTTGTTCTTTTTATGTTTCTATGCAATACATTCTGCATTTAGCCTAGGGACAACTGCTGGAGCAAAGAGTGACTGAATACAACTTCTATACAGGGCTTAGGACTTTGCAGTTCCAAAAATTCACTGTTGTAATATATACAATTTGACATATTTTGTGTACAATTCTAGTGGTCTAAAATTTGAAAAAAAAAGCTTTGCCTGCTAGAGTTTTCAATTTTTTTGTTCCAAAAATTCACTATTGTCATCCATACAGTTAAATGTGCTTTTGACTAGAATTCCAGGTGGTGGTTTGGATCACAGATAATGCTTCCAGTATGATTGCCAGTACCACACAGTCTTCCACACAGTCCATTCTCACCTCCCAAGAGTCTGGATCACTTAATCCTCACCCTGATCCTTCTTCCTTCCACCATGTCGAGTCTCAGGAGACCAGTGAGAACACAATAGTACACTCCTAGGAGTTCTTTACATCATTATTTCTTGATTGTGGCCTCTCACCCTGCATGTTCCAGGAGGGGAAGGAGGACATGTTGTTTAGTGATGCACAAAACTTCGTAGCAACCACTGCAACAAGAATATGATGGTGGGGAACAGAAAATTTTGTCTAAGGAGGTAGATGATGATGAGACACAGTTTCCTATATTTCAGGTTATTGCAAGGTCATCAAATCAGGAGGACCTGGGTGTGACGGTGGAAGACCAGGTGGTGGATGACAAAGTCACTGACTCAACCTGGGAAGCTGGCATGCTCACCGAGGCTAGCAACACTGAGGGGGAGGGATCGGCAGCACAACAAGCAGTAGGCAATGGGGTGACCAGAGGGAGAAGGCGGACCACTGTTCCGCAGAGCACAAGCACTCATGAATTTCTCCATCAAAGAGTAAGGTGTTTGAAAGTCTGGGACTTTTTAAACAAGAGTTCTGAGACAAAAAAATGATCATTTGCAACCTTTGCCATGCGAAGATCAGTAGAGGCTTGACAAATAAGAGCCTAACCACCACCAGCTTAATCAGGCACATGACATCTAAGCACATGATTCAGTAGACTAAACATTTGGGTCAAAAATTGGTGCCAGCGGGTAAAACCACTGTCTCTTCCCCTGTGCTAGGCATTTGCAAATCCACTATCCATGACACTGGCTCAGTTCTCTACCCCCCTGCACCTTTCCTTCAACATTCTGAGGCACCATCATGAGGCACTTCCAAATCCATGTTCCAGCGCAGTGTTAAGCTGTCCCTGCCTGAGGCCTTGGAACGAAAAAGAAAGTTCCTAGCCATCAACCAACAGGACCAAGCACTAAATGGGCATATTTCCAGGCTGCTTGCTGTGCAAATGTTACCAATTAGACTTGTACACATGGAGGATTTATGCCGACTCATAGCAGCAGCCGTTTCTTAGTACTCTGTCCTCAGCCACCATTATTTCGACCCCTTTTCTGTGTCTTCTTAAATAGTTGTTGCTGACAATTAAACATGAAGCTTTGTATGCAGACCAGGTGTAGATGGAGGAAGATATGAGACATGTTGGAAAAGTGCACGTTTACCAAGGGCACAGAGTGATGGTAGCATCTTTTTTCAATATAACGCAGCACATATGTGAATTCATGATGTCATCAATCAAATGTAGCTCCTCGACACAAACAGCATTCTTGCAGCCCCACATATCAACATTGCCACCACCATCTTTCACTGTAGGCACCATGACTTTTGAAAAATTAATTCATTTAAATGCACGGCACCTAGAGTGAATTATGTTGGTGGCAATGTTGATCTGTGCGACTGCTTGAGTGTTGCTTATGTCAGGGAGCTACATTTCTTACTCGGTATCATGAATTCACAGATGTACTGCTCTATATTGAAAGAAAAGTTGCTACCATCACTTCATGCCCTTGGTAGACATGCATTTTTTTCTGAATACACTGAATACTCCTATAAAATTGTATAAATAATGGAATAATACTAAGTAAAAACATATAATACAGTATATTAAATGGTAAATACATATATCCAAAAGTAAAAACTGAGTCAAGTAATTTTGGATTACCAGAATGAAGAAACCGTATTCAACAATATTCCAATCCACTGATGAATGAGCTAAATGCTTGCTTTATTCCTTTTGTGATCTGCCTGCCATGCTAATCTGAACCAGATATGGCCTGAGTTACAGTCTACTGTAAATTATGACATGCATTCTGTCAGTTTCCTATACACCTTGGACATCAGAACCCCTGATGATAACCTAGACATCAATTTGCTTTTTGAAAGAGACAGACCGTAATAATCTTTTTTTTTCCTATCTGTCACCCAAGGGCTACAAAAGAATCCATTCTCATCTCAAAAGTTAGCAGAATGAACCGGATTATAACGAACTCTCAGACACGCAACAGGAGACTAGATGAAAATAAACACAAATTTCAGAATAGGGGTTAACCCAAGAAATTATAGGATAATGCTCCAACCCTCCCATTAGGCCAGAAAGAACGACAGGCCCGAGGATCCTATTTCTCAATACATTCCATCCTTTCATAAATAGGATTCACAGAAGCATACACAAACACTAGCAGTTACAGTACTTAAACTCAGCAACACAGATAAAGGCGTTTTTTTAAAATTCTTGTTCTTACTGTGTTTCAATGGCCTGCAAATCTTTGAGACAAACTGATACATGCAGACAAAGGCCCTTCGAGAAAACTACATGTACAACAGTTTCTTAACATTCTGAAAAAAAGCAACAATCTGTGCCTACATTGTCCTCAATATAGTAATGTTCATAAGGTGGACAGGTTCTTCCATCCACATAGTGTCTAGGGCTTTCCTATAAAAAGTTTCTGTACATGCGATTCTTCATATGTTGTATCAAGTGCCCGTGCGGTTGTTGGAGAGACAATCCAGCTTATACAAGACCGCATTACGCCACAAAACTCCAGTATCTGGTGCGATAAAAAATACTTACCTCTCCCATATCACTTCGACCAAAAGAAATCTATGTTTGCCAAATGAAGCTCCAAGTATTATAATGTGTGCCTATTCCAAGAAGTAGTGGAAATAAAATGAAAAACCTAAAACTCTGAGAATCCTTGTGGATACATAAATTTGAGCTTAGAATAGGGATTATGAGATTTCTAGTTATATTTGATAAGTTACTAATTTTGTTTTATTTCTCTGCAGACAAGTACAGTATAAGCTTACTCTACACCATGCACTCCTTGGATGGCTATGGTGGCACTCTGTTATATGATACCTACCTCTACTTTTCCTTTTCTATTTCTTTTTTTTCATCTACTTAGTCCCTCAATTAGTGCTACCTTAGTTTTTATACCCTTATCATTTTCCACTTATTCTATCTTTTTTCTCTATCCACTATTGTGATATAAATTTTCCTTTTTCTCTTTCTGTATTATTTTTCTATTTATTCTACATTATTCATAATTTTTATCTTTATTTTTCACATTTTTATTTTACACATTTTTTTCCCCTTTTTTTTATTCTTCATTTCACTTCTAATTTTTATTATTTTTTAAAAAAATTTTCACTCCATCTCTTTATTATTTCTATTAAGCTATATCTATAT
The DNA here is from genome assembly GCF_032444005.1 of Ranitomeya imitator. Classification (NCBI taxonomy): domain Eukaryota; kingdom Metazoa; phylum Chordata; class Amphibia; order Anura; family Dendrobatidae; genus Ranitomeya; species Ranitomeya imitator. The sequence goes on along the minus strand of NC_091282.1, from coordinate 1,077,614,223 downwards.
TTTATGACCCAAATTTTCCACTTTGTCATTGCTGGAGATGAGACAACCTTTTAAGATCCAGTTCGGTTCGGCTAGGCGGATGTCCTAATGTTCGATGAACAAGTTTGACAAATGATTTGATAAACATATCCAAACCCCATTCAATTTAAAGGGAGTCAAAACCAAAGACAACACATTCAGGGGGGCAAAATGCTGCCAAAACAGCTCATATTAGGGTCAGACAGCAGGAAAAGTGGCATCTATCAACTGCACTATAAATAAATAATTTTAAAAAAAAATTGCCGTGAGTTTCCCTGCATTTTTGATAACCAGCAAGGGAAAACTGACAGCTGTGGGCTACAATCCTCAGCTGTCTGTTTCAGCTTCTTTTAGGTGCGCCAATTCTGGCGCTTTGCTTGGCTCTTCCCACTTGCCACCGCCACTTGCCAACTCTCTGACATCAGCAAAAACATCGTGGAAAAAGTTGTAATGGCGCTCACGCTGACTACACTGGGTGGGCAATGTATATGGATACACCTAAATAAAATGGGAATGGTTGGTGATATCAACTTCCTGTTTGTGGCACATTAGTATATGGGAGGGGAAAAACTTGAATTCAGCCATTTTGGATACAATTTTATTTTTCCAATGGGAAGAGGGTCATGTGACACATCAAACTTATTGAGAATTTCACAAGAAAAAACAATGGTGTGCTTGCTTTTAACGTAGCTTTATTCTTCCATGAGTTATTTACAAGTTTCTCCTTGTTTACAGCCATTGACATGTCGCAGAGGTTAAGACATGAGGAGCGGATAGAAATTGTGTTGATGTCTGATGAATGCAGTACCTAGGTCATTGCAGCAGATTTCAATGCATGACACCCTACGCAAGAAAACTGTCACCATTCCCATGTTATTTAGGTGTATCCATATAAATGGCCCACCCAAAAAAGTTTAACTCATCACTGAACATAATGTTCTTTGTAAACTGAGGGTCCTGTTCCAATTTTTGTTTTGCCCATTTTGCAAATTCAGTGTGCCGATATACTATTGTGCCACAAAGAGGAAGTTGATATCTCCAACCACTTCCCTTTTATTTACGTGTATCCATATACATGGCCCACCCTATACTCAGCAGATGGCAAATGTGCTATGGTTTTTGTTTACCTATTTCTATCCACTCTGATTTTTACTTCTGTTTTTGAATACATTTTAGGGTGAAGTGAATGGCGTCATTCACAACTCCAATTTATGCTGCAAAAGACAAGCCTTCATATGGCTATATAGACAGAAGACTAAAAAAGCTGAGAAAATGAAATTGCAAAAGCAACAAAATAAAATTCTTTCGTGAACGGATTAAAATCAGCTTCCTATTATTACACTGTATATAAGGGAATGAGTTAATGATATTCATAGCTGACATTTGCTGTTGAATTGTTAGAGAGAAATAATAGGGTGCTCTATTATGAGCCACTGATGAACAAAGGAGCTGAAATAATACTTTTGTCAGTCTCAGGTTATCCACCAGAAAGGCTAGTAAAATATCAATCACAGACCAATCTGGATATATAAATGTTTTAAAGTAAAAAGATAATTTTGATATTTTTCTTATGCATAATGCAAATTACAGACATATATCATCTATGCACCATGTTGGTAAAGATACTTGATTAAAAATATCTAAATCTAAAAAGGCTCGGTCAACTTCTTGGGCGTACTATTCTACTATACTAGACATAAGTTCCCACTATAAATTGCCTTCATCGGCTTGATATTTTCACAATTCTTAAAGGGACACTGTCACCTGGATTTGGAGGGAACAATCTTCAGCCATGGAGGCGGGGTTTTGGGGTTTTTGATTCACCCTTTCCTTACCCGCTGGCTGCATGCTGGCTGCAATAATGGATTGAAGTTCATTCTCTGTCCTCCGTAGTACATGCCTGCACAAGGTGCAATCTTGCCTTGCGCAGGCGTGTACTATGGAGGACAGAGAATGAACTTCAATTCAATATTGCAGCCAGCATGCAGCCAGCGGGTAAGGAAAGGGTGAATCAAAAACCCCAAAACCCTGCCTCCATGGCTGAAGATTGTTCCCTCCAAATCCAAGTGACAGTGTCCCTTTAACTTCTATAACAATTTTTTTAGATGTCTTAATGGCAATAAGAAAATGTCTTAAATATCACAATATTCTTTTTATCACACTTAGAATATGCTCAACAACAATTGTTTAGCCATGTGCAGTCTTCCCCCTTAACCACCACACAAAAAAAGATGAAAACAATTTTCAATTGAAGCAAAGGGAATAGAAAGTAGAACAATTAGCACATTGAATAAATCGCAAATGCTACTAGGTTTCACTCATCATCACTCAGATGACTCCTAACACAATGTCTCCAGTATCTTTTCCCTCCTTGTATATTTTGGTTTTTATCATTGCTTTTCTTTCTTCTTTAGAAAGGATCACCTCTTACAAAGATTAACATTCTTTACATTATCATTTATCATACCAACTATATGCTAAATCAGGGATCCCCAACTCCAGGCCTCGAGGGCCGCCAACAGTGCAGGTTTTCAGGATTTCTTTAGTATTGCATCGGTGGTAATGTCATCATCTGCACAGGTGATGATTCCAACCCCTGTGCAATACTAAGGAAATCCTGAAAACCTGCACTGTTGGCGGCCCTCGAGGCCTGGAGTTGGGGACCCCTGTGCTAAATGATAATCAATAGTCCACTAAGCTCAAGGACAATTTTTACTGGTGAGAAGAATAATGGATGATTCAACAATTGTGCGTGGGTACTTACCCGAAGTGTAATGAGTTGATAATTGGAGGAAACAAACATAAAGGTCAAAGAAAAATGCCTGTAAAATAAAATATGCGTTTATTTTAACTTTTATCAACTTGTCCAGCTGTTTTGACTTGACTTGCCTCTTAGTTACATACTGCCTTGTGACTCAAAGACAACGAAAAGATTTAGAATGCATGTTGCACTGTTGGATATGACTATATTGTACACTTACAAAAGATGAATTATTTTAAGCATATTCAAAATGATAAACGCACAACTTTGACCTGATTATTTTTTTTTGCCAAAGGTCAAATTATCATTATTCCCACTTATCTGTTGTTATAAAAAGTTGCCTGTAGTAATTTGATGAAATTAAGATTCCAGAATATTTGAAAGTAAGTAAGGTTTAAGAGAAAATACATTTCACTATAATATTTCTGATGCTGAGAAAAATATGTCACAAATGTACAGAACCAAGAGCCAATGAACATTGGATGGCTTGCTATATGCTGAAAAAGAGAATGGACAGCACCTCCAAAAATCATGCAAAGCTCTAATGCCGCTAGTCAAAAATATATATAACTGAACATGAAGTTCTTAGTTTAACATTCTGATCAGAGTGTATGAAGCCCACTGCCACATCAAAGCAAACCTCTTAGTGGGTCCCTATTGCCCTAATGGAGCGGAGTTGTACGTCGACCACCGCCACACCGACAAAGCACCAGCAGTACGAACGGTTTGGTACCTCACAGCACCCATGCTGCAAGATTGAGTCCCCATAACTCCAGACCTTGCTGCCCAACCAGCACAAAACCACAGCAACAATGGCCACCACACAGCACCCGCACCAAATGAAAGGAATATTGAAACTCCCCTTCCTCGTACTCTCAAGTGAGAGCAAAAATGGGCTAGGCCCCTTTCTTTGCAGTTTCCTGCTAATTAAAATCACCTTTGCCAAATGGGAGAAGTACACATCCAAAGAAAAAAAGGACAGATCTTGCAATATGCTGAAAAAGAGAATGGACGGCGTGCTGCCATTTTGGAAACATTTGAGGCCAGGTGAAAAATCTGTACATAATGTGAATATAATGCAAGAATGCATAATAATGGAGCTTAAAATCTACTATGCATTTTTTTAATAACATGGTCTTAAGGCTAGCTATACGCGAGATAGATTTAAAATGTATTTGCTTGGCTAAGGACTCCAATTTTATCCAAATAAACACAATATTACAAGATGCTAACACAATTTTGAAATTAAATATTTTTAAAAGCTGGTAATCTTGCACCATTCATCTGTATATGCCAATGCATGAGCAGTTGGAAGGAAGGATACAACTGTTTCCTTGAAAGCTCTTCTAGCCATGCTCCTTCAATATCTATATCTCCAGCTCCCATATATGCAGGCATGCTCAAAAATGTGATATGTTTTCCCTCAAAATGTGCAAATAGTGGAAAGGAGGATATGTGAGAAGACACTGCATTTATTCCTAAAGCCTATATAGCCCTGATCAGGGACCAGTTTTAGAAATGACACAGGCAACAAACATCTTGGGAACTCTCATGGGAGCTCTACTTTAAAGGCCATCAATGTTTTTATCCTCTTAATATATTGCAGTCATCAAATTATATACATCACAAATGGGAATCTGGTAGGCACTCCGTGTGATTGTGGTGCACGTGGAGAGAAACAGCAAAACAGAAAGAAATCCGGACATATAAGTGTAGAATAATTGTGCATTTAATGCAGTGAAATCCATACAAGATGAATCAGGCCATTACAGGCTTTTGTCAATAATGGAGCAAGCATAGAAAGGGCAGCACGGTGGCTCAGTGGTTAGTACAGCAGTGCTGGAGTCCTGGGTTCAAATCCCACCAAGGACAACATCGGCAAGGAGTTTGTATGTTCTCTCCGTGTTTGCGTGGGTTTCCTGGGGGTTCTCCCATTTCCTCCCACATTCCCAAGACATACTGATAGGGAATTTAGATTGTGAGCCCCATCGAGGACAGCAATGATAATGTGTGCAAACTGTAAAGCGTTGCGGAATATTCTAGCGCTATGTAAAAATAAATAAATATTATTATTATTTTCAATGGGATTATTTATGCAGTAACACCAAGGAAATTACATTCTTTTCTCTTAAATTTTTCTCTTTTCCCTGCACTACGTAGAAAGAAGAAATCTCGTCCCCTGCATGAATCATTCTCATCTTCAACTCCTAACCCAGCTGCTCCACTCCTCCCCATTGCCAGGCACTTTTGTAGTGATGACACAAAAGAGAATAGTAAAACCAAAAACACTCAGTTTGAAAAAATGTTGCAGTAATCTGCAAGTGCTAGTAAAAGATGTAAAAAACAGGGTATTTGGTTGATACGTTTTTTGCAAAAAATGTATACTAAGCTGCTCTACCAATCTTCACGGTATACCCTTATCAGAGCAGTCCTAACTAATGTATGCAATCCCTATCTGATGTATTTAAAAACCTGATCATCTGTATATAACCTGTGTGAACAGGGTTCAGAGAGGAAAAATCCATGTGTGCATACAGGGTAGAACAGCTTTTGTGCAGATAGCCCAAGAGGAGTGGTGGAACTCCCCAGTCTTGTAGACACAAGAGAACAATTATGGAAACAGGAACACATGGGCTACTTGCACAGTGAACAAGTCTGTATGATCATGTTCACACACCACCAAGAAACCTGAAGACACAAAAGAGAATAGTAAAACCAAAAACACTCAGTTTGAAAAAATGTTGCAGTAATCTGCAAGTGCTAGTAAAAGATGTAAAAAACAGGGTATTTGGTTGATACGTTTTTTGCAAAAAATGTATACTAAGCTGCTCTACCAATCTTCACGGTATACCCTTATCAGAGCAGTCCTAACTAATGTATGCAATCCCTATCTGATGTATTTAAAAACCTGATCATCTGTATATAACCTGTGTGAACAGGGTTCAGAGAGGAAAAATCCATGTGTGCATACAGGGTAGAACAGCTTTTGTGCAGATAGCCCAAGAGGAGTGGTGGAACTCCCCAGTCTTGTAGACACAAGAGAACAATTATGGAAACAGGAACACATGGGCTACTTGCACAGTGAACAAGTCTGTATGATCATGTTCACACACCACCAAGAAACCTGAAGACACAAAAGAGAATAGTAAAACCAAAAACACTCAGTTTGAAAAAATGTTGCAGTAATCTGCAAGTGCTAGTAAAAGATGTAAAAAACAGGGTATTTGGTTGATACGTTTTTTGCAAAAAATGTATACTAAGCTGCTCTACCAATCTTCACGGTATACCCTTATCAGAGCAGTCCTAACTAATGTATGCAATCCCTATCTGATGTATTTAAAAACCTGATCATCTGTATATAACCTGTGTGAACAGGGTTCAGAGAGGAAAAATCCATGTGTGCATACAGGGTAGAACAGCTTTTGTGCAGATAGCCCAAGAGGAGTGGTGGAACTCCCCAGTCTTGTAGACACAAGAGAACAATTATGGAAACAGGAACACATGGGCTACTTGCACAGTGAACAAGTCTGTATGATCATGTTCACACACCACCAAGAAACCTGAAGACACAAAAGAGAATAGTAAAACCAAAAACACTCAGTTTGAAAAAATGTTGCAGTAATCTGCAAGTGCTAGTAAAAGATGTAAAAAACAGGGTATTTGGTTGATACGTTTTTTGCAAAAAATGTATACTAAGCTGCTCTACCAATCTTCACGGTATACCCTTATCAGAGCAGTCCTAACTAATGTATGCAATCCCTATCTGATGTATTTAAAAACCTGATCATCTGTATATAACCTGTGTGAACAGGGTTCAGAGAGGAAAAATCCATGTGTGCATACAGGGTAGAACAGCTTTTGTGCAGATAGCCCAAGAGGAGTGGTGGAACTCCCCAGTCTTGTAGACACAAGAGAACAATTATGGAAACAGGAACACATGGGCTACTTGCACAGTGAACAAGTCTGTATGATCATGTTCACACACCACCAAGAAACCTGAAGACACAAAAGAGAATAGTAAAACCAAAAACACTCAGTTTGAAAAAATGTTGCAGTAATCTGCAAGTGCTAGTAAAAGATGTAAAAAACAGGGTATTTGGTTGATACGTTTTTTGCAAAAAATGTATACTAAGCTGCTCTACCAATCTTCACGGTATACCCTTATCAGAGCAGTCCTAACTAATGTATGCAATCCCTATCTGATGTATTTAAAAACCTGATCATCTGTATATAACCTGTGTGAACAGGGTTCAGAGAGGAAAAATCCATGTGTGCATACAGGGTAGAACAGCTTTTGTGCAGATAGCCCAAGAGGAGTGGTGGAACTCCCCAGTCTTGTAGACACAAGAGAACAATTATGGAAACAGGAACACATGGGCTACTTGCACAGTGAACAAGTCTGTATGATCATGTTCACACACCACCAAGAAACCTGAAGACACAAAAGAGAATAGTAAAACCAAAAACACTCAGTTTGAAAAAATGTTGCAGTAATCTGCAAGTGCTAGTAAAAGATGTAAAAAACAGGGTATTTGGTTGATACGTTTTTTGCAAAAAATGTATACTAAGCTGCTCTACCAATCTTCACGGTATACCCTTATCAGAGCAGTCCTAACTAATGTATGCAATCCCTATCTGATGTATTTAAAAACCTGATCATCTGTATATAACCTGTGTGAACAGGGTTCAGAGAGGAAAAATCCATGTGTGCATACAGGGTAGAACAGCTTTTGTGCAGATAGCCCAAGAGGAGTGGTGGAACTCCCCAGTCTTGTAGACACAAGAGAACAATTATGGAAACAGGAACACATGGGCTACTTGCACAGTGAACAAGTCTGTATGATCATGTTCACACACCACCAAGAAACCTGAAGACACAAAAGAGAATAGTAAAACCAAAAACACTCAGTTTGAAAAAATGTTGCAGTAATCTGCAAGTGCTAGTAAAAGATGTAAAAAACAGGGTATTTGGTTGATACGTTTTTTGCAAAAAATGTATACTAAGCTGCTCTACCAATCTTCACGGTATACCCTTATCAGAGCAGTCCTAACTAATGTATGCAATCCCTATCTGATGTATTTAAAAACCTGATCATCTGTATATAACCTGTGTGAACAGGGTTCAGAGAGGAAAAATCCATGTGTGCATACAGGGTAGAACAGCTTTTGTGCAGATAGCCCAAGAGGAGTGGTGGAACTCCCCAGTCTTGTAGACACAAGAGAACAATTATGGAAACAGGAACACATGGGCTACTTGCACAGTGAACAAGTCTGTATGATCATGTTCACACACCACCAAGAAACCTGAAGACACAAAAGAGAATAGTAAAACCAAAAACACTCAGTTTGAAAAAATGTTGCAGTAATCTGCAAGTGCTAGTAAAAGATGTAAAAAACAGGGTATTTGGTTGATACGTTTTTTGCAAAAAATGTATACTAAGCTGCTCTACCAATCTTCACGGTATACCCTTATCAGAGCAGTCCTAACTAATGTATGCAATCCCTATCTGATGTATTTAAAAACCTGATCATCTGTATATAACCTGTGTGAACAGGGTTCAGAGAGGAAAAATCCATGTGTGCATACAGGGTAGAACAGCTTTTGTGCAGATAGCCCAAGAGGAGTGGTGGAACTCCCCAGTCTTGTAGACACAAGAGAACAATTATGGAAACAGGAACACATGGGCTACTTGCACAGTGAACAAGTCTGTATGATCATGTTCACACACCACCAAGAAACCTGAAGACACAAAAGAGAATAGTAAAACCAAAAACACTCAGTTTGAAAAAATGTTGCAGTAATCTGCAAGTGCTAGTAAAAGATGTAAAAAACAGGGTATTTGGTTGATACGTTTTTTGCAAAAAATGTATACTAAGCTGCTCTACCAATCTTCACGGTATACCCTTATCAGAGCAGTCCTAACTAATGTATGCAATCCCTATCTGATGTATTTAAAAACCTGATCATCTGTATATAACCTGTGTGAACAGGGTTCAGAGAGGAAAAATCCATGTGTGCATACAGGGTAGAACAGCTTTTGTGCAGATAGCCCAAGAGGAGTGGTGGAACTCCCCAGTCTTGTAGACACAAGAGAACAATTATGGAAACAGGAACACATGGGCTACTTGCACAGTGAACAAGTCTGTATGATCATGTTCACACACCACCAAGAAACCTGAAGACACAAAAGAGAATAGTAAAACCAAAAACACTCAGTTTGAAAAAATGTTGCAGTAATCTGCAAGTGCTAGTAAAAGATGTAAAAAACAGGGTATTTGGTTGATACGTTTTTTGCAAAAAATGTATACTAAGCTGCTCTACCAATCTTCACGGTATACCCTTATCAGAGCAGTCCTAACTAATGTATGCAATCCCTATCTGATGTATTTAAAAACCTGATCATCTGTATATAACCTGTGTGAACAGGGTTCAGAGAGGAAAAATCCATGTGTGCATACAGGGTAGAACAGCTTTTGTGCAGATAGCCCAAGAGGAGTGGTGGAACTCCCCAGTCTTGTAGACACAAGAGAACAATTATGGAAACAGGAACACATGGGCTACTTGCACAGTGAACAAGTCTGTATGATCATGTTCACACACCACCAAGAAACCTGAAGACACAAAAGAGAATAGTAAAACCAAAAACACTCAGTTTGAAAAAATGTTGCAGTAATCTGCAAGTGCTAGTAAAAGATGTAAAAAACAGGGTATTTGGTTGATACGTTTTTTGCAAAAAATGTATACTAAGCTGCTCTACCAATCTTCACGGTATACCCTTATCAGAGCAGTCCTAACTAATGTATGCAATCCCTATCTGATGTATTTAAAAACCTGATCATCTGTATATAACCTGTGTGAACAGGGTTCAGAGAGGAAAAATCCATGTGTGCATACAGGGTACAGTGTGTGAACATGATCATACAGACTTGTTCACTGTGCAAGTAGCCCATGTGTTCCTGTTTCCATAATTGTTCTCTTGTGTCTACAAGACTGGGGAGTTCCACCACTCCTCTTGGGCTATCTGCACAAAAGCTGTTCTACCCTGTATGCACACATGGATTTTTCCTCTCTGAACCCTGTTCACACAGGTTATATACAGATGATCAGGTTTTTAAATACATCAGATAGGGATTGCATACATTAGTTAGGACTGCTCTGATAAGGGTATACCGTGAAGATTGGTAGAGCAGCTTAGTATACATTTTTTGCAAAAAACGTATCAACCAAATACCCTGTTTTTTACATCTTTTACTAGCACTTGCAGATTACTGCAACATTTTTTCAAACTGAGTGTTTTTGGTTTTACTATTCTCTTTTGTGTCTTCAGGTTTCTTGGTGGTGTGTGAACATGATCATACAGACTTGTTCACTGTGCAAGTAGCCCATGTGTTCCTGTTTCCATAATTGTTCTCTTGTGTCTACAAGACTGGGGAGTTCCACCACTCCTCTTGGGCTATCTGCACAAAAGCTGTTCTACCCTGTATGCACACATGGATTTTTCCTCTCTGAACCCTGTTCACACAGGTTATATACAGATGATCAGGTTTTTAAATACATCAGATAGGGATTGCATACATTAGTTAGGACTGCTCTGATAAGGGTATACCGTGAAGATTGGTAGAGCAGCTTAGTATACATTTTTTGCAAAAAACGTATCAACCAAATACCCTGTTTTTTACATCTTTTACTAGCACTTGCAGATTACTGCAACATTTTTTCAAACTGAGTGTTTTTGGTTTTACTATTCTCTTTTGTGTCTTCAGGTTTCTTGGTGGTGTGTGAACATGATCATACAGACTTGTTCACTGTGCAAGTAGCCCATGTGTTCCTGTTTCCATAATTGTTCTCTTGTGTCTACAAGACTGGGGAGTTCCACCACTCCTCTTGGGCTATCTGCACAAAAGCTGTTCTACCCTGTATGCACACATGGATTTTTCCTCTCTGAACCCTGTTCACACAGGTTATATACAGATGATCAGGTTTTTAAATACATCAGATAGGGATTGCATACATTAGTTAGGACTGCTCTGATAAGGGTATACCGTGAAGATTGGTAGAGCAGCTTAGTATACATTTTTTGCAAAAAACGTATCAACCAAATACCCTGTTTTTTACATCTTTTACTAGCACTTGCAGATTACTGCAACATTTTTTCAAACTGAGTGTTTTTGGTTTTACTATTCTCTTTTGTGTCTTCAGGTTTCTTGGTGGTGTGTGAACATGATCATACAGACTTGTTCACTGTGCAAGTAGCCCATGTGTTCCTGTTTCCATAATTGTTCTCTTGTGTCTACAAGACTGGGGAGTTCCACCACTCCTCTTGGGCTATCTGCACAAAAGCTGTTCTACCCTGTATGCACACATGGATTTTTCCTCTCTGAACCCTGTTCACACAGGTTATATACAGATGATCAGGTTTTTAAATACATCAGATAGGGATTGCATACATTAGTTAGGACTGCTCTGATAAGGGTATACCGTGAAGATTGGTAGAGCAGCTTAGTATACATTTTTTGCAAAAAACGTATCAACCAAATACCCTGTTTTTTACATCTTTTACTAGCACTTGCAGATTACTGCAACATTTTTTCAAACTGAGTGTTTTTGGTTTTACTATTCTCTTTTGTGTCTTCAGGTTTCTTGGTGGTGTGTGAACATGATCATACAGACTTGTTCACTGTGCAAGTAGCCCATGTGTTCCTGTTTCCATAATTGTTCTCTTGTGTCTACAAGACTGGGGAGTTCCACCACTCCTCTTGGGCTATCTGCACAAAAGCTGTTCTACCCTGTATGCACACATGGATTTTTCCTCTCTGAACCCTGTTCACACAGGTTATATACAGATGATCAGGTTTTTAAATACATCAGATAGGGATTGCATACATTAGTTAGGACTGCTCTGATAAGGGTATACCGTGAAGATTGGTAGAGCAGCTTAGTATACATTTTTTGCAAAAAACGTATCAACCAAATACCCTGTTTTTTACATCTTTTACTAGCACTTGCAGATTACTGCAACATTTTTTCAAACTGAGTGTTTTTGGTTTTACTATTCTCTTTTGTGTCTTCAGGTTTCTTGGTGGTGTGTGAACATGATCATACAGACTTGTTCACTGTGCAAGTAGCCCATGTGTTCCTGTTTCCATAATTGTTCTCTTGTGTCTACAAGACTGGGGAGTTCCACCACTCCTCTTGGGCTATCTGCACAAAAGCTGTTCTACCCTGTATGCACACATGGATTTTTCCTCTCTGAACCCTGTTCACACAGGTTATATACAGATGATCAGGTTTTTAAATACATCAGATAGGGATTGCATACATTAGTTAGGACTGCTCTGATAAGGGTATACCGTGAAGATTGGTAGAGCAGCTTAGTATACATTTTTTGCAAAAAACGTATCAACCAAATACCCTGTTTTTTACATCTTTTACTAGCACTTGCAGATTACTGCAACATTTTTTCAAACTGAGTGTTTTTGGTTTTACTATTCTCTTTTGTGTCTTCAGGTTTCTTGGTGGTGTGTGAACATGATCATACAGACTTGTTCACTGTGCAAGTAGCCCATGTGTTCCTGTTTCCACTTTTGTAGTGATGTATGACTCATACAGGGGAAATTGACTTCCTGTTTTTACATAGAGCTTAGAAAGATTCAGCTAGTCAGTTGTCAATCATGTGATGTCATAGACCTAATGGAAAACAGAAGAATTAACTTGGTCGAAAGGCAAAATGAGCAATTGTAAGTAAACAGTGCTGTATAATATGATGATAATTGCAATATTTTAGCCCCTTAACCCCCGAGCTTTTTTCGGTTTTGCATTTTTGTTGTTTGCTCCTCTTCTTCTCAGAGCCTTAACGTTTTTATTTTTCCATATGGCCATGTGACGGCTTATTTTTTGCGGAACGAGATGTACTTTTGAACGACACCATCGGTTTTACCATGTCATGTACTAGAAAACTGAAAAAAATGTCAAGTGCAGTGAAATTGCAAAAAAAGTGCAATCCCACACTTGTTTTTTTGTTTGGCTTTTTCACTAAATGCTAAAACTGACCTGCCATTATCTTTCTCCAGGTCATTACAACTTCATAAACACAAAACATGTCTAGTTTATTTTTTATCTAACTGGTGAAACCAAATTCCAAACTTTGTTAAAAAAATGGTGCCATATTCCGATACCCGTAGCTTCTCCATTTTTTGTGATCTTGAGTTGGGTGAGGGCTTATTTTCTGCATGCCGAGCTGATGTTTGTAATGATACCTTTTTGGTGCAGATACAATATTTTTATTGCCTGTTATTGAGTTTTAATCCAATGTCATGGCGATCAAAAAGATGTAATTGAGGCGTTTTTACTTTTTTTCTCACTACACCGTTTTGTAATCAGCTTAATTCTTTTTTTATTGATAAATCAGGCGATTGTGAACGTGACAATACAAAATATGTGTATGTTTGATTTTATTTTTATTGTTTTGTTTTGAATGGGGAGAAAAGGGGGTGATTTTAATTTTTATATTTTTTAATTTTTTAAATATTTTTAAATACTTTTTTTTTTGTTACTTTTGGCATGCTTCAATATTCTCCATAAGAGTTTAGAAGCTGCCACAAGATCAGCTCTGCTACATATAGGCAATGTTCAGATTGTCGTGCCAACACACCAGTGTTCCGAGATCATGTGAGGGGGGTCACCGGTGTTATTTCCGGTGCGATCGCCGGAAGCGCAATTTAAATGCAGCTGTCAGTTTGACTGCAGCATTTTACTGGTTAACAGCCACAGGTGGATTGCAATTCCACACAAGGCTATTGCAGGCACATGTCAGCTCTTCAAACCAGGTGACATATTCCTGGAAAGATGTGGGCTCTTCACTGGAGACTACATCAAAGGGGGGAAACTGACATCGGCGTAAATGTATGCCCGATGTCAGAAGAGAGTTAAGAGGATAAAAATTTTGATTGGAGTACTGCTTTAATAATCACTCTCGCTAATGGAGATTTTGTGATCCTATCTAATCAAGACTAACCATGTAGCCATGCATGCTTTTAGCTTTCTAAATTGAAATTGCTGCACAGCCATCTCCATAATTCAGATGGACTTTTGTTGAGATGGTTACACACCTAAACTGACAACCTTTCCACATGTGATTATGACTAGAGATGAGCTGACACCTGGATGTTCAAGTCCAGATGGTTCATGGTGAAGTCTGTGTTCTGTGTCCATGCCCAAACAGTAGGTGTTCGGTACGGGCGCTGAACTTTACTTTTCAGGTTCGCCCATCTCTAATTATGACAAGTAATGCATCGATTGCACAATACACACCAAGAAATCATCAATTGAAATTAAAAATGTGTGCACAGTTCCCAGTTTTGCCAAATTTTTCTAACAGTTTCCAATATCTATGAAACCCATGTATGACACAATTCTCTTTTCCTCAGACACGAATTGTCTTGACTGCTGTGCGGTAAAATGCTATTTTGTCACTGTTTTATTGCATTCACTTCTATCTCATTGACCCTCACTATCTAGATTTGTGCCTGCTGCATTCCATGCTGTTATATAGATTATGATAGTCCCTCATGATTGGTTGTGCTATACCATATGATGTGATAGTAAGAGATCACCATAAGGAATTCTGTCCCACCTTGCCTAAGATCATCTGAGTCTTTTGTGGCTGGTACAATCTTCTGCAAGGTGTAAAATGGCTGCAACTGTTTTAGGTAATATGCCTTATCTGATATTATGCAGGTACAAGTATCTGCCACCTCTACAGCATATTTTTTGGGAGGTAATGTTATCATATTATACAGTTGACTCCCAATATTATTCCAATTGAGCTGAACATACTACAGTCATTTCTACATGGTTTAATCAAAAACTTAATAAGAGTCTGTCAGCACCTTTGATGTTGCAAAACTTATAACAATGCAGGAATGTGGATTTGGAATACTGTGCATAACTATGTAGATCCAACTATTGGTGCCTCTTAATAACAGAACTCTGGTAACCCAATCTGTTCCACAGGTGAAAAACATTCAGCTCACTGAATTGGTTCTATAATATGATGCCACTGTTGTAGCAAATCAATTCATGAATTATCTTCTTAACTATCCACAAACAGCTTTAAGTGATAAAATTGAAAAATGGAAGTGCTTACGAACCGTAGCGACTCAAAAATTCCCAGAGATTCATAAGTTGATATATATGTAATGCGTAGGAACACGTTCACACTGTGGCCATTTCAGAAAGAACTCAAGAAGAAAACACTATGAGAATATACCCTGGATAATTAAGTAAGTAAATAGAAAATGTAAATAACATAAATTACTTACTATTTTGATCAAAAAAGCATAAAAGCCATTTCATTACGACAAGGTGCACACAATCAGGACGGTCCTATCCTATGTCTAGTATTAAAACCTCACCATGTGTCAGCCAACCTCAATGTAGTAAAGGGCTGAGCAGGATACAGGCCAAAATGTTCAGACACCTGCCCATGGGAAGATGGATAGATGAAACGCCTAGCTCAAAAAGGCAAATAATGCCCAGTTGTACAGAATACAAGAAACTACGGCAAAACCAAAGAAAGGAGTGGGAACATCAGTTGGTATACATGCAATGTGTACAAGCAAGTTTACACTGTGGCCAAGGGCAGGAATACATTTTATTCCATGGGATAGCTTTTACTTTTTTTTTTATTAATGTAGTGTAAACCCTACGTTACAGGATTACTACTAGTGATGAGCGAGTATACTCGTTGCTCGGGTGGTCTCCGAGTATTTGTGATCGGAGATTTAGTTTTCATCACGGCAGCTGAATGATTTACACCTACTAGACAGCTTGAATACATGTGGGGATTCCCTAGCAACCAGGTCACCCCCACAAGTACTCAGGCTGGGTGGTAGCTGTAAATCATTCAGCTGAGGCAACGAAAACTAAATCTCCGGGCATTTACAAATACTCGGAGATCACCCAAGCAACGAGTATACTCGCTCATCACTACTTACTACATTATTTACTTGCTACAGTGCATATGCTCACCTTGTTTTTTTTCTTGTTTTTTACTTCTACCTAACACCATCAGCAGCTTTGAAGGGTCAAAACTGCTGACAAACTCCCATTATTTTGATGGATTTTACTAGCAAAATAACGTAAACCTAAAATATAATAAATAATAGAGCCTTTTTTCCCAATGTGTTCCATTTAAAAATTAATCATCATTTTAAGTAAAAGCACATTTAAATTATGAAATATTTTAATATTTAAACATAGCTGAATAATGAATTGCTTTTAATGTTGCTTCCTTTCTGTTTCTTCCAATGCTAATGTTTTCCTGTTAATACAGAGAGTATGATGTGGTCTACGTGGCACTTTGTACTAACAGGAAGAAGCAATTCCTTTAGGCATTTTGGACTACCACTAACTGAAGAAATTCCAAGACAAATCAGCATATTTTAATTAACAAATGCACAGCAAAATTGTTCAGTTTGACTGGCAACACATAAATTACTGGCAGCGCATAAAGCAATGTCATGGTATGCTTAATGCTTAGAAAGTGGAAAGGAAAGTGTCACATACGATGTAAATAAGTATTTGTTTAAAAAATGTGAAAATCTGTCATTTGTTTAAGCTCAAGCAAAACTAAATGTTTTTCATACTGACAGTTTACATGACAAATGAGGGCTTAACGCTACATGAAATAGTCTAACATTTATTTAATGGTGATTTATAGGAGTTATCTTTGCCTGATTTTAAATGTACCTCTTGCTTCTCTGATTTAATGGATGTTAACTTGCCTTTTGTCCTTTGCATTTCTCCAGTCACAGTATATTTATTCAGATAAAAACTAACATTAATAAGACTTTGCCAGCCACTACCAATATATTTTAATTTCACTGTGTGGCACCTGTGAAAATTAGCAGCTATGATTCAAAATATTTACCTTTATGAAGACGACGGTTTGGGAAAATCTGGCATTAAACTTAGGGAAAGCCCGCCATGGAGCCATTTTACAAATATTTATGGTAGCCTGATAAAAACTGGGCTTGTGACAGCAGATATTGCAATAGTCTATATAATCTACAGAATACAAGCCACCATAAAATATGGAGCGGATTTACTAATCCGGTCAAAAGTATGGACAGTCTGAATATGTGGCAAAGTGATCATCGCTGCTCATGCTGGATAATATGCAAATTGCCTCTTCACAGAAAAAGAAGACTCCACCTATTGGAAGTAGCGATCCTACAAGTCACAATCAACCCTTTAACGAGTCTTGCAATATGATTTAGGATAAAAGCCAAATCAGTATCTCAATTCGCAGACTTGGTGTTTCACAGCCCGTAACACCGTGTCTGTGAATTGAGATACTGATTTGGCTTTTATCCTATGTCATATTCCAAGACTCGTTAAAGGGTTGATTGTGACTTGTAGGATTGCTACTTCCAAAAGGCGGCGCTATAGAGTTCAAGTCCTCTTTTTCTCTGAAGAGGCAATTTGCATATTACATTTCCCAGAGGAGCATTACATAGTAACATAGTAACATAGTTAGTAAGGCCGAAAAAAGACATTTGTCCATCCAGTTCAGCCTATATTCCATTATAATAAATACCCAGATCTACGTCCTTCTACAGAACCTAATAATTGTATGATACAATATTGTTCTGCTCCAGGAAGACATCCAGGCCTCTCTTGAACCCCTCGACTGAGTTCGCCATCACCACCTCCTCAGGCAAGCAATTCCAGATTCTCACTGCCCTAACAGTAAAGAATCCTCTTCTATGTTGGTGGAAAAACCTTCTCTCCTCCAGACGCAAAGAATGCCCCCTTGTGCCCGTCACCTTCCTTGGTATAAACAGATCCTCAGCGAGATATTTGTATTGTCCCCTTATATACTTATACATGGTTATTAGATCGCCCCTCAGTCGTCTTTTTTCTAGACTAAATAATCCTAATTTCGCTAATCTATCTGGGTATTGTAGTTCTCCCATGCCCTTTATTAATTTTGTTGCCCTCCTTTGTACTCTCTCTAGTTCCATTATATCCTTCCTGAGCACCGGTGCCCAAAACTGGACACAGTACTCCATGTGCGGTCTAACTAGGGATTTGTACAGAGGCAGTATAATGCTCTCATCATGTGTATCCAGACCTCTTTTAATGCACCCCATGATCCTTTTTGCCTTGGCAGCTGCTGCCTGGCACTGGCTGCTCCAGGTAAGTTTATCATTAACTAGGATCCCCAAGTCCTTCTCCCTGTCAGATTTACCCAGTGGTTTCCCGTTCAGTGTGTAATGGTGATATTGATTCCCTCTTCCCATGTGTATAACCTTACATTTATCATTGTTAAACCTCATCTGCCACCTTTCAGCCCAAGTTTCCAACTTATCCAGATCCATCTGTAGCAGAATACTATCTTCTCTTGTATTAACTGCTTTACATAGTTTTGTATCATCTGCAAATATCGATATTTTACTGTGTAAACCTTCTACCAGATCATTAATGAATATGTTGAAGAGAACAGGTCCCAATACTGACCCCTGCGGTACCCCACTGGTCACAGCGACCCAGTTAGAGACTATACCATTTATAACCACCCTCTGCTTTCTATCACTAAGCCAGTTACTAACCCATTTACACACATTTTCCCCCAGACCAAGCATTCTCATTTTGTGTACCAACCTCTTGTGCGGCACGGTATCAAACGCTTTGGAAAAATCGAGATATACCACGTCCAATGACTCACCGTGGTCCAGCCTATAGCTTACCTCTTCATAAAAACTGATTAGATTGGTTTGACAGGAGCGATTTCTCATAAACCCATGCTGATATGGAGTTAAACAGTTATTCTCATTGAGATAATCCAGAATAACATCCCTCAGAAACCCTTCAAATATTTTACCAACAATAGAGGTTAGACTTACTGGCCTATAATTTCCAGGTTCACTTTTAGAGCCCTTTTTGAATATTGGCACCACATTTGCTATGCGCCAGTCCTGCGGAACAGACCCTGTCGCTATAGAGTCACTAAAAATAAGAAATAATGGTTTATCTATTACATTACTTAGTTCTCTTAGTACTCGTGGGTGTATGCCATCCGGACCCGGAGATTTATCTATTTTAATCTTATTTAGCCGGTTTCGCACCTCTTCTTGGGTTAGATTGGTGACCCTTAATATAGGGTTTTCATTGTTTCTTGGGATTTCACCTAGCATTTCATTTTCCACCGTGAATACCGTGGAGAAGAAGGTGTTTAATATGTTAGCTTTTTCCTCGTCATCTACAACCATTCTTTCCTCACTATTTTTTAAGGGGCCTACATTTTCAGTTTTTATTCTTTTACTATTGATATAGTTGAAGAACAGTTTGGGATTAGTTTTACTCTCCTTAGCAATGTGCTTCTCTGTTTCCTTTTTGGCAGCTTTAATTAGTTTTTTAGATAAAGTATTTTTCTCCCTATAGTTTTTTAGAGCTTCAATGGTGCCATCCTGCTTTAGTAGAGCAAATGCTTTCTTTTTACTGTTAATTGCCTGTCTTACTTCTTTGTTTAGCCACATTGGGTTTTTCCTATTTCCTGAACGATGAATAAGCCTCCTTACCTTGACAAGTCAGAGCTGGTGTGTCACTCTTCACAAGGAGAAACCTTACCCCTTAGACCCCATGCTGGATAATAAATTTGATGCATCTTTAGACACTTTTGTCTAACTTTATCCTTTGTGGATCACGACAAAAAGCAATGTCCAAAATACTAAGGTGTATTTTCAACAAAATTATGGCTAACAATAACTTTGGATAGCAAATTTACCCCATTGTCCTTTTCCATACTGTGCCTTTAGGAATTCTTAAGAAAAAGGCATCAAGTGCAACTTGAGTTGTGTTTACTTTATGATAAGTCCAAATATAAAGAAAAAGATGGGTGGCACTGTTCATGAACGGTAACCAGTGATATGTCCACAGGTCTCAATTGTGTGTATATCAGATGTAGAAATTGCAGCTGTGAGAATCCTGACCCGGGTGCACCTCTTCAATAGAAAACACTAAAGTCCATAGGTAAGAACAAATGAGGGCACTCACCGATCTTCATAGGATTCAAAACCTTTATTACATCTTCAAATCTTCACATAAAATGCACAACCGGAGCTAGCAGCGCCGCTGATGATGTGAGCAGGGGAGCAGCTGGGACGACGGCCGTTTCACGCTGTGCTAGCGCTTCTACGGGTCCACGAACTGGTCAGGTGAGACAGCGGAAATATAGTGCCGAATCTACTGCACCTCCCCTATTCAGCTGCCTGACCCTCCCGGTCATTAGAACAATACAGATAAAAAGCACAATTAAAAACATATTAGCACACTAAATATCCAACATTACCCTGGCTGTGCTAT
Organism: Ranitomeya imitator; assembly: GCF_032444005.1. Lineage (NCBI taxonomy): Eukaryota > Metazoa > Chordata > Amphibia > Anura > Dendrobatidae > Ranitomeya > Ranitomeya imitator. Next base: position 1,077,594,076 of record NC_091282.1, on the reverse strand, counting down.
ACTATTTGCTCATTACAGATGTTACGAACTGTCTTAACCCATATAATTAATGAACCCACTGCCATTAATATACCACGAGATGTTAAATTCTGTATATACCTCATTATAAAAACACCGCCATATCTACCCTATCATTGAAGCCCAAGGGGCCCATGGCATTACTCCGCAAAATCCACCTTGCCTCACATTTCAACAAAAAACCACCAAGGTCTCCCCCTCTGATAGGTAAATTAACCTTTTCAAGCCCAGCAAACGTCATTAAATCTGCTCTTCCTTCATGATGTTCCTTCATATGGGTGATTAGCCGTGGTACCCCCTTACCCGTTACCAACGATCTACAGTGCTCACGAAAACGAATGTAGAGTGGTCTTATTGTTTTCCCCACATAGAAGTATTTACATGGACACCAGATCACATACACTACATGATCTGTCCGGCATGTAATCAACTCATTGACCACCTGTTTCAATGCTCCTATTTGTAATACCCGATCCACAATATGCTGAGCGCAAAATGAGCAGTGTCCGCACTTATAATTCCCCTTCGGGGCTGTCGACATTAACCAATTGTGGCTCGGTTTCCTAATACGATTCTGGACTAACCTGTCTCTCAACCTTACACTGCGTCTGTTCGCTATCAACGGACCTCTAGCCACTATGTCACTCAAATCCTTGTCTCTTCCTAAAATATGCCAATTCTTTTTGATCGCTAATCTTATCTGTTGGTCCATATTATTAAAGGAAAAGCAAAAAGTGAATCTTTTTTCTGTTTTCTCCCTCTGTCTTTTTTGACGGGACAACGTATGAGTGACATCTATCCTCCTCTCTTCTATCACTTGTTCCCTGGCTGATTGTAATAATTTGTGTGGATAACCTCTCTGTTTAAATCTATGCAACATCTCATCAGATTGCCGTAAAAATCCTTCCTCCGTATTATTTACTTTGCTCACCCTCAACAACTGACTGCGAGGCAATGCTCTTTTCACATGTCCCGGGTGAAAGCTCTCAAAATGCATCATGGTATTGGCCACCACTGGCTTCCGCCAATACCATGATGCATATTGAGAGCTTTCACCCGGGACATGTGAAAAGAGCATTGCCTCGCAGTCAGTTGTTGAGGGTGAGCAAAGTAAATAATACGGAGGAAGGATTTTTACGGCAATCTGATGAGATGTTGCATAGATTTAAACAGAGAGGTTATCCACACAAATTATTACAATCAGCCAGGGAACAAGTGATAGAAGAGAGGAGGATAGATGTCACTCATACGTTGTCCCGTCAAAAAAGACAGAGGGAGAAAACAGAAAAAAGATTCACTTTTTGCTTTTCCTTTAATAATATGGACCAACAGATAAGATTAGCGATCAAAAAGAATTGGCATATTTTAGGAAGAGACAAGGATTTGAGTGACATAGTGGCTAGAGGTCCGTTGATAGCGAACAGACGCAGTGTAAGGTTGAGAGACAGGTTAGTCCAGAATCGTATTAGGAAACCGAGCCACAATTGGTTAATGTCGACAGCCCCGAAGGGGAATTATAAGTGCGGACACTGCTCATTTTGCGCTCAGCATATTGTGGATCGGGTATTACAAATAGGAGCATTGAAACAGGTGGTCAATGAGTTGATTACATGCCGGACAGATCATGTAGTGTATGTGATCTGGTGTCCATGTAAATACTTCTATGTGGGGAAAACAATAAGACCACTCTACATTCGTTTTCGTGAGCACTGTAGATCGTTGGTAACGGGTAAGGGGGTACCACGGCTAATCACCCATATGAAGGAACATCATGAAGGAAGAGCAGATTTAATGACGTTTGCTGGGCTTGAAAAGGTTAATTTACCTATCGGAGGGGGAGACCTTGGTGGTTTTTTGTTGAAATGTGAGGCAAGGTGGATTTTGCGGAGTAATGCCATGGGCCCCTTGGGCTTCAATGATAGGGTAGATATGGCGGTGTTTTTATAATGAGGTATATACAGAATTTAACATCTCGTGGTATATTAATGGCAGTGGGTTCATTAATTATATGGGTTAAGACAGTTCGTAACATCTGTAATGAGCCAATAGTATAGCACAGCCAGGGTAATGTTGGATATTTAGTGTGCTAATATGTTTTTAATTGTGCTTTTTATCTGTATTGTTCTAATGACCGGGAGGGTCAGGCAGCTGAATAGGGGAGGTGCAGTAGATTCGGCACTATATTTCCGCTGTCTCACCTGACCAGTTCGTGGACCCGTAGAAGCGCTAGCACAGCGCGAAACGGCCGTCGTCCCAGCTGCTCCCCTGCTCACATCATCAGCGGCGCTGCTAGCTCCGGTTATGCATTTTATGTGAAGATTTGAAGATGTAATAAAGGTTTTGAATCCTATGAAGATCGGTGAGTGCCCTCATTTCTTCTTACCTATGGACTTTACTTTATGATGTTTCTTGCACTTTAGCATACATTTATACTTATGAATAAAACAAACTGTCTTCTTATTTTGTGTAGAAGAGGTAAAGTTTCTCCTTGAGGAGTGTGCCAAATCAGTGTAAGAATATTTAGAGGTCATGAAATGCTCCTTTGGGAGTTAAACCGTGCAAATAGTCTCTTAAGAGAGGAACAGGATAGGAACTCTAGTCTCGCCTCTTGGAGGTAGCAATCCTAAAACCCTTTTTTATTTTTTATTTTGAATGGGACAAAAGGGTACATATATTTTTTTTAAATCATTTTTAAAAACCTCTGTTTTTACTTTTGGCATGCTTCAATAGTCTCCATGGGAGATTAGGAACTGTCTTAACCCAATCGGCTCTGCTACATACAGGCGATGATCAGCTAGCCTGTATGCAGCAGCATTACTCACTTACTTACTATGAGCACCAACCACTGGGCAGTGCTCATAGCAATCTGGCAATGGCAACCATAGAGGTCCGCAGGAGACCTCTGGTTGTCATGCCAACCCATCGGTGATCCGAGATCATGTGACAGGGTTTTTCGATGGTCGGGGTTTCTAGCACGCTTGTAGGAAGCATGAGTTAAATGCTGTTTTCAGAAATTGAAAGCAACATTTAACTAGATATAAGCCCTGAATGGATCACGATGTCACCTGCAGCTGTTGCAGGCACATGTCAGCTGTATATATCAGGTGACTTGTGCCCAGAAAGGTGCGGACTCAGTGCCGGAGGCCGCACCAAACAGGGTGACTCTGACATCAGTGTACTGTTACTCATGATGTCGGAAAGGGGTTAAAATATAACCTTTATTAGGTATGTTTAAAAGTATAATATAATAAACTCTATATAATGTGAAAAAAGTGCATCTGTAGTGTCAAGATATCAAAGAAAAACAAAAGAAAATGTCCAAAGGAAGATCATCCCTTCAAAACATAGCAGAGGTAGTGATTTCGCAATTATGTGGCCTCTCCCTAAAATATTAAATATAGAGGACAGATAAAGGACAACACCCTTTTAAGACAAGATAACTGCAGGAAAAAATAAATGAGAGAATGCACATAGACCAGCACTGGAGCGGTTTACTCCCTTGCACCTTCCATACCCCCTATACTACTAATATTTCACAACTTTAGCCTCTATTTTAATGACTCTAATAAAGAAGTAAAACTTTTTTTTTTACCTAAGCTGGATCTTTTCAACTATGTGCACAATAATATATTAACCTTCAGAATATAAAAATCTAATTTGTACGTAGAAGGCATTTTGGTGCACACAGCTCTGAAGCTTAGTTGCAAAAAAATCCCTCTACTCCTTATGAGAAGACTAGCATCTAGAAAATGTGATATTTGAAGATATTTCTTATTGTTATTTTATCATTAGAGCCCAGGAATTTTGAGTTCTGTCTCTAGCTAAATATAATGAGAACCTCAAATTCAATTATGTAAATTTTGCCTAGTGGCTTTAGATCAACTTATGATTTTGGAGGTGCGGTTCATGCTTTTTGTTTTCTTTTTGTGCAAAGCATGTTCTAGTCTCTTTCTTGGACCAGCACTCTTCCCATTTGGCACAGGCTATTTTAGTTAGCAGGAGACTGCTAAAGTAAGGGGTCTAGCCCATTTTGGCTCTCACTGAAGAGCTGGAGGAAGGTGAGTTTCAGTGCTCCTTTCATTTTGGTGCTGGTGTTGTGTGGCAGCCATTGTTGCTGTGGCTTTGTGCTGGTGGGGCGGCAAGGTCTGGAGTCATGGGGGCTCAGTGTCGCAACATGGGTGCTGTGGGGCAACAGGCCGTCCGCCCTGTTAGTGCATTGCCGCTGTGGTGGTGGTCGCCGCATGGCTCCGCTCCGTTAGGGTGGTAGGACCCACTACGAGGTTTACCGTGACGTGGCAGTGGGCTTCATACAGTCTGATCAGAATGTTGAATTGAAAACCTCATATTCAGTTATATAACTTTTTGCCTAGTGGCTTTAGATCAACTTATGAGTTTTGGAGTTGTGGTTCATGCTTTTTTTTGTGTAAAGCAGATATAATGAGATACCGTTCACATGCTTCCACCATTTAATAAGTGAAATGCAATTTTTCTGACATATCTCTTTGTAATGATTCTATATCTTTGTTTTGATTCTCATCTATTGACATAGCTGCTCTAATTTCAAGAATTAAGGCATATTCATTAATAAAGTTGATAATTTAAAAACATAGAATGTGTTTGTTTCTATCTGAAACTGTAATAGAAAATGGTACATAGCCATTTTCTTTTTCTTTTCTTTTTTCCAAAAGCCATAAAAATTTGTACCTATTAACTTGATCTAGATAGCGCTGAGCCAAACTACATTTAGAAAAACACATTATCAAAGCTGATAGCAGAACTTGTCAAATATAGCACAATGTAATACTTCACAAATGAAGAACATTCTCATCTAAACAAAGGCTCTTGATCAATGTTATATTGCAGTACCAAATTGGATTCAAACAAATCAAGTTCTAATGATACAGTGACAAGAACATGGAATTTGATGTCAAAAACAAAATACTTAATCAAACTCGTCTCCATGCTGCTTATTTCTTAAAGATTATTTCTGTCTGTTGAACTTATTTTAAATTCAAGAAGAACACATGTTCTGTATAATACATTTCCCTGTCTTGATGTATGCAGCTAAGGAATCTTGGAACATCACAATGCTCAATAGCTGGTCCTGCCTAAAGAAAAGATGTAACCAATTTCTTATGCATTGGAATGATTCTGAATTTGTTATTAAAACTACATTTCATCAATACATGTCTGTGTATTAATATACTATAGTATAATGATTGACTACATATGTGTAGCTTTCCCGATATTAAGTCAAACACTACATTGTGAAATCTCCAAGTAAGAGTTTTACTAAATACAGTAGGAAGAGATGAAACAGGAGGGGTTAAATTAACAACAAATTGTATTCCTTCTGTCAATATTTATATATTTTTTAGTGACAACTGCTCAATGAAGCGCATTCTTTATGAAGCCCCCACATACCATGAAACCGTCCCGGAGGCAGGACTTTCCTTCCTAATCAGACGCAGCACAGCTGTCACTCTGTGCCTGTGCGTGACGGGCGCCGCCTCCTCTTGCAGCATTATCGTCCCCGGCGCCTGCGCATTAAGTTTTTTTCTGGGCATGTGCAGTTGCGCTGCCCTTCATACTTACAGCGCAGGCGCCGGGGATTATAATGCAGCAAGAGGAGGTGGCGCCCGGCGCGCACAGGCCCGGAGTGACGGCTGTGCTGCGTCTGATTAGGAAGGAAAGTCCCGCCTCCACGACGGTTTCATGGTATGAGGGGGCACGTTTTAAAAATGTTTATTTCAGCATGTGCAGGGAGCATAACTAAAAGAGCCACCTTGTCAGAATGCAGCATTTGTGCTGCACAAGGTGTCTCTTTTAGTTACAAACGCCTGAGGGGGGTGACAGGATCCCTTTAAATGCCTCAGCATATGGACTGTTGTGAATTCTGTGGTCAAGCTCCCTCCTGTGGTCATGAGTGGTACTTTGGCTGGTTCTGTCTATGAGCTTCCTCTGGTGGATGTGAGTGGGGCTGCGGCTTCTGAGTTTCCTTCCTCAGGTACGAGGTTAAGTCGTTAGGTGCTGCTCTATTTAACTCCACCTAGTTCTTTGTTCCTGGCCTCCAGTCAATGTTCCAGTATTGGTCTTGCTTTCTCCTGGATCGTTCTTGTGGCCTGTCTGCCCTGCATAAGCTAAGTTTTGCTTGTGTTACTTTTGTTTGCTATATTTTCTGTCCAGCTTGCTATATTGGTTTTTCTTGCTTGCTGGAAGCTCTGAGACGCAGAGGGAGCACCTCTGTACCGTTAGTTGGTGCGGAGGGTCTTTTTGCGCCCTCTGCGTGGTTGTTTGTAGGTTTTTGTGCTGACCGCAAAGCTATCTTTCCTATCCTCGGTCTATTCAGTAAGTCGGGCCTCACTTTGCAAAAGCCTATTTCATCTCTATGTTTGTATTTTCATCTTTACTCACAGTAATTATATGTGATGGTTCGTGCCTTTCATTTGGCTCATCCTGTTCGGCCTGGGGGCTCTGGTGAGGGTTCGGTGACCCCTCCTCAAGGGGGGGGTACTGTTGTGAATTCTGTGGTCAAGCTCCCTCCTGTGGTCATGAGTGGTACTTTGGCTGGTTCTGTCTATGAGCTTCCTCTGGTGGATGTGAGTGGGGCTGCGGCTTCTGAGTTTCCTTCCTCAGGTGACGAGGTTAAGTCGTTAGGTGCTGCTCTATTTAACTCCACCTAGTTCTTTGTTCCTGGCCTCCAGTCAATGTTCCAGTATTGGTCTTGCTTTCTCCTGTATCGTTCTTGTGGCCTGTCTGCCCTGCATAAGCTAAGTTTTGCTTGTGTTACTTTTGTTTGCTATATTTTCTGTCCAGCTTGCTATATTGGTTTTTCTTGCTTGCTGGAAGCTCTGAAACGCAGAGGGAGCACCTCCGTACCGTTAGTCGGTGCAGAGGGTCTTTTTGCGCCCTCTGCGTGGTTCTTTGTAGGTTTTTGTGCTGACTGCAAAGCTATCTTTCCTATCCTCGGTCTATTCAGTAAGTCGGGCCTCACTTTGCTAAAGTCTATTTAATCTCTATGTTTGTATTTTCATCTTTACTCACAGTCATTATATGTGGGGGGCTGCCTTTTCCTTTGGGGAATTTCTCTGAGGCAAGGTAGGCTTATTTTCCTATCTTCAGGGCTAGCTAGTTTCTCAGGCTGTGCCCGAGGCGCCTAGGTCTGGTCAGGAGCGCTCCACGGCTACCTCTAGTGTGGTATGATAGGATTAGGGATTGCGGTCAGCAGAGTTCCCACGTCTCAGAGCTCGTCCTATGTTATAGTAACTATCAGGTCACTTTGTGTGCTCTCAACCACTAGGTCCATTGTGGTTCTGAATCACCAGTTCATAACAATGGACAACAGTTTTTCCAGAAAAAAGAATGGGAAGATTATTTTGAGAGTGTGGTAAGATTTTTTATTTGCTCATTTTGCCATTTTACTCTACTAATTTTTCTGTTTTCCATTAGGACCATGACATCAAATGAATAAAAACAGACTGAATCCTTCAAAGCTCATTGTAGAAGCAGGAAGTCTCTTTTCCCTGTATGAGTCATAAGTCACTGCAACAGTCGCTGGCAGGTGTTTGGGAAGCAGTTTGGTCAGGAGTTAAAGAGAGGAATGATAAATGCAGGAAGAAGAGATTTTTATTTTTTTTACATAGGAGAAAAGAGAATAATTAGCTGGGTAGAAAGGCAAAATGAGCAATTGTAAGTACACACTGCTATGTAATATAATTTCAATATATTAAGGGGATAAAAACTTTGATGGTAGCACTTTTTTAAAGGGAAACTGTGACCCCCAAAATGGAAGGTGAGCTAAGCCCACCGGCATCAGGGGCTTATCTACAGCATTCTGAAATGCTGTAGATAAGCCCCTGATGTAACCTGAAAGATGAGATAAAGAGGTTATATTATACTCACCTGGGCGGGTGATCCGATCCGATGGGCGTCGCGGTTCGGGGCCTCCTATCTTCGTACGTTGACGTCCTCTTCTTGTCCTCATGCTGCGACTCCGGCGCAGGCGTACTTTGTCTGCCCTGTTGAGGGTAGAGCAAAGTACTGCAGTGCGCAAGCGCCAGGAAAGGTCAGAGAGGCCCGGCGCCTGCGCACTGCAGTGCTTTGCTCTGCCCTCAACAGGGCAGACAAAGTACGCCGGCTCCGAAGCTGCAGCGTGATGACAAGAAGAGGACGTCATCCTATGAAGATGGGATGCCACAGACAGGACCGCGACACCCATCAGACTGGATCGCAGCAGGGAACGTCCCTGGGTGAGTATAATATAACCTCTTTTTCTCATCTTTCAGAATACATCAGGGGCTTATCTACAGCATTCCAGAATGCTGTAGATTAGCCCCTGATGCCGGTGGGCTTAGCTCACCTTCTATTTTGGGGGTGACAGGTTCCCTTTAACATTAATTCATTTGCCAGCAATACAATAGTATGGAGCATAGAAGGACACATATCAAGCTATGGCCATTTCACATCTGTCACTTCCTCTAATTGAATGTATTATGCCACTAACATACATAATATGTACTCTTGTAGGGGGCATTTATGCACATTTTATTCCAAGTGCATTTTTCAATGTGCCTTGCAGTTAATCGTAGCCTAATCTAATACTAATCTCTATTCTCTTCATACTGGTATATTGCTTATTCATCTGCTTCATATGTCCTGCATGTATCTTGGGACCTCATTTCCATCTCTGCAAGCATATTTAATGGTATAATGTTTATTCATCTGCTGCACATGACATTTAAAGAAACTTATTTCCAGAACATATGGATTGCAGTAAATATTCACCATATGCATTTGTATAATTTATATCCTGGTTACGGCATTCACTCACATCCACCGTCCTTGTACAAACTCTCCAATGTATAGCACTCATGCTCTTTTCGAAATGCTAAACTACATAGATCCACTCAGTCCCAAAACACAAGAGATGCTCTCACAAAGCATGTAACCATTTGCTCAGTCTTTCTGTCCTCCTCCTAGCCACAAGAGATATCTCTCTCAACCCTGGCCCTTCATGTTATAGTAAGTCATTCTCCTCACCTACTACTCTCAGAAACCCCTCAAATATTGTTAATATTCCCTGCATGCCTTCTGTCTCTTTCAACTGTACCCACTGGAATTCTCGTGCAACATGTAATAAAATCTCCTACACCCATGACTTCTTCCATTCTGATTCTCTTAACTTTCTGGCTCTTACAGAAACCTGGATTCAGCAATCAGACACCACCACTGCTGATGCTCTCTCATATGGTGGACTACATTTCTCTCATACCCCAAGATCGGACAACAGATAGGTGGAGGCGTTGGCCTGCTCCTGTCAACCAAATATACATTTCAGGTCATCATGAACCAAGTACTTCCCTTCTTTTAAGGTAGATGCTGTGAGACTCTACATCCCTTTCTCCCTGCGAGTGGCTGTTGTGTATCGTCCTCCGGGACCCTCTGAAAAATTCCTTGATCACTTTGCCACCTGGCTTCCATATTTTCTATCATATGACATCACCACCCTCATCATTCAACATCCCCATTGGTATTCCCTTCTCCCCATCTGCCACGCAACTTTTATCTCTAACCTCCTCCTTCGACCTAGCACAGCTTTCTAGCTCTCCTACACATGAAAATGGAAATTCCTTGGACCTGGTCTTCCCCCACCTCTGCTCAGTGAATAATTTTACCACAACATTCTTTCATTCTCTGTCAAGAACTGTCACCCCGCTCATGACACCCTCACTTTCCACCGTTATAGAAATATAAGTGAAATTAACACCCAGAAACATATGAAGAATTTTCAGTCATCATTGGCCCCAATCTCTCCCCTCACATGTCATGACTCTGCACTGAAACATTATATTGAAACACTGCAAAGTGCCCTGGATGATGCTGCACCTCCTAGATAAAACAACCAGGCACAGACAGCAACAACCCCATCTTTCTGTGTGACTGTGTGAACATGTTCAAAACACTGCCCTTCTTCCTCTGATTTATGTGTATTTCTTTCTATAGTTATTGCATTGGTTTTGCACATTGTCTACAGTAAGGGTGTAGTTAAGGACATTGTGGGTCAGTCGATGTTGGCGGTCAGGCAGGGACAAATCAGAATTAGACCAGGGACTTTGATATTCTGAATAGGGCCCTGTTGAATTCAGGTGTTGTGTCTCTCCTGGTCTGTGCATTACTTGTGTTGAGTATGTAGGCTCAGCAGTAAACTGTTCATCAGTGTCTGAACAACATCATGGAAATATGATCCAGAAAACATATGAATAAATAAATATACTTAAGAAACTGAATTCTTATAATATAAACATAGGTGTTTCCAAATACTGCAAGAAATAGATTTGTATATTACAGCATGGTTACTCGTCGCCATACCTTCCTGCAGAAGAAAAAAACATTTTTATGAAATTGAAAAGTGCAATATTTAAGAATAAAAAAATAATCCATTAATTCCATCAATCCATGTAATTATAAGACGGGGGTCATCTTACACGCCCAGTAATCTTATACGGCGTGTGGTTCCCAGGGTCTCGAGGAGAGGAGACTCTCCTTCAGGCCCTGGGATCCATATTCATGTAAAAAATAAAGAATAAAAATAAAAAATATGGATATACTCACCCCTCCGTCGGACCCTGGCTCTCAGCGCTGCTATCGTCTGCCTCCGTTCCTAAGAATGCAGTGAGTGAAGGACCTTCGATGACGTTGCGGTCAGGTGACCGGTCACCTGACCACTCACGTGACCGCGACGTCATCGAAGGTCCTTCACTCACTGCATTCTTAGGAACGGAGGCAGATGCTTGCTGCGCTGAGAGCCAGGGTCCGGCGGAGGGGTGAGTATATCCATATTTTTTATTTTTATTCTTTATTTTTTACATGAATATGGATCCCAGGGCCTGAAGGAGATTCTCCTCTCCTTCAGACCCTGGGAACCATCCAGGATCGCTCCCTGCAGCCGTACCCGGCGTATAAGACGACCCCCGACTTTTTGGGACGATTCTTAGGGGTTAAAAAGTAGTCTTATACGCCGGAAAATACGGTACTTAATTATTAGGGAGCAGTGTGTATGCTAATATCATGATTTAAAAAAAAAACAAAAGAAAGCATCAATTAGAGGTGAAATAACTAGAACCTTAAATGTGACATCACTGCAACTATACTGCTGACTCCGAGATTATCATTAATTAAAAAATTTAAAAAACTATTTGTGAGAGCTATGTTCTTTTTAAATACAATATTTTGGACTTTGTTGAGAATATTTGTGCACCAGTGTAACTTGATTTTGTCTACTAAGCATATATCATACACAGATTATATGCTATGGGTAGTGCTGACTATTCTGTCTAAAAAAAGAAATACAGTCTCTTTATGATGATGTATGTAGTCTATGGTGTGTTGTGCATATAAAATGGTAATATACAGTGGGGCAAAAAAGTATTTAGTCAGTCAGCAATAGTGCAAGTTCCACCACTTAAAAAGATGAGAGGCATCTGTAATTTACATCATAGGTAGACCTCAACTATGGGAGACAAACTGAGAAAAAAAATCCAGAAAATCACATTGTCTGTTTTTTTAACATTTTATTTGCATATTATGGTGGAAAATAAGTATTTGGTCAGAAACAAAATTTCATCTCAATACTTTGTAATATATCCTTTGTTGGCAATGACAGAGGTCAAACGTTTTCTGTAAGTCTTCACAAGGTTGCCACACACTGTTGTTGGTATGTTGGCCCATTCCTCCATGCAGATCTCCTCTAGAGCAGTGATGTTTTTGGCTTTTCGCTTGGCAACACGGACTTTCAACTCCCTCCAAAGGTTTTCTATAGGGTTGAGATCTGGAGACTGGCTAGGCCACTCCAGGACCTTCAAATGCTTCTTACGAAGCCACTCCTTCGTTGCCCTGGCGGTGTGCTTTGGATCATTGTCATGTTGAAAGACCCAGCCACGTTTCATGTTCAATGCCCTTGCTGATGGAAGGAGGTTTGCACTCAAAATCTCACGATACATGGCCCCATTCATTCTTTCATGTACCCGGATCAGTCGTCCTGGCCCCTTTGCAGAGAAACAGCCCCAAAGCATGATGTTTCCACCACCATGCTTTACAGTAGGTATGGTGTTTGATGGATGCAACTCAGTATTCTTTTTCCTCCAAAACACGACAAGTTGTGTTTCTACCAAACAGTTCCAGTTTGGTTTCATCAGACCATAGGACATTCTCCCAAAACTCCTCTGGATCATCCAAATGCTCTCTAGCAAACTTCAGACGGGCCCGGACATGTACTGGCTTAAGCAGTGGGACACGTCTGGCACTGCAGGATCTGAGTCCATGGTGGCGTAGTGTGTTACTTATGGTAGGCCTTGTTACATTGGTCCCAGCTCTCTGCAGTTCATTCACTAGGTCCCCCCGCGTGGTTCTGGGATTTTTGCTCACCGTTCTTGTGATCATTCTGACCCCACGGGGTGGGATTTTGCGTGGAGCCCCAGATCGAGGGAGATTATCAGTGGTCTTGTATGTCTTCCATTTTCTAATTATTGCTCCCACTGTTGATTTCTTCACTCCAAGCTGGTTGGCTATTGCAGATTCAGTCTTCCCAGCCTGGTGCAGGGCTACAATTTTGTTTCTGGTGTCTTTGACAGCTCTTTGGTCTTCACCATAGTGGAGTTTGGAGTCAGACTGTTTGAGGGTGTGCACAGGTGTCTATTTATACTGATAACAAGTTTAAACCGGTGCCATTACTACAGGTAATTAGTGGAGGAAAGAGGAGACTCTTAAAGAAGAAGTTACAGGTCTGTGAGAGCCAGAAATCTTGATTGTTTGTTTCTGACCAAATACTTATTTTCCACCATAATATGCAAAAAAAATGATAAAAAAACAGACAATGTGATTTTCTGGATTTTTTTTTCTCAGTTTGTCTCCCATAGTTGAGGTCTACCTATGATGTAAATTACAGACGCCTCTCATATTTTTAAGTGGTGGAACTTGCACTATTGCTGACTGACTAAATACTTTTTTGCCCCACTGTATATGAGAAGTAATGTTTCTCTGGTAGAAGACCTCCTTATATCTAATGTGATGTGATATGCCATGGAAAAACTTCTTTATGAAATTAAAGGGGCTGCTACTGGTGCTGGTTGCAGCAAAAATTTCTAGGAGGCTACTGCAACACAGCAGCTCATTTATTTCTACATACAGTATATTGACCATGGTTGGATACTGCAGATTGCAGATCCACTCCATATTCAAATTAATCTCACTCTCACTGATCTCATATATTGATGGCTTATCCTAATATTAGACCATCAATAAAAAAGTTGTAGCCAACTTCTTTAAAGGATCAATGTCTATAGACAGTGAGCTGCTTATCACAAAAGGGTGTTGGACTACCAGGCATGTGGTGCTGTGTCTGAGCAATGACCAGGTGCTGGTGCTAAAACAATCATTGCAAATAAACAACAGCATATAGCTTCATAAGAATGGCTTAGTTGAAATTTGTATTTTAACCCCTTAATCCCATTGAACATACTATCCCGTCAAGGTGACCTGGGACTTAATTCCCAGTGACGGGAAATATTTTGCAGCCACGAGCTTTGCTAATGCAACGTTGTTCGTGGCTGCAAAACCCCGGGGAATGAAGGTAAAGTAGGTCAATGACCTATATTTACCTTCATTTGCGGTGAGGCGCCCTCTGCTGGTTGTCCCTAGATTGTGGGAACTTTCCTAGAAAGCTCCCATGCTCGAGTTTATAAGAGGCGCCCTCTGCTGGTTGTCCTCATATGAACTCGAGCCTGGGAGCTTTCTAGGAAAGTTCCCACGATCTAGGGACAACCAGCAGAGGGCGCCTCACCGCAAATGAAGGTAAATATAGGTCATTGACCTACTTTACCTTAATTCCCCGGGATTTTGCAGCCACGAACAATGTTGGATTAGCAAAGCTCGTGGCTGCAAAATATTTTAACCCCTTCAGATGGATTTACATCGTTGGACTTTACAGATCTGCGGAAGGTAAGGATATTGTTGGTTTATTATGTTATTTTTGTTACAGAACGAGGGTCTTCAGTGATTGGATTGGGCATTGAATAAAATATTACAACAACCTTTGTTTTTATTTCATTAAAATAATTTTTAATAATGTGTTTGTGTATTTTTTTAACCCTTTACTAGTATTGGATTAATAATGGATAGGTGTCATAATTGACGCTTCTCCATTATTAATTTGGCTTAATGTCACCTTACAATAGCAGAGGTGGCATTAACCCTTCATTACCCCATATCCCACCGCTACACGGGAATGGGAAGAGAGTGGCCAAGTGCCAGAATAGGCGCATCTTCCAGATGTGCCTTTTCTGGGGTGGCTGGGGGCAGGTGTTTTTAGCCAGGGGGGCCAATAACCGTAGACCCTCTCCAGGCTATTAATATCTGCCCTCTGTCACTGGCTTTACTACTCTGGCAGAGAAAATTGCGCGGGAGCCCACGCCAATTTTTTCCGCCATTTAACCCTTTAATTTAGTAGATAGAAAGGCCAAATTTTGCATATACACACTACTAACATTAGTAGTGTGGAATATGCAAAAAAATGGGGGATATGACATGGTTTACTATATGTAAACCATGTCACAAATCATGCCGGGTTTAGGAAGGAGAGAGCAAAAGCCGGTAATTGAATTACCGGCTTTAAAGCTATCTCGCGCTGGAAGAAATATTAATACATATATATATGTGTCTACTGACATATATATATATATATATATATATATATATATATATATATATATATATATATACAGTATATATATATTTTTTTTTTTGGTGACACATGGATCCCTTCTATAGTGGTATGTTGGTTTTGCAAGCCTGCGAGAAAAACACGCATGAAGAAAAGAAAAAATCGTTCCAGCTCCAAATAGTAAAATCCAAATTCCAACTTTATTAAACCAATATAAAAACAACGGTGGACATATGCTCTACATGTGCATATCAGGACACGAGCGACGCGTTTCGATCCTACACGGATCTTTATCAAAGAAAAACACGCAGTACGGATGCCATACGGATTACATACGGAGGATGCCATGCACAAAAAACACTGACACACCCTGCCTACGGAGGAGCTACGGACCACTATTTTGGGGACTTTTCAGCGTATTACGGCCGTAATATATGGACCATATTGTTTTACGCTGTGTGTGACGCCGGCCTAACTCTTATAACTCCCTAACAAAAAAAAATTGTTTCCAAAATTGTGCTGATGTAAAGTAGACATGTGGGAAATGTTACTTATTGAGTATTTTGAGTATTTTCTGTGATTTAAGGGCATAAATATTCAAAGTTGGAAAATTGTGAAATTTTCAAAATTTTCGCCAAATTTCCATTTTTTTCACAAATAAACACAGGTAATATCAAATAAATTTTACCACTATCACGAAGTACAATGTGTCTTGAGAAAACAATGTCAGAATCACCAGGATCCATTGAATTGTTCCAGAGTTATACCTCCTAAAGGGACAGTGGTCAGAATTGTAAAAATTGGCCCGGTCATTAACGTGCAAACCACCCTCGGAGCATAAGGGGTTAACCACTATAACATGATGTCCTCAGATCACAGAAAAACCGTGCTGACAGATTCCAATTATGGCCAGATAGAAGTACAGTATAGATTTATTCCACTTCCACAGAAGCCCTATTTCTAACACATTTGTGCGTGAACTCTAAAAAGTACATATTGCTATGGACTCTTAACGATTCTATGACGAAACCAGAGCTTCATAGCAGCTTAAACATGCTGTCTATAGATCAAATTAATTTACAATATTTCATTACTGAAAACAGAAAGGATACTGAAATAACATAACTCGCTAAAGTGCAACTATATATAAATAATGATAAAATAGAAACAGATCTCAGTAAAAATGCTGTTCCTTTTTTTAGATGTTAATTGTTTTTGTTAGTGACTGCACTCCATTATAAACTGTGCAATATTTTAAGAAATCCTCTAGAAAGGAGCTATAAGCAAAATTCTGTTATTAGTACAAAGGCTAAAGAAGTGATTTTAAGGTCTGTTCATGGTAAAAGGTTGGGAACAAGGATTCCTTTGTACAAATACTATGTTCACAGATGGATGTTAATGCAGTAAACAGTGATTATTGTCTGTGTATTGTCCCTAATTATCACTAATGTTAATGTTCGGAGGTTTTAAGGCACAAAAAAAACATTTTGTAATAAAATTGTTAGAATAAAAAATATACTGTAGATTTAGTGCAGTATTAGCGCTGATCACAGAGAATAAAATCCTGGTTTGATGGGGAACATTGTATGTATTCATGAATGGGCATTGGCGGACTACTTAAATACTGTGGATCGAACCTACTAGATGCCTGCCCTACTTTTCTTATTTGTGATGGGTGTCACGCTATGATTCCCTATGTTACAATTATTGTTATATATCTCCCCTGACGATCTAACCAACTGAAACGCGTTAGAAGCTAATTGCTTTTGGGGACACAATATGAATGGTCCATTGTTATGCCCTTTTGGTGGAGTATTGTATGGCTACATATGAAAGCCTCCCCCATCAGATTTGGCCAAACAGGACTCAGGAAGCACTGTAACCAGGTTGAATGAAGGAACAACATTGGGTGAGACCGTTCCTGATATCATTTATGTTATTACTCACCAAGGCATTGATTCAAATGTTATTTAATCTTTTTGCTGAAATCTTCCCATTGTTTTTTTTTTATTAGTTGTAGGGTTGAGAGAGGATTTTTCCCAACTGATAATCTATTCCCTTACCCAGGCTATACACATAGTCTTCCTCAATACAGTTTAGTGGTGTTCCTCATTTGATGTTTTGGGTGTGTTGTATGTTACTTGTATTCAATTGTTCTTGTTTTTAGTGGACCTCAATGACTCTTTTTTATCCTGAACAATTAAAAGTTATATTTTATTCACACATCTACCTTGATTTCTACACATGAATGGGCATTTACAATGAATAAGTAGTTCTCTATCCTAGAGGACACATGCAAGCAAATATTCCTTGAGATCAATGTGTAAAGTTGACATTTCATTTTACAAATATATTGTATATCTACATTTAATTTTCTATATCTTTATTAACATTTAATTATATTTAAGTTTGAGTCTATACAGAATAGAAGATGACACTTTTTAAAAATTCTCTATATAAAACATAAGCAAAGGATGCAACTTGAATTTACTAGAAATTTATGCTGTTTGCTGTTAATTTTCTGTACAAGGTAAGTGTATGATTGAAGAAACTGATATTACTTTTTCATGTACAGTAAAATAATAGATTAAGTTAGAAAGATGAACTCTAAAAATAAACATAATATAACAATGTCTCTCGCAATGTCAAAGCCAATGGAGAGAGACTGAGACTGATGAGTGCTCTTGAACAGGGAGTTTTAATGAACTCTCATCTTTTCTGGTGTAGTGCAAGTATCATTTATTTTTAAAGCAATTGGTCTCAGCTTTCTGTTAAAATAATGGACCCTTGACTGATTCCGCTAAAGCATAAAACAATGAGAAATAATATTATTTCTGAACATCTAGCTGTTGGTGAGCAAATCTTATTGCCATCCAAAGAGATGGGAAAATGAAAGGGGATCTCGGCAATTCACATCAAGCGTTTTCTAACTTTCTCTTAACACAACAAGTGAGACAATAGGTTTAGTTCTAAATTCTGAAAGCTGAATGTTTCCTCTTATTGAAATAATTACAAATTAAAATGATCATCAAAACCATTATAAAAAAGTGTAACAAGAGTCTTGATTAGAAGGAGCCAATCGTTATATGTTACTTTTCTGAATTGGGGCAGAGATATGAAATATGGGAGCTATCGATCTAACTCACCAATGGGATCAAGGTACACTCTCACAAATTAAGAAACTGCATACAACAATTTCATCATTTTATATATTAAAATAACTGAAGTAGATACAGTCCTAAAGATCTTACCAAAGTGTCATGGTCAATATCAATGGTATCAAGGAGACAAATAGCTTAAGGGCTGCAGGAAAAAAGTGTAAAAACCCAAATTAAGGCAAAATAATCTCATCAGTTAGAATATTTTTTTTTACCAGATTACTGTATATTGGATGAATTAGATAATAAGCCCAACAGTGGGTGGTCCTTGTTTCACCTATTGATGAATGGCAATTCTGTAAAACATTTTTGTGCACCTCAAAAAATGCGCTCATCAATTAAAACAGCAATCTGGTTTCATAAATAACCCACATGTAGAAAGACTATAAATGAATAATGCAATATGCAATAATTAGTTTTAATATACACACATCACATAAATGATATACTATCTTCCCCTAATAATAAATTATTCCAAGTGAAAAACAAACTGAAGAGATATTGCACAGCAGTTAAGTAACAGAGTGAAAGTGTGTGACCTCCATTTTTTACATGGTCTGTTCCCCCATTTTGCTCTTGTCTGCTGATTCTGTACCTGTTATTGTTTGCCTGGTATTGACTCCTGCTTTGTCTTGTGACAGCCCGTTTTGCCTGTTCCCCTGGTACCTTTGTCGTTCTCTCGATTTCTGACTTTCAGCTTTGACCTGACCATTCTCTTGACTCTCGTTCTGATTCCCTGCTGACATCCCGACACTGACCTCGGTTTGCCTGACCTTTCCTTGGCCCTGCTGGTCCCCGCTGCCTTCCGATGACTCCTCCGGAAGCTCGCTGGTTGGCTCCACCCCTGACCATCCCTCAGCGGTCACGTGTCACAGGTCCTGCATGCCAGCGACCACACCCGTCCTGGCAAACTGTCTGTGTACTGAGAACCAGGTAACCTTGTGCCCAGGTTGGACATGTCTACTGATCTGATTTGTAAATCAGTCATGGTATTTTTGGTATTATAACTGATCCATACATTTTCCTGGTGCTTGGGGATATTATGGATCCTGTGCGCACCCTTTCTGAGCAGGTGAAACATTTGACTCAGATGATGCATAACTGAATGTTGAGCAGCAAGCCCTTGTTCAGTCTCAGCAGCAGGTGACTGATACTGTGCAAGGTGCTTTGTTATCAGGAGTCCAGGTGGCGGGTACCAGAGATGTTGCTCTGATTCCTCCCGAACCTCCGGTGAAGATGCCAGACACCTTCTCTGGAGACAAAGAGAAATTTAGAGTCTTCAAGAAGGTATGTAAACTTTTTTCTCATTAAGACCCTGCTCTTCGGGGGATGAAAGTCAGAGGGCGGGGATCATTATATGTCTGTTAAGAAGAGGCCCTCAGGCTTGGGCTTTTTCTCTCCATTCAACGGCCCCTGAGAATGTCGATGGATGCATTTTATAAGGCCCTTGGGCATATCTATGATGAACTGGATCGTGTGTGCCTGGCTGAGGATAGGATTATGAATGTGTGTCAGGGGAGGCATTCAGCTGAGTACTTTTGCTTGGAGTTCAGATGCTGGGCTGCTGAAGTTTCTTGGGATGATGCTGCCCTCAGGGGCTTATTCCGCAGAGGTCTCTTGGAGCATTTAGAGGATGCCTTGGCTGTTATAAACAGGTGATTCAGAACCACAATGGACCTAGTGGTTAAGAGCACACAAGTGACCTGTTTAGTTACTAAATAGTACGAGCTCTGAGACGTGGGAACTCTGCTGACCGCAATCCCTGATCCTATCATACCACACTAAAGGTAGCCATGGAGCGCTCCTGACCAGAACCTAGGCGCCTCGTCACAGCCTGAGAAACTAGCTAGCCCTGAAGATAGAAAAATAAGCCTACCTTGCCTCAGAGAAATTCCCTAAAGGAAAAGGCAGCCCCCCACATATAATGACTGTGAGTAAGATGAAAATACAAACACAGAGATGAAATAGATTTAGCAAAGTGAGGCCCGACTTACTGAATAGACCGAGGATAGGAAAGATAGCTTTGCGGTCAACACAAAAACCTACAACTAACCACGCAGAGGGGACAAAAAGACCCACCGCACCGACTAACGGTACGGAGGTGCTCCCTCTGTGTCCCAGAGCTTCCAGCAAGCAAGAAAAACCAATATAGCAAGCTGGACAGAAAATATTGGAAACAAAAGTAACATAAGCAAAACTTAGCTCATGCAAGGCAGACAAGCCACAGGAACGATCCAGGAGATAGCAAGGCCAATACTGGAACATTGACTGGAGGCCAGGAACAAAGAACTAGGTGGAGTTAAGTAGAGCAGCACCTAACGACTTAACCTCGTCACCTGAGGAAGGAAACTCAGAAGCCGCAGCCCCACTCACATCCACCAGAGGAAGCTCATAGACAGAACCAGCCGAAGTACCACTCATGACCACAGGAGGGAGCTTGACCACAGAATTCACAACAGTACCCCCCCCTTGAGGAGGGGTCACCGAACCCTCACCAGAGCCCCCAGGCCGACCAGGATGAGCCAAATGAAAGGCACGAACCAGATCGGCAGCATGAACATCAGAGGCAAAGACCCAGGAATTATCTTCCTGACCATAACCCTTCCACTTAACCAGGTACTGGGGTTTCCGTCTCGAAATACGAGAATCCAAAATCTTCTCCACCATATACTCCAACTCCCCCTCAACCAAAACCGGGGCAGGAGGATCAACGGATGGAACCACAGGTGCCACGTATCTCCGCAACAATAACCTATGGAACACGTTATGGATGGAAAAAGAAGTTGGAAGGGTCAAACGAAAAGACACAGGATTAAGAACCTCAGAAATCCTATATGGACCAATGAAACGAGGCTTAAACTTAGGAGAAGAAACTTTCATAGGGATATAACGAGATGACAACCAAACCAAATCCCCAACACGAAGTCGGGGACCCACAAAGCGCCTGCGGTTCGCGAAACGCTGAGCCTTCTCCTGAGAAAATGTCAAATTGTCCACCACATGAGTCCAAATCTGCTGCAACCTATCCACCACAGTATCCACGCCAGGACAGTCAGAAGACTCAACCTGCCCTGAAGAGAAACGAGGATGGAAGCCGGAATTGCAGAAAAACGGCGAAATTAAAGTAGCCAAGCTGGCCCGATTATTAAGGGCGAACTCAGCCAAAGGCAAAAAGGACACCCAATCATCCTGATCGGCAGAAACAAAACATCTCAGATATGTTTCCAAGGTCTGATTGGTTCGTTCAGTGTAGCAATTTGTCTGAGGATGGAAAGCCGAGGAAAAAGACAAATCAATGCCCATCCTAGCACAAAAGGCTCGCCAAAACCTCGACACAAACTGGGAACCTCTATCAGAAACGATGTTCTCTGGAATACCATGTAAACGAACCACATGCTGTAAGAACAATGGCACCAAATCAGAGGAGGAGGGCAATTTAGACAAGGGTACCAGATGGACCATCTTAGAAAAGCGATCACAAACAACCCAAATGATCGACATTTTTTGAGAGACGGGGAGATCCAAAATAAAATCCATAGAGATATGTATCCAGGGCCTCTTCGGGACTGGCAAGGGCAAAAGCAACCCACTGGCACGAGAACAGCAGGGCTTAGCAAGAGCACAAATCCCACAGGACTGCACAAATGAACGCACATCCCGCGACAGAGACGGCCACCAAAAGGATCTAGCCACCAAATCTCTGGTACCAAAGATTCCAGGATGACCAGCCAACACCGAACAATGAACCTCAGAGATAACTCTACTCGTCCATTTATCAGGGACAAACAGTTTCTCCGCTGGGCAACGGTCAGGTCTATTAGCCTGAAATTTTTGTAGCACCCGCTGCAAATCAGGGGAGATGGCAGACAAAATTACCCCCTCCTTGAGAACACTCGCCGGCTCAGACAAACCTGGAGAGTCGGGCACAAAACTCCTACACAGGGCATCCGCCTTCACATTTTTAGAGCCCGGAAGGTACGAAACCACAAAGTCAAAACGGGAGAAAAACAGCAACCAACGAGCCTGTCTAGGATTCAACCGCTTGGCTGACTCGAGATAAATCAAGTTCTTGTGATCAGTCAAGACCACCACGCGATGCTTAGCTCCCTCAAGCCAATGACGCCACTCCTCGAATGCCCACTTCATGGCCAGCAACTCGCGATTGCCAACATCATAATTACGCTCAGCAGGCGAAAACTTCCTGGAAAAGAAGGCGCATGGCTTCATCACCGAGCCATCAGAACTTCTTTGCGACAAAACAGCCCCTGCTCCAATCTCAGAAGCATCAACCTCGACCTGGAACGGGAGCGAAACATCTGGTTGGCACAACACAGGGGCAGAGGAAAAACGACGCTTCAACTCTTGAAAAGCTTCCACAGCAGCCGAAGACCAATTGACCACATCAGCACCCTTCTTGGTCAAATCAGTCAACGGTTTAGCAATACAAGAAAAATTATTGATGAAGCGACGATAAAAATTAGCAAAGCCCAGGAACTTTTGCAGACTATTCAGAGATGTCGGCTGAGTCCAATCATGAATGGCTCGAACTTTAACAGGGTCCATCTCAATAGTAGAAGGGGAAAAAATGAAACCCAAAAATGAAACCTTCTGAACAACAAAGAGACACTTAGACCCCTTCACAAACAAAGAATTTGCACACGGAATCTGGAATACCATTCTGACCTGCTTCACGTGAGACTCCAAATCATCCGAGAAGACCAAAATATCATCCAAGTATACAATCAGGAATTTATCCAGGTACTCTCGGAAGATGTGATGCATAAAGGACTGAAACACTGATGGAGCATTAGAAAGCCCGAATGGCATCACCAGGTACTCAAAATGGCCCTCGGGCGTATTAAATGCTGTTTTCCATTCATCGCCCCTTTTAATACGCACAAGATTATATGCACCACGAAGATCTATCTTGGTGAACCAACTAGCCCCCTTAATCTGAACGAACAAATCAGACAGCAAGGGCAAGGGGTACTGAAATTTGACCGTGATTTTATTTAGAAGGCAGTAATCAATACAAGGTCTCAGCGAACCATCCTTCTTGGCCACAAAAAAGAACCCTGCTCCCAATGGTGACGACGGGCGAATATGACACTTCTCCAAGGATTCCTTTACGTAACTCCGCATAGCGGCATGCTCAGGTACAGACAAATTAAACAGTCGACCTTTAGGAAACTTACTACTAGGAATCAAATCGATAGCACAATCACAATCCCTATGCGGAGGTAGGGCACTGGACTTGGGCTCATCAAATACATCCTGGTAATCTGACAAGAACTCTGGGACCTCAGAAGGGGTGGATGATGAAATAGACATAAATGGAACATCACCATGTACCCCCTGACAACCCCAGCTGGACACAGACATTGATTTCCAATCCAATACTGGATTATGGACTTGTAGCCATGGCAACCCCAACACGACCACATCATGCAGATTATGCAACACCAAAAAGCAAATATTCTCCTGATGCACAGGAGCCATGCACATGGTCAGCTGGGTCCAATACTGAGGCTTATTCTTGGCCAAAGGCGTAGCATCAATTCCTCTCAATGGAATAGGATGCTGCAAAGGCTCCAATGAAAACCCACAGCGCCTAGCATACTCCAAGTCCATCAAATTCAGGGCAGCGCCTGAATCCACAAATGCCATGATGGAATAGGATGACAAAGAGCAGATCAAAGTAACTGACAAAAGAAATTTCGACTGTACAGTACCAATGGTGGCAGACCTAGCGGACCGCTTAGTGCGCTTAGGACAATCGGAGATAGCATGAGTAGAATCACCACAATAAAAACACAGCCCATTCTGACGTCTGTGTTTTTGCCGTTCAGCTCTGGTCAAAGTCCTTTCGCACTGCATAGACTCAGGTACATGCTCAGATAATACCACCAAATGGTGCACAGTTTTACGCTCACGCAAGCGTCGACCGATCTGAATAGCCAAAGACATAGAGTCATTCAAACCAGCAGGCATAGGAAATCCCACCATGACATCCTTAAGGGCTTCAGAGAGACCCTTTCTGAAAATTGCTGCCAGCGCGCATTCATTCCATTGAGTGAGCACAGAGCACTTCCTAAACTTCTCACAATATATCTCTACCTCATCCTGACGCTGACACAGAGCCAGCTAATTTTTCTCTGCCTGATCCACTGAATTAGGTTCATCATACAGCAATCCGAGCGCCAGAAAAAACGCATCAACATTACACAATGCCGGATCTCTTGGCGCAAGGGAAAATGCCCAATCTTGAGGGTCGCCGCGTAATAAAGAAATAATGATCTTTACTTGTTGAACTGGGTCACCAGAGGAGCGGGGTTTCAAAGCCAGAAAAAATTTACAATTATTTTTGAAATTCAGAAATTTAGCTCTATCTCCAGAAAATAACTCAGGAATAGGAATTTTAGGTTCTAACATAGGATTCTGAACCACTAAATCTTGAATGTTCTGTACACTTATAGCGAGATTATCCATCAAAGAGGACAAAGCTTGAATGTCCATCACAACACCTGTGTTCTGAACCACCCAAATGTCTAGGGGAAAAGAGAGACAAAACACAGTGCAAAGAAAACAAAATGGTCTCAGAACTTCCCTTTTCCCTCTATTGAGAAGCATTAGTACTTTGGGCCTCCAGTACTGTTATGAACAGGTGATTCAGAACCACAATGGACCTAGTGGTTAAGAGCACACAAGTGACCTGTTTAGTTACTAAATAGGACGAGCTCTGAGACGTGGGAACTCTGCTGACCGCAATCCCTGATCCTATCATACCACACTAAAGGTAGCCGTGGAGCGCTCCTGACCAGAACCTAGGCACCTCGTCACAGCCTGAGAATCTAGCTAGCCCTGAAGATAGAAAAATAAGCCTACCTTGCCTCAGAGAAATTCCCCAAAGGAAAAGGCAGCCCCCTACATATAATGACTGTGAGTAAGATGAAAATACAAACACAGAGATGAAATAGATTTAGCAAAGTGAGGCCCGACTTACTGAATAGACCGAGGATAGGAAAGATAGCTTTGCGGTCAACACAAAAACCTACAAATAACCACGCAGAGGGGACAAAAAGACCCTCCGCACCGACTAACGGTACGGAGGTGCTCCCTCTGTGTCTTAGAGCTTCCAGCAAGCAAGAAAAACCAATATAGCAAGCTGGACAGAAAATATTGGAAACAAAAGTAACATAAGCAAAACTTAGCTCATGCAAGGCAGACAAGCCACAGGAACGATCCAGGAGATAGCAAGGCCAATACTGGAACATTGACTGGAGGCCAGGAACAAAGAACTAGGTGGAGTTAAGTAGAGCAGCACCTAACGACTTAACCTCGTCACCTGAGGAAGGAAACTCAGAAGCCGCAGCCCCACTCACATCCACCAGAGGAAGCTCATAGACAGAACCAGCCGAAGTACCACTCATGACCACAGGAGGGAGCTTGACCACAGAATTCACAACACTTGGCCCTACATCCTCCGCTTTCAACAGTGTGCAATATCTTTTTCTGATATACAGTACATATACAAGAATTTGTTTTGCATCCCCTGCATATTATTATTTATCTGCTGTGCAAGAAAAGATAAAATTTGAAAAGAAAATGTATTCAAGTAAAATTGATTTCTACTTAAATTTTCAAAAAATCTACCTCTGCCAAAATGCTTTTTTTGTGTGTGTGTCTGTGAGGATTCTGCAAAATTGTGGCCGGCTAGCCACCATTAAAAAAATAAATACAGGTCCTTCTCAAAAAATTAGCATATAGTGTTAAATTTCATTATTTACCATAATGTAATGATTACAATTAAACTTTCATATATTATAGATTCATTATCCACCAACTGAAATTTGTCAGGTCTTTTATTGTTTTAATACTGATGATTTTGGCATACAACTCCTGATAACCCAAAAAAACCTGTCTCAATAAATTAGCATATTTCACCCATCCAATCAAATAAAAGTGTTTTTTAATAACAAACAAAAAAACCATCAAATAATAATGTTCAGTTATGCACTCAATACTTGGTCGGGAATCCTTTGGCAGAAATGACTGCTTCAATGCGGCGTGGCATGGAGGCAATCAGCCTGTGACACTGCTGAGATGTTATGGAGGCCCAGGATGCTTCAATAGCGGCCTTAAGCTCATCCAGAGTGTTGGGTCTTGCGTCTCTCAACTTTCTCTTCACAATATCCCACAGATTCTCTATGGGGTTCAGGTCAGGAGAGTTGGCAGGCCAATTGAGCACAGTAATACCATGGTCAGTAAACCATTTACCAGTGGTTTTGGCACTGTGAGCAGGTGCCAGGTCGTGCTGAAAAATGAAATCTTCATCTCCATAAAGCATTTCAGCCGATGGAAGCATGAAGTGCTCCAAAATCTCCTGATAGCTAGCTGCATTGACCCTGCCCTTGATGAAACACAGTGGACCAACACCAGCAGCTGACATGGCACCCCACACCATCACTGACTGTGGGTACTTGACACTGGACTTCAGGCATTTTGGCATTTCCTTCTCCCCAGTCTTCCTCCAGACTCTGGCACCTTGATTTCCGAATGACATGCAAAATTTGCTTTCATCAGAAAAAAGTACTTGGGACCACTTAGCAACAGTCCAGTGCTGCTTCTCTGTAGCTCAAAAGTGGCTTTACCTGGGGAATGCGGCACCTGTAGCCCATTTCCTGCACACGCCTGTGCACGATGGCTCTGGATGTTTCCATACCAGACTCAGTCCACTGCTTCCTCAGGTTCCCCAAGGTCTGGAATCGGTCCTTCTCCACAATCTTCCTCAGGGTCCGGTCTCCTCTTCTCGTTGTACAGTGTTTTCTGCCACATTGTTTCCTTCCAACAGACTTACCATTGAGGTGCCTTGATACAGCACTCTGGGAACAGCCTATTTGTTGAGAAATTTCTTTCTGGGTCTTACCCTCTTGCTTGAGGGTGTCAATGATGGCCTTCTTGACATCTGTCAGGTCGCTAGTCTTACCCATGATGGGGGTTTTGAGTAATGAACCAGGCAGGGAGTTTATAAAAGCCTCAGGTATCTTTTGCATGTGTTTAGAGTTAATTAGTTGATTCAGAAGATTAGGGTAATAGGTCGTTTAGAGAACCTTTTCTTGATATGCTAATTTATTGAGACAGGTTTTTTGGGTTATCAGGAGTTGTATGCCAAAATCATCAGTATTAAAACAATAAAAGACCTGACAAATTTCAGTTGGTGGATAATGAATTTATAATATATGAAAGTTTAATTGTAATCATTACATTATGGTAAATAATGAAATTTAACACTATATGCTAATTTTTTGAGAAGGACCTGTACTTACACTTTAACATTATGTTCCTCATTGTCCCCATCTGTTTCTCATTACATCTCTTCATCACTTCAAGCACTGAAATCTCTTCATGTTAAGCTGGGATGCATAAGGTCGCAATGTCCCACGTGCACCATAACCTTTCCGGAAGTTCCAGCTTAGCATAATAAAGCCCAGAATTTAAGAACTTGAGATGGTGAAAAGAAGGTATTGCAAGGACTAGCGGGGGATGGAGAGAAGCTGAGGGTCCGGAGAAATAGGCAATATGGTGTGTATAAGTCTTATTTTTGTTCCGTATTGCATTTATTAGAATCTGAGATTAGGAGGGACCCAAGCACATAATATGGGACCTCCAATTTGAAGAGAAAAATTTCAACTGAAATCAAATTTCCTGGGGAAATCCATGTGATTTGGTGAATTTTATTTTTTCCACATAAGCTCATCTCTAGTGTTAGATATACAGTTCCATATGGAAAGTCTGTTTGAGCCTCACTTTTCTACTCTATCACTGTCTTGTTTAAACCGTCACAAATATCTGCAGTTTTAAATTTAGGTATTAAACATTATACACAACAGAATTCACATCCCAGGATGCCTTCTTAAATATATAGGAAATATAATTTAAAAACAAGACCACATAGGAAGAATTTGAAGTAACTGAATAAGAAAACAAGGAAATAATAATTAAGTCAAAGTTTTATATCTGTTGAACTTTTTTCTAATCCCTCTTCCTTTTATTTTTTATGTTCAATTTGGAAATGAGAATTATAAATGACTTGCTGAAGAACCTGGCATTGCTCGGGCATAGTAACTTACTGTGGTTAGTTATAACAAATTATAATGATTATATTGCTCTCAATCTGCACATGTTCAGCCCACTGTGTTCCGAGGACCAGTGTGGGAAAGCGCACAAGAAAAATAAATTGTTGCTGTTGTACATAGCAACACTCCCCTACTGGTACATGGAACACAACGGCGCCATTTTACTAAAGCAAACGTTTTTTTAACACAAAATTAAATCCTTAAAGGGAACCTGTCACCCCGAAAATCGCGGGTGAGGTAAGCCCACCAGCATCAGGGGCTTATCTACAGCATTCTGTAATGCTGTAGATAAGCCCCCGATGTTACCTGAAAGAGGAGAAAAAGACGTTATATTATACTCACCCAGGGGCGATCCCGCTGCTGGTCAGGTCGGATGGGTGTCTCTGGTCCGCTGCGGCGCCTCCTATCCTCATTACAAGACGTCCTCTTCTGATCTTCAGCCACGGCTCCGGCTCAGGCGTACTTTGCTCTGCCCTCTTGAGGGCAGAGGATAGTACTGCAGTGCGCAGGCGCCGGAAAGGTCAGAGGCCCGGCGCCTGCGCACTGCAGTACTTTGTCTGCCCTCAACAGGGCAGAGCAAAGTACGCCTGCGCCGGAGCCGTGGCTGAAGATCAGAAGAGGACGTCTTGTAATGAAGATAGGAGGCGCCGCAGCGGACCAGAGACACCCATCCGACCTGACCAGCAGCGGGACCGCCCCTGAGTGAGTATAATATAACGTCTTTTTCTCCTCTTTCAGGTAACATCAGGGGCTTATCTACAGCATTATGGAATGCTGTAGATAAGCCCCTGATGCCGGTGGGCTTACCTCACCCGCAATTTTCGGGGTGACAGTTTCCCTTTAAGGAGTTAATATTGTGTTAAAAAAACTTTTGCTTTAGTAAAATGGCGCCGTTGTGTTCCATGTACCAGTAGAAGAGTGTTGCTATGTACAACAGCAACAATTTATTTTTCTTGTGCGCTTTCCCACACTGGTCCTCGGAACACAGTGGGCTGAACATGTGTTTGGAGGTGTGTTTGGGGTCATTGTCCTGTTCAAAAATAAATGATGGTACAACTAAACGCAAAGTGGATGGAATAGCATGCTGCTGCAAGATGCTGTGGTAGCCATGTTGGTTCAGAATGCTTCAATTTTGAATAAATCCCCAAGTGTCACCAGCAAAGCACCCCCACAACATCACACCTCCTCCTCCATGCTTCATGGTGGGAACCAGGCATGTAGAGTCTATCCTTTCAACTTTTCTGCATCACACAAAGACACGATGGTTGGAACCAAAGATCTCAAATTTGGACTCATCAGACCAAAGCACAGATTTCCACTGGTCTAATGTCCATTCCTTGTGTTCTTTAGCCCAAACTAGTCTCTTTTGCTTGTTGCCTGTCCTTAGAAGTGGTTTCCTAGCAGCTATTTTACCATGAAGGCCTGCTGCACAAAGTCTTAACGGTTGTTGTAGAGATGTGTGTGCTGCTAGAACTCGTGTGGCATTGACCTGGTCTCTAATCTGATCTGCTGTTAACCTGCGATTTCCGAGGCTGGTGACTCAGATAAACTTATCCTCAGAAGCAGAGGTGGCTCTTGGTCTTCCTTTCCTGGGGCGGTCCTCATGAGAGCCAGTTTCTTTGTAGCGCTTGATGGTTTTTGCCACTGCACTTGGAGACACTTTCCAAGTTTTCCCAATTTTTCGGACTGACTGACCTTCATTTTTTAAAGTTATGATGGCCACTCGTTTTCTTTACTTAGCTGCTTTTTTTCTTGTCATAATACAAATTCTAACAGTCTATTCAGTAGGACTATCAGTTATATATCCAATAGATTTCTGCACAACACAACTGATGGTCCCAACCCCATTGATAAGGCAAGAAATCCCACTTATTAAACCTGACAGGGCACACCTGTGAAGTGAAAACCATTCTCTGTGACTACCTCTTGAAGCTCATCAAGAGAATGCCAAGAGTGTGCAAAGCAGTCATCAAAGCAAAGGGTGGCTACTTTGAAGAACCTAGAATATAAGACATAATATCAGTTGTTTCACACTGTTTTGTTAAATGTATAATTCCACGTGTGTTAATTCATAGTTTTGATGCCTTCAGTGTGAATGTACAATTTTCATAGTCATGAAAATACAGAAAATCTTTAAATGAAAATGTGTGTCCAAACTTTTTTCTGTACGGTATACTCCTTCATATTGAAATGGAAGGAGTATGTTACCACTGCAAATCTACCAAGATGCGGCCGTCCCTCTAAATTTTCATCTCAAACAAGGAGAAGACTGATCAGAGATGCAGCCAAGAGGCCCATGATCACTCTGGATGAACTGCAGAGATCTACAGCTGAGGTGGGACAGTCTGTCCATAGGACAACAATCAGTCGTACACTGCAAAAATCTGGGCTTTTTTATGGAAGAGTGGCAAGAAGAAAGCCATTTCTCAAAGATAGCCATAAAAAGTGTCATTTAAAGTTTTCAGCAAGCCACCTGGGAGACACACCAAACATGTGGAAGATGGTGCTCTGGTCAGATGAAACCAAATGATATGTTTGGCGTAAAGGCAACACAGCTTATCACCCTGAACACACCAACCCCACTGTCAAACATGGTGGTTGCAGCATCATGGTTTGGTCCTACTTTTCTTCAGCAGGAACAGGAAGATGGATAAAATTGATGGGGAAATGGATGACGCCAAATAGGGAACCATTCTAGAAGAAAACCTGTTGGAGTCTACAAAAGACCTGAGACTGGGACGGAGATTTGTCTTCCAACAAGACAATGACCCCAAACAAAAAGCAAAATCAACAATGGAATGGTTTACAAATAAACGTATCCAGGTGTTAGAATGGCAAAGTCCAGACCTCAGTCCAATTGAGAATCTGTGGAAAGAGGTGAAAACTGCTGTTCACAAATGATCTCCATCAAACCTCACTGAGCTCGAGCGGTTTGCCAAGGAAAAATGGGCAACAATTTCAGTCTCTCGATGTACAAAACTGATAGAGAAATACTCCAAGTGACTTGCAGCTGTAATCGCAGCAAAAGGTGGTGCAACAAAGTATTAAGTTAAAGAGGCCGAATAATATTACACGCCCAACTATTCAGTTTTTGATTTTCCACAAAAATTTAAAATAACCAATAATTTCATTGATTTAACCCCTTAGTAACAGAGCCAAATTTTTTAAATCTGACCAGTGTCACTTTATTCTTAAGAGGAGAAATCGGAGTTTACTAGGTATTAAAGGGTAAAAAGATCCAAAGATTATTGAATAGTTCACATAATATATAGTTCACATAAATGTACAAACATAGAACAAGTAAAGTGATACGAGTGCAGACAGAACACCAGGGTTACCAAGACCCACCAACAACCTTTATCCCTCAGTGCCTATCAGTCCATCCTGTCATAAGGTGCATGTGCATATAGACATGGCACAGGTAAGTATGCCTACCGCCAAAAGGAGCCCTATATATGCATATACCAAAAGTAAAGCAATTGTGGTAGCATAAAGGGTCGGCAGACACTTACCACTGGCAGAGGTTGGAGGGTCCTGGGCCGGGTGAAAGGAAAAGCCCCCTGACGCGCGTTTCGCATCCTTAATCGACCGCTTTCTCCTCGATGTTGGTGGGTCTTGGTAACCCTGGTGTTCTGTCTGCACACGTATCACTTTACTTGTTCTATGTTTGTACATTTATGTGAACTATGTATTATGTGAACCATTCAATAAACTTTGGATCTTTTTACCTTTTAATACCTAGTAAACTCCTATTTCTCCTCTTAAGTATGTTGCTTTGAGTGGGTATATCTTTCTCGTTAAAAGGGCTAATTATAGGGTGTGTCGCATGGTCTGGTGCATCTTATAGTCCGTAAAATACAGTACATGTTTTAACTTGCACTAACTGACACAACAATGTTGATATTTCCTTTTCTAGTCTTGTCTTGTCAGTGTTTTTACAGTGTTCAAATATTCTTTGGCTCTACTTTGCTTCTATAAAATAATACGTATTTGAAAGCGGAAATACCTTATGTATTAGTTTATGACATTTTCGTCGACAGAAGTATTTATAATCACCCCACCAGAAAATAAAATAATCCATCAGTTACTATGGTTACAATGGTTTATTTTATTTTTTCTTATTTTGGGTTTATATTTTAAAATACATTTTCTATTTTCAATTATTGTAAATGCAAAATAATTTCATATAATTGAAGAGCAATTCCATATTGTATTGTGTATGGTACATTAATGGACTCTTGATTTAATGGGCTAAAACATTTTCATGCTATACAGAATGAAGTTTGCTAGTATCTTTATGTACCTGAATTACCATTATATTATATTATATAATCTAATAGATCTGTAGGCATTTATTGTAGTTATAATGCACTTTCAGGTCAAGGTTTTAGCTAATGATACACAGAAATGTTATTAGCTCCAGCATTTTTAGACAGAACTAAGTAATGTCTCCAAAATGTTTATTTTATTTTTTTTCACATGCTTCTTGAATAGTTAGATAGATAATTATATGTGCTATGAGAGTGATTGCAGCATTGTACTGGTCTGTACATTTTAACACCAGCCTTAGCACGGTGGATAAGTCATCTGCTCATTTAGCAGCTTTAACACTGTAGTATGACAGCACTTGAGTCTTGGGTTCAAATCCCACCAAGTGTAACATCTGCCAGGCATCTGAATGTTTTCTGTGTCTTTTTCCCTCCCATCCTCCAAAGATACACTGCGCCAGTTATTGCAAAGGTTGCCTGTCCGCAACAGATTGCAATTTATACATTTAGCTCTCACCCCCAAAGTAACCACAGTTCTGTACCGCCCTATGTCTCCTCACTCATCTCTGTCTACCACCCCATCCATGATCTTTGCTCCCACTTAAAGTGACTCTGTCACCTGAATTTGGAGGGAACAATTTTCAGCCATAGGGGCGGAGTTTTCGGGTGTTTGATTCACCCTTTCCTTACCCGCTGGCTGCATGCTGGCTGCAATATTGGATTGAAGTTCATTCTCTATCCTCCATAGTACATGCCTGCGCAAGGCAAGATTGCCTTGTGCAGGTATCATAGAGCCATATAATCCACTGTCACATTACTAATTAACCCCATGGATAAACAGTTTCTCTCGCCTTGCGGCATAGTCATTCATAATTCCCACATATAGGTCAGTAAAAAAAAACGGCATAATGGATGATAACAATAGACAAACTTGTATGATTAGCATTACCTCTGGTCTGATGGTGCCACGACCCCAACGTGTGTTTCGGCTGCGTGTGCCTTCTTCCGGAATGTGGCAGTGGATTATATGGCTCTGTGATTCTATTACCTTTGGTCTGTGGTGTTGTGCTTTCATTTTTGGTACCATTTCCATCATTATTGTTTATAAATTTTATGTTATTATCAATAAACTCTATATAATTATTTGTATATGTAGTTCTAGTGTGCGCAATTTTGTATAGGTTTATATATGTGCTTGGTTCACGGGACTGATTACTATGTATATCTCCAGATGGGCACAGGGTTTATTGATCGATAGCCCTGTGCATTGTGTGTCTAATTGGTATTAATTTCTCATACTGTAGATTGTAAGCCAGCAGGGCCCTCACTCCTCTTGTATGTATTGAATTATGTGTTTTTCTGTAATGTTTGATATTTTCTGTACATGTCCTCTCTGACTTGTTAAGTGATGCAGAATTTGTTGGCACTATAAAATAAAAAAGTATTATTATTAAATTACAAACTGTAATGAATTTAGATTGTGAGACCCAGTAAATAGAATGATGATGATGTCTGTGAAGCACTGTGGAATTATTCGTGCTCTGTGAGTACAATAAGCACGTATTTCCATCTTCAATAATTTTATGACTGCAAAAACTGTTTTTCTTTATATTGAAAACAATTCACATACAGCGTTGGCAAAAATTAAGAGACCACTGCAAAATTTTCATTTCAGTTTGTCTGATTTTTCTCTTGATATAATATGTAAAATTGTAAATTGGTAGAAAGAACCAATTTGACAAAGAAAATTGGTCAAAATTAAAAAACAAACAAACAGTGCTTTCAGACATCAAATAATACAATGAAAAAAAGTTCATAATAATTTATAAACAACAATACTAATCTTTTAACTCAGGAAGAGTTCAGAAATAATCAATATTTTGTGGAATAACCATGATTTTTAAACACAGCTTACATGCATCTTGCCATGCTTTCCATCACTCTTTCATACTGCTTATGGTGCAAAAATTGGCTTGTGACTATCCATCATCCTCTTGTTTACATTACAGAGGTTTTCAGTGAGGTTCAGGTCTGGAGATTGGGCTGCCCATGACAGGGTTTCGATGTGGTGGTCTCCTAATTTTTGTCAGAGCTGTATGTCATCATTAAATTTAGGCTTTTTGGAAATTATTTCATCTTGTAATAATGATAATAATAATTTTATTTATATAGCGCCAACATATTCCGCAGCGCTTTACATTATAGAGGGGATTTGTACAGACAATAGACGTTACAGCATAACAATAAACACAGATCAAAACAGATACCAAGAGGAGTGAGGTCCCTGCTCGCAAGCTTATAAACTATGAGGAAAAGGGGAGACACGAGAGGTGGATGGTAACAATTGCTTTCGCTGTTCGGACCAACCATAGTGTAAGGATCGAGTGTTCATGTAAAGCTGCATGAACCAGTTAGCAGCCTAAATATGTAACAGTACAGATACAGAGGGCTAATTAAACTGCATAAAGTATATGAGAACATGATGCGAGTAACCTGATTATGGTTTAAGTGTTTTGAATGGGCCACACAGGGATAGTTAGGTTAATGCATTGAGGGGTAGGCCAGTCTGAACAAATGCGTTTTTATGGCCTGCTTAAAGCTGTGGGGATTTGGGATTAATTGTATTACGCTGGGTAGTGCATTCCAAAGAATTGGCGCAGCACGTGAAAAGTCTTGGAGCCGGGAGTGGTAGGTTCTGATTAATGAGGATGCTAACTTCAGGTCATTAGCAGAACGGAAAGCATGGGTTGGGTGGTAGGCTCAGACCAGGGATGAGATGCAGGGTGGTGCTGAGCCATGGAGTGCTTTGTGAATGAGGGTAGTAGTTTTGTACTGGATTCTGGAGTGGATGGGTAGCCAGTGTAATGACTGGCACAAGGCAGAGGCACCGGTATAACAATTGGTGAGGAATTTGATCCTGGCTGCAGCATTCAGGACAGATTGGAGAGAGGAGTGTTTGGTAAGAGGGAGGCTGATAAGTGAAGAGTTACAATAGTCCAGACGAGAATGAATACGTGAAATAGTAAGAGTTTTTGCAGAGTTGAAAGTAAGAAAAGGGTGGATTCTAGAAATGTTTTTGAGATGCAGATAACAAGAGCGAGCCAGTGATTGGATGTGGGGGGTGAATGAAAGCTCGGAATCAAGTATGACCCCAAGGCAGCGGGCATGTTGCTTTGGAGTAATGGTGGAACCACACACAGATATGGCAATGTCTGGCAAAGGTAGGTTAGTAGAGGGAGAGAACACGAGGAGTTCAGTTTTTGACAGGTTCAGTTTCAGATAGAGGGAGGACCTGATGTTAGAGACAGTGATAAGACAATCACTGGTGTTTTCTAGAAAGGCAGGCGAGATATCAGGAGCAGAAGTGTATAATTGGGTGTCATCAGCATAGAGATGGTACTGGAAACAGAATCTACGGATTGTTTGCCCAATAGGGGCAGTATACAAAGAGAAGAGGAGCGGGCCTAGGACTGATCCTTGAGGAACCCCAAGAGTAAGGGGAAGGTGAGAGCAGGAGGAACCAGCAAAAAGATACATTGAAGTAGCGATCAGAGAGATAGGAGGATAACCAGGAGAGAACGGTGTCTTTTAGGCCGCTGGAGTGCAGCATAGTGAGGAGGAGCTGATGGTCCACAGTATTGAAAGCTGTGGAGAGATCCAAGAGAATTAGCATGGAGTAGTGACCATTAGATTTAGCTGTTAGAAAATCATTAGAGGGCGGTTTCAGTAGAGTGTAAAGAGCAGAAACTAGGTTGAAGAGGGTCGAGAAGAGTTATCTGAGAGATAGCAGATAAGACGTGAGTGGACCAGGAGTTCGAGGAGTTTAGAGATGGAGGGAAGATTAGAGACAGGTCTATAATCAGCGGCACAGTTTTGGTCGAGGGATGGTTTTTTAAGTAATGGATGTATGATGGCATGCTTAAATGAGGAGGAAAAAATACCGGAAAAGAGAGAAAGGTTGTATATTTTTGTTATGTGAGAGGAGACAGGAGGCAGTGGAAAGGGACTAGAGGAGATGTGACAGAATGGGGTCACTGGTGCAAGTGGTCGGGCGAGAAGATGTAAGGAGCCTGATTACTTCTTCTGTAACTGGTTCAAAGTCAGAGAGTGAACTAGATGCAATGGGGGAGGGAGGACAGTGCATGGTATGAAGGGATCGTCAGCACGGAGATCCGTGGTTGAGCCCTGCACTCTTGGGTTGAGTAGGGGTTGTACTTGTTTAACTGTTCACAAAAATAGTGATTTTGCTGAGGGTGCACAAACTTTTACATGCCACTGAACATTTAGAGCAATAAAATAGCAGTTATGGAAGTAAGTCAAATTCTAAATTGATGTGGCAACTTGGAAATTTTGTGGGGTCCTCTGAAGCATCCTCACATGCTGTTAAACACCTAATACCCTATGACAGATACATTGATCATTCACTATGTCAGGGATATTGGAGCAGGCTCAGAAGCAGAGTCTGCTCCACACAGGAGAGGTGCAAGTTATATTATACAGCTGGCTTCAGCTTTAAGAGCAGCAATTTAAGCACCCTTCAATTGCTCCTATTAAACTTTTAAATGCCAATGTCAAATGCTGACAGTGGCATTAAAATATGTGCACACGTCAGGATTTCTTACAGAAATTTTCCTGACAAAAACCGGACATTTCTGCCAGAAATCCGCATGTGGTTTTTTTGCGTTTTTTCATGCGTTTTTGATGCGTTTTTGGTGCATTTTTTTTCCAAATGCATAGAATAGCGGGAAAAAACAGAGAAAATCCAAAAAATTAATGAACATGCTGCTTTTTTTACCGTGATGCTTTTTTTTGTGGAAAAAAACGCATCATGTGCACAAAACATGCAGAATGCATTCTAAATGATAGGATGCATAATGTATGCATTTTTAATGAGTTTTTATAGCGTTTTTATCGTGAAAAAACCTGAACGTGTGCGCATACCCTGAAATGGCACAATATTTATCATATTTTAGTTTTGTATGGCCAACAGTTTTCCTGCAACGAGATTGCAGGATATTGATGGTTTGCTATGACAGCCTGGGGTGGGCTTAACACCTCTGTGCTTATCATGCTGTCTCTTTTGTGATGTCCAGCCTGTGGCTGGACGTTATAGCAGACAGTGGCACTATGGCATTGCTATCCAGTAGAAGTGATCAAATATTTGTAGGTTCTAAACTTTTAAGGGGACAAAAAAGTAAGAAAAAATATAAAAGATATAAAATTTAAATGACATCCCTTTTTCTCATTTAAAGATAAAAAATACATATATTTGATATCTTTGTCTGCTCTATATAAATATAAAATTAATTAACATACATTGTAAAACCTGTAAAGAAAATAATCAAAACGTCAGAAAATGTGGGTCTTTAGTAGCCAAAATTCCACAAAAAATGCAATAAGACAAAAACAAAGTGTATCTACGCAACACTGTATCATTAAAAACATAAGGTGTCAATGTGAAAACAAGCCTTTACAAAGCAATATCGACAGACAAAAATAAAAATGTTTTGGGTTTTCAAAAATGGCTAATTTTTTTTTTTTTTAAGAATTTCTGATTTTTTTATTACTGAAATAAAAATATATGCAAGTTTGGCATCATCACAGTTGCAATGAGCTGGACAATCATATTTCCATGTCATTTTTACTGCAAAACCAGCATCACAACAAAACAAAACAAAACAGTCGTGGAACTAGGTTTTTTTCACAATTTCACTTGAATTGGAATGACCATTTTCCAGTAAAAAAAAAGGGGTAAAGCTGATGGTGTCATTCAAAAGTACAAATATTCCCACAAAAATCAAGCCCTTATATAGCTTTGTTAGTGGGAAAATAAAAAAGTTTCGGCTATGGGACAAATGGGAGGGAGCAAAATAACAAAACATTGCTAGTTCCTTAAAGGGTTAGATATATTTTATTATTGTACTGTAAAGAGTCGCACCTAATAAACATCAAAGCCTCAGAAGTCATAATTGCTGAAAGGTAACTATACTAGATTCATGAACATCTTAAGGCAAATCTATCTCTCAATCATCACCGATGCTTAATTCACTGGCATCAGAAAGCTGAGAATCGTAGTTTTGTTTTAGAAATTATTTACAATGTAGTGCTATTTTAGTGAGGAATAGGGATGAGCAGACCCATGGGATTTCGGGTTCTGGCAAATGACCCAAACTATACTCCAAAGTTCAGTTTGGGTACCATAACTGTAACCGAACTTGAACTGGAACCTGAAACCAATTGAAAACAATGGAGACCCAAACTTTGAGTAAGGAAAAAAAATCTCTCTCTGTCTGCCTTTCTCTGTAAAAGACTTTCACCTTCAGGCCGGCGTCACACTTGCGAGTTTTACGGACGTAAGAGCGCAGAAACTACGTCCGTAAAACTCGCAAAAAATACGGCACAATTATTCTCTATGCCCCTGCTCCTATCTGCCGTATTAAACTGATCAGTATTATACGGCTTTCTACGGCCGTAGAAAATCGCAGCATGCTGCGTTTGTCACCGTATTGCGCAAATAAAACGCCAATGAAAGTCTATGGAAGCCCCAAAAATACGGATTACACACGGACCAGCAGTGTGACTTGCGAGGAATACGCAGCGGTGTTAGAGAGAAAAGCCGGTAATTCAGTGCGGTGTACAGTAAAATCACACTGACAGCTGACATTAGAATAGGTAGAACAAATATGTACACATAGAATAGGTATATATATATATATATATATATATATATATATATATATATATATATATATATATATATGTCAGTGAGACACATATATGTATATATATTCTTACTTCATACAGCCGCGATATAGCAAAAAGCCGGTAATTCAATTACCGGCTTTTTCTTTCTCCTTCCTAAAACCCGACATGATTTGAGACATGGTTTGCATACAGTAAACCATGTCTTTTCTCCTTTTTTTTTTGCAGATTCCACACTACTAATGTCAGTAGTGTGTATCTGCAAAATTTGGCCGTTCTAGCTCTTAAAATAAAGGGTTAAATGGCTGAAAAAATTGGCGTGGGCTCCCGCGCAATTTTCTCCGCCAGAGTAGTAAAGCCAGTGACTGAGGGCAGATATTAATAGCCTGGAGAGGGTCCACGGTTATTGGCCCCCCCCTGGCTAAAAACATCTGCCCCCAGCCACCCCAGAAAAGGCACATCTGGAAGATGCGCCTATTCTGGCACTTGGCCACTCTCTTCCCATTCCCGTGTAGCGGTGGGATATGGGGTAATGAAGGGTTAATGCCACCTTGCTATTGTAAGGTGACATTAAGCCTAATTAATAATGGAGAGGCGTCAATTATGACACATATCCATTATTAATCCAATTGTAGTAAAGGGTTAAATAAAACACAAACACATTATTTAAAATTATTTTAATGAAATAAAAACAATGGTTGTTGGAGTATTTTATTCTACGCCCAATCCAGTCACTGAAGACCCTCGTTCTGTAAGTAAAAAAACATAATAAACCAACAATATCCTTACCCTCCGCAGATCTGTAACGTCCAACGATGTAAATCCTTCTGAAGGGGTTAAAACATTTTGCAGCAAGGAGTTCCGCTAATGCAGGCTGCTCCTTGCTGCAAAACCCCGGGGAATGAGGCTAAATATAGATCAATGATCTATATTTAGCTTCATTTGCGGTGAGGCGCCCTCTGCTGGCTGTTCATAGATCGTGGGAACTTACCTAGAAAGCTCCCAGGCTTTCTAGGAAAGTTCCCACGATCTATGAACAGCCAGCAGAGGGCGCCTCACCGCAAATGAAGCTAAATATAGATCATTGATCTATATTTAGCCTCATTCCCCGGGGTTTTGCAGCAAGGAGCAGCCTGCATTAGCGGAACTCCTTGCTGCAAAATGTTTTAACCCCTTCAGAAGGATTTACATCGTGCTGGCTGTTCATAGATCGTGGGAACTTACCTAGAAAGCTCCCAGGCTTTCTAGGAAAGTTCCCACGATCTATGAACAGCCAGCAGAGGGCGCCTCACCGCAAATGAAGCTAAATATAGATCATTGATCTATATTTAGCCTCATTCCCCGGGGTTTTGCAGCAAGGAGCAGCCTGCATTAGCGGAACTCCTTGCTGCAAAATGTTTTAACCCCTTCAGAAGGATTTACATCGTTGGACGTTACAGATCTGCAGAGGGTAAGGATATTGTTGGTTTATTATGTTTTTTTA
The DNA here is from genome assembly GCF_032444005.1 of Ranitomeya imitator. Classification (NCBI taxonomy): domain Eukaryota; kingdom Metazoa; phylum Chordata; class Amphibia; order Anura; family Dendrobatidae; genus Ranitomeya; species Ranitomeya imitator. The sequence continues at coordinate 1,077,553,595 of NC_091282.1, read as the reverse complement.
CTTACAGAACGAGGGTCTTCAGTGACTGGATTGGGCGTAGAATAAAATACTCCAACAACCATTGTTTTTATTTCATTAAAATAATTTTAAATAATGTGTTTGTGTTTTATTTAACCCTTTACTACAATTGGATTAATAATGGATATGAGTCATAATTGACGCCTCTCCATTATTAATTAGGCTTAATGTCACCTTACAATAGCAAGGTGGCATTAACCCTTCATTACCCCATATCCCACCGCTACACGGGAATGGGAAGAGAGTGGCCAAGTGCCAGAATAGGCGCATCTTCCAGATGTGCCTTTTCTGGGGTGGCTGGGGGCAGGTGTTTTTAGCCAGGGGGGGGCCAATAACCATGGACCCTCTCCAGGCTATTAATATCTGCCCCCAGTCACTGGCTTTACTACTCTGGCGGAAAAAATTGCGCGGGAGCCCACGCCAATTTTTTCCGCCATTTAACCCTTTATTTTAAGAGCTAGAACGGCCAAATTTTGCAGATACACACTACTGACATTAGTAGTGTGGAATCTGCAAAAAAAAAAAGGAGAGAAGACATGGTTTACTGTATGTAAACCATGTCTCAAATCATGTCGGGTTTTAGGAAGGAGAAAGAAAAAGCCGGTAATTGAATTACCGGCTTTCAAGCTGTATAGCGCTGGAAAAAATATTAATATATATACATATATGTGTCTACTGACATATATATATATATATATGTATATATATATATATATATAGACAGTATATATATATTTTTTTTCTTTTTGGGACACATGGATCACTTCTATAGCGGTATGTTGGTTTTGCAAGCCTGCGAGAAAACCACGCAGTACGGATGCCATACGGATTACATACGGAGGATGCCATGCGCAAAAAACGCTGACACACCCTGCCTACGGAGGAGCTACGGACCACTATTTTCGGGACTTTTCAGCGTATTACGGCCGTAATATACGGACCGTATTGTTTTACGCTGTGTGTGACGCCGGCCTAACTCTGAATATTGCAATGGACTTTCAGGGAAAGTCTGTGTTTAGCGTTAAGAACTGGACACTAACTATTTGGTATGAATGCCAAACTTTTAACTTTTGGTTTGCTCATCTCTGGCGAGGAGCTAAATGCAGTTCCTTAAGGCTATATGCACATGTTGCAGAATTGCCGGGGAAATTTCCATGGCAGTTCTGCAACTCCCTGCCGTGAGTATTATGCATTCAGAATTGGCATGCGTATTCCTGCTAAACACTAGCGGTTTGCAAGCGTAATTAGCTTGCAGAATGCTAGTGTTTTTAAGTGATCTGTAGCATCGCTTGGAAAAATGATTGACAGGTTGGTCACACTTGCCATAGTGTTTGACCAACTTTTTTCTACTGATGCTGCCTATGCAGCATCAATGGTAAAAAGATCTAATGTTAAAAATAATGGAAAAAATAAAAAATCGTGATATTCTCACCTTCCGGCTGCCCCTGCAGCATTCCCGCTCCTCGCGATGCTCCCGCAGCTCCAGTTCCCAGTGATGCCTCGCGACAATGACCCCAGATGACATAGCATCACGCGAGACTGCTATATCATGACAGGTCATTGTTGCAAAGCATTACTGGGAATGGGAGCATCACGAGGAGCCGGAAGGCTGCGGGGGCCGCCGGAAGGTGAAAATATCACGATTTTTTATTTTAATTCTTTTTTTACAGGTATATAGTTCCCAGGGCCTGGAGGAGAGTCTCCTTTCCTCCACCCTGGGTACCAACTGCACATGATCCACTTACTTTGCGCATGGTGGGCATAGCCTCATGCGGAAAGTAAGCAGATAAATGCATTCCTATGTGTGCGGAATCGCCGCAATTCAGCATAAAGAATGAGCATGCTGCGTATTTTTCCACAATGCGATTCTGCCACGGAAATATACGCAGCATTAGCACAGCATTGCAGGTTCCCATTGAATTCAATGGGCTGTGTTGTGTATGCGTTTTCGCGGCTAAAAAACGCATACAATCTGCAACGTGTGCACATAGCCTAAAAGTCAAAGGGCCTGATTCATTATTGGACTTGAGATTTATTTGAGCAAATGTATTCCAGTGTTCCCTCTACCCCTGATTGGAAATATGTATGTCACCATTTTTGCACAATTTTTGAAACATTAAGCAACATTTTCAAAAAAGCTTAAAGATAATAAAAAAGATGGTTGCTAGCTTTGTGCAGAATTCAGCAATCGTGTTTCTAATTTTAAAGAATTTGGTGCAATAACCGCAACAAATATCACAAAAACAAAAAAGGTAGCATGACTTAGAAAAAATGCAAATGATGAATCTGGGTTAGAGAATCTAAACACGATAACATGTTCGTCTTGCTCTGCTAAGTAACTCTTTTTTTAGTCAAGTAATGCCTATATACACATGATAATTCTAAACAACTCTAAAGTGTAAGGATTTAATTATAGCAATAAAACAGCTAAAAGTCTTCAGTCAGCAGTGAAAAGGGCATAATGTGTCCATTATTTTGAATTGTTTCCACTGCTTAACTGATTCCATTAAAGATGTCAGGGCATATATATCAAAGTATTTACACTAGGGTTCTGGCATCATAGTGCCACAGAATTAATGAAAAAACATGTTTTAAGCCTCTGTCATGTTCTGAAGTAGAAATGTCTTGCCAAAGAATATGGTGCACACTCACCAGTTTGTCAGCATTAGACTCTTTAACTTGAAAACTATTATTACGTCTTAAATTAAAATACTTCCAGCAGGCCAAAAACATTGTACATCATTAACTTTTTGAAAATGGGATAACTTTAACCCCTTCCCGACCCATGACGCCACGTAGGCGTCATGAAAGTCGGTGCCAATCCGACCCATGACGCCTATGTGGCGTCATGGAAAGATCGCGTCCCTGCAGATCGGGTGAAAGGGTTAACTCCCATTTCACACAATCTGCAGGGACAGGGGGAGTGGTAGTTTAGCCCAGGGGGGGTGGCTTCACCCCCCTGTGGCTACGATCGCTCTGATTGGCTGTTGAAAGTGAAACTGCCAATCAGAGCGATTTGTAATATTTCACCTATTATAACGGGTGAAATATTACAATCCAGCCATGGCCGATGCTGAAATATCATCGGCCATGGCTGGAAATACTAATGTGCCCCCACCCCACCCCACCGATCGCCCCCCCCAGCCCTCCGATCTGCCCGGTACACTGCCCCGCTCCCCTCCGCCCTGTGCTCCGCTCCCCCCCGTGCTCTTGTCCGCTCACCCCCGTGCTCCAATCACCCCCCCGTGCTCCAATCACCCCCCTGCACTCCGATCCACCCCCCCGTGCTCCGTTCCACCCCCCCGTGCTCCGTTCCACCCCCCCGTGCTCAGTTCCACCCTCCCCGTGCTCCGTTCCACCCCTCCCGCGCTCCGATTCACCCCCCCATGCTCCGATCCCCCCCCGTGCTCCCCCCCACCCCATCATACTTACCTATCCTGCCGGGGTCCGTCCGTCTTCTCCCCGGGTGCCGCCATCTTCCAAAATGGCGGGCGCATGCGCAGTGCGCCCGCCGAATCTGCCGGCTGGCAGATTCGTTCCAAAGTGCATTTTGATCACTGAGATAGATTATATCTCAGTGATCAAAATAAAAAAATAATAAATGACCCCCCTCCCTTTGTCACCCCCATAGGTAGGGACAATAAAAAAATTAAGAATTTTTTTTTTTCCACTAATGTTAGAATAGGGTTAGGGGTAGGGTTAGGGTTAGGGGTAGGGTTAGGGGTAGGGTTAGGGGTAGGGTTAGGGGTAGGGTTAGGGCTAGGGTTAGGGCTAGGGTTAGGGGTAGGGCTAGGGGTAGGGCTAGGGTTAGGGGTAGGGTTAGGGGTAGGGCTAGAGTTAGGGCTAGGGTTAGGGCTAGGGTTAGGGTTAGGGGTAGGGTTAGGGTTAGGGCTAGGGTTAGGGTTTCGGTATGTGCACACGTATTCTGGTCCTCTGCGGATTTTTCCGCTGCGGATTTGATAAATCCGCAGTGCTAAACCGCTGCGGATTTATGGCGGATTTACCGCGTTTTTTCTGCGCATTTCACTGCAGTTTTACAACTGCGATTTTCTATTGGAGCAGTTGTAAAACCGCTGCGGAATCCGCACAAAGAAGTGACATGCTGCAGAATGTAAACTGCTGCGTTTCCGTGCAGTTTTTCCGCAGCATGTGTACAGCGATTTTTGTTTCCCATGGGTTTGCATTGAACTGTAAACTCATGGGAAACTGCTGCGGATCCGCAGTGTTTTCCGCAGCGTGTGCACATACCTTTAGAATTAGGCTATGTGCCCACACTGCGGATTGGCCGCTGTGGATTCGCAGCAGTGTTCCATCAGGTTTACAGTACCAAGTAAACCTATGGAAAACCAAATCCGCTGTGCCCATGGTGCGGAAAATACTGCACTGAAACGCTGCGTTGTATTTTCCGCAGCATGTCAATTCTTTGTGCGGATTCCGCAGCGTTTTACACCTGTTCCTCAATAGGAATCCGCAGGTGAAATCCGCTCAAAAAACACTGGAAATCCGCGGAAAATCCGCCGGTAAAACGCAGTGCCTTTTACCCGCGGATTTTTCAAAAATGATGCTGAAAAATCTCACACGAATCCGCAACGTGGGCACATAGCCTTAGGGTTAGGGTTGGAATTAGGGTTGTGATTAGGGTTATGGCTTCAGTTGGGATTAGGGTTAGGGGTGTGGGGGGGGTTAGTGCTGGAGGTAGAATTGAGGGGTTTCCACTGTTTAGGCACATCAGGGGTCTCCAAACGCAACATGGCGCCACCATTGATTCCAGCCAATCTCGTATTCAAAAAGTCAAATGGTGCTCCCTCACTTCCGAGCCCCGACGTGTGCCCAAACAGTGGTTTACCCCCACATATGGGGTACCAGCATACTCAGGATAAACTGCGCAACAATTACTGGGGTCCAATTTATCCTGTTACCCTTGTGAAAATAAAAAAATGCTTGCTAAAACATCATTTTTGAGGAAAGAAAAATGATTTTTTATTTTCACGGCTCTGCGCTGTAAACGTCTGTGAAGCACTTGGGGGTTCAAAGTGCTCACCACATATCTAGATAAGTTTCTTGGGGGGTCTAGTTTCTAAAATGGGGTCACTTGTGGGGGGTTTCTACTGTTTAGGAACACCAGGGGCTCTGCAAACGCAACGTGACGCCCGCAGACCATTCCATCAAATTCTGCATTTCAAAAGTCACTACTTCCCTTCTGAGCCCCGACGTGTGCCCAAACAGTGGTTTACCTCCACACATGGGGTATCAGCGTACTCAGGAGAAACTGGACAACAACTTTTGGGGTCCAATTTCTCCTGTAACCCTTGGGAAAATAAAAAATTCTGGGCTAAATAATTATTTTTGAGGAAAGAAAACGTATTTATTATTTTCACGGTTCTGCATTATAAACTTCTATGAAGCACTTGGGGGTTCAAAGTGCTCACCACACATCTAGATAAGTTCCTTTCGGGGTCTAGTTTCTAAAATGGGGTCACTTGTGGGGGGTTTCTACTGTTTAGCCACATCAGGGGCTCTGCAAACGCAACGTGACGCCCGCAGAGCATTCCATCAAAGTCTGCATTTCAAAACGTCACTACTTCAATTCCGAGCCCCGGCATGTGCCCAAACAGTAGTTTACCCCCACATATGGGGTATCACCGTACTCAGGAGAAACTGGAAAACAACTATTGGGGTCAAATTTCTCCTGTTACCCTTGGGAAAATTAAAAAACTCTGGGCTAAATAATTATTTTTGAGGAAAGAAAACGTATTTATTATTTTCACGGCTCTGCATTATAAACTTCTGTGAAGCACTTGGGGGTTCAAAGTGCTCACCACACATCTAGATAAGTTCCTTTCTGGGTCTAGTTTCCAAAATGGGGTCACTTGTGGGGGGTTTCTACTGTTAAGCCACATCAAGGGCTCTGCAAACGCAACGTGACGCCCACAGAGCATTCCATCAAAGTCTGCATTTCAAAACGTCACTACTTCACTTCCGAGCCCCGGCATGTGCCCAAACAGTGGTTTACCCCCACATATGGGGTATCAGCGTACTCAGGAGAAACTGGACAACAACTTTTGGGGTCAAATTTCTCCTGTTACCCTTGGGAAAATAAAAAATTGCAGGCTAAAATATCATTTTTAAGAAAATATTTTTTTTTTTTATTTTCATGGCTCTGCGTTATAAACTTCTGTGAAGCACTTGGGGGTTCAAAGTCCTCACCACACATCTAGATTAGTTCCTTTGGGGGTCTAGTTTCCAAAATGGGGTCATTTCTGGGGGATCTCCAATGTTTAGGCACACAGGGGCTCTCCAAACGTGACATGGTGTCCGCTAATGATTGGAGCTAATTTTCCATTTAAAAAGCCAAATGGCGTGCCTTCCCTTCCGAGCCCTGCCGTGCGCCTAAACAGTGGTTTACCCCCACATATGGGGTATCAGCGTACTCAGGACAAACTGGACAACAACATTTGGGGTCCAATTTCTCCTATTACCCTTGGCAAAATAGGAAATTCCAGGCTAAAAATCATTTTTGAGGAAAGAAAAATTATTTTTTATTTTCATGGCTCTGCGTTATAAACTTCTGTGAAGCACCTGGTGGTTTAAAGTGCTCAATATGCATCTAGGTAAGTTCCTTGGGGGGTCTAGTTTCCAAAATGGGGTCACTTGTGGGGGATCTCCAATGTTTAGGCACACAGGGGCTCTCCAAACGCGACATGGTGTCCGCTAACAATTCGAGCTAATTTTCCATTCAAAAAGTCAAATGGCACGCCTTCCCTTCCGAGCCCTGCCGTGTGCCCAAACAGTGGTTTACCCCCACAAATGAGGTATCGGCGTACTCGGGAGAAATTGCCCAACAAATTTTATGATCCATTTTATCCTGTTACCCATGTGAAAATGAAAAAATTGAGGCTAAAAGAATTTTTTTGTGAAAAAAAAGTACTTTTTCATTTTTACAGATCAATTTGTAAAGCACCTGGGGGTTCAAAGTGCTCACTATGCATCTAGATAAGTTCCTTGGGGCGTCTAGTTTCCAAAATGGGGTCATTTGTGGGGGAGCTCCAATATTTAGGCACACGGGGGCTCTCCAAACGTGACATGGTGTCCGCTAAAGAGTGGAGCCAATTTTTTATTCAAAAAATCAAATGGCGCTCCTTCCCTTCCAAGCCCTGCCGTGCACCCAAACAGTGGTTTACCCCCACATATGAGGTATCAGCGTACTCAGGACAAATTGGACAACAACTTTCATGGTTCAGTTTCTCCTTTTACCATTGGGAAAATAAAAAAAATTGTTGCTAAAATATAATTTTTGTGACTAAAAAGTTAAATGTTCATTTTTTCCTTCCATGTTGCTTCTGCTGCTGTGAAGCACCTGAAGGGTTAATAAACTTCTTGAATGTGGTTTTGAGTACCTTGAGGGGTGCAGTTTTTAGAATGGTGTCACTTTTGGGTATTTTCAGCCATATAGACCCCTCAAACTGACTTCAAATGTGAGGTGGTTCCTAAAAAAATGGTTTTGTAAATTTCGTTGTAAAAATGAGAAATCGCTGGTCAAATTTTAACCCTTATAACTTCCTAGCAAAAAAAATTTTGTTTCCAAAATTGTGCTGATGTAAAGTATACATGTGGGAAATGTTATTTATTAACTATTTTGTGTCACATAACTCTCTAGTTTAACAGAATAAAAATTCAAAATGTGAAAATTGCGAAATTTTCAAAATTTTCGCCAAATTTCCGTTTTTATCACAAATAAACGCAGAATTTATTGACCTAAATTTACCACTACCATGAAGCCCAATATGTCACGAAAAAACATTCTCAGAACCGCTAGGATCCGTTGAAGCGTTCTCGAGTTATTACCTCATAAAGGGACACTGGTCAGAATTGCAAAAAACGGCAAGGTCTTTAAGGTCAAAATAGGCTGGGTCATGAAGGGGTTAAATTAAATAGTGATATGCTATAATAACAGGTATGACTTACAAATTGGTGAATTAATTCGATGCAAATCAAATTTATGTACATTTCTTGGAAATCGGCTCAATTAATTTGAGGCAAATCAATTTTGTGTCAATTTCTTGGAAATTGGCTCAACCCAGAGAAATTGAACAATTTGCAATGTAATTAGTGTGAATCGACAAAAGTACCCATCTCTGTTTTACACAATGCAGAAGTTTCCATTAACCATAAAAGGATGATGTGACCTTGGACATGACTGAGTAGACTTCCCCATAATGACGTGCAGCTACCACATCACATCAGAGCCCAGCTTATCATAGCCTGTATAAAAGCTGAGGCAGGGAATGCAGTAAAGCAACCATTTTGGGGCGAATCTGTTTAATGAGACAGGTGTCACAGCTTAGCAACAGATATCCAGTGAAAAATCCCAAAAGGCCAAACACTGTACAAGTAATGTGTGACAAAACAGCAAAAATATTGATTACAATCTGTTTGCCCAAAGCCATATATGTAGTCACTTTTATCTTACTAAGCTGTGTTTGTATTCTAGAGTTTGAAATGGGTTTTATAAAGTCCTTAAGAGACATTTGCCGCACATGGAATTTGTGAGAAAAATTTGCTAAACCTGCTGAATACAAATTTCAAAAGATTCAATCATCTTTAATATTCAGAATAAATATCACATACTTATGTAGGTTTCAATCTGGATTAATTAATGAGAAAAAAAGTCATTTTCTAATTTCCTTGTGTCATGCATCCTTCTGAAATGCCCAGAAATTTAAGTCCATCAGTGGATCCCCTGGTAATTTAAATGGTCAGTTGAGCTTTTTAAACCTTTTAACCCTGTACAGACTTCTATTGGGATAAAAGGTTTGGCATTTTCATGCAGCACTTATTCAGTACCTTCCTGTTCTTCAAGTTTGCTATGCATTTTTGGTGAAGGAAAATTACCGGAAAATTGGATTATTTTCTGGAAAAAAGCTTCTTAACAGCATTCTTATTGAACTGAGAGTCAGTGGATGTGTTACTTCCTACTGTGTCACAAGCTTTCCCGCTGGTTTTTACATCTCTTAAAGCACAGGCTTAACACAAATGATCCAGGTTGTTTCATGCCAGACTGTTTCAAAAAACTGAAGAGGATTCATCCAATTATTAAGAACCATGACAAAGTAGCAATCCAGCCTGACCTAGCCAAGTCCAATTTCCCAATGTTATTTTTCTGTTACAAAATCCAATATACTTTAAGCTGAGATTCCTGTGGTTAATATCAACAGTTTCACTCTATCATTTGATTTTTATTTTATTATTATTATTATTATACATTTTTATAGCGCCATTTATTCCATGGCGCTTTACATGTGAATACGGGGCAAATATAGACAATTACATTAAACATGAGCAGATAACAAGGCACACGAGTACATAAGGAGGGAGGACCCTGCCCGCGAGGGCTCACAGTCTGCAGGGGGTGGGTGAGGATATTTTGCATTATTACTATTTTATTTTGTATTCTCTACATTTAAATAGTTTTCTACACTTTCTATTATAAATTATAGCTGCCAGATGTTTTAGAAAGACATATGTAAAAGCTAGAAATGTATCACGTGTAACACTTCTTATGTGATATACTATGCAAAATGCACATGTAGTTAGATCCATATTGGGCTTACCTCGCGTGTGAGAACACGTGAACACGTGAGGGATATCCTAGCCGCACGAGAGAATGACATGAGGACCTTAAAAAAAAATCTTAGGCATTTTAGAGAGAAACATAACTGTAATCCAAAGGAACTTAGAATTTGTGGGATTAATAGAATCCACACTGGAATAAGGGGTGGGGATATGAAACGTTTACTGTCGCAGCGAGAGTGTAGATGGATCACGGTCCTAGATACTTTGGTCCCACATGGATTGAATGAGCAATGCAGTTTTGCTCCATTTTTATAGGTCATATAAAAATCTCCAAATCTCTGGATTTGGTTTTTATTGTGTGCCATTTATGTGATTTTAATTTGTGTTTATTTTATTTTTATTACAGTGTTTTGTATTATTGAGTAATTTATCATCCTGATTCGCATCGGCATACATCAATTGAATCATCATCATCACAGCTGGATTAATAAATGGATACTGTAATCTTCAATCCCAGGATGATGTGAACTGCATCATAAAAATTATTAAATCTAGTGTGGTATGCTATTCATGTGCCACTGAATTTATCTATATATGTCAATCTTTATGAGGCATGATATTTTGAATATACTCAGGATGGAGTAAATGTTTTTTATAATGCACTTGTTTCCCCTTATGGGTTGTTTTTACTGTATGATATGCTGTCATTTTAATTGGCACTCTGTTGATATAGTATCTGTATTTTAGGTATTTGTTTATGCACTTGTCACTTTTGAGGGTTGGTCTTCAATATGTAACGATAAAGAGATCCTTCTAACGATGTCTGATGACCTTAAGGTTGACGGCATATTGCTATAATTCACTTTATTTCACTTTACTTATTCACTGGCACTGACCCACTTAATAGATATTTTGGATCGCTATATATTTTTCATGATATACACTTCATATTTATACTCACGCTGTTGGTTTTGAAACTTCGGCCCTGGGGACATGTGCGCAAGCCCGTTACGTGTGCGTTCTGGGGCATTCCTGCTGGCACCCAACGTGCCCACCAAAGTAGCATACATTAAACGTAAGTAGGGGCTTGCAGTCAGGAGTAGGGTTGAGCGACCTTTACTTTTATAGGATCGGGTCGGGTTTCACGAAACCCGACTTTTTCAAAAGTCGGGTCGAGTGAAATCGGCCGATCCTATAAAAAAGTCGGGGTCGGGGTCGGCCGAAACTCGAAACCCAATGCAATGCATTGGGTTTCCATGGTTCCCAGGGTCTGAAGGAGCGGAAACTCTCCTTCAGGCCCTGCGATCCATATTTTAGTGTAAAATAAAGAATAAAAATAAAAAATATCGCAATACTTACCCTCTGACGCGCCCTGGTACTAACCGGGATCCTTCCTTCCTTAGAATCAGCCTTCCAGGACCTTGCGGTGACGTCGCGGCTTGTGATGGGCGGCCGCGCGGCCGCCCATGTGACCGCTCGCGCGACCAATCACAAGCCGCGACGTCACCGAAGGTCCTGGAAGGGCTGATTCTTAGGAAGGAAGGCTGCCGGAAAGAAGCAGGGCGCGTCCGAGGGTGAGTATATTCCTATTAGGTATATACTCACCCTCAGACGCGCCCTGCTTCCTTCCGGCAGCCTTCCTTCCTAAGAATCAGCCCTTCCAGGACCTTCGGTGACGTCGCGGTGACGTCGCGGTGACGTCGCGGCTTGTGATTGGTCGCGCGAGCGGTCACATGGGCGGCCGCGCGGCCAATCACAAGCCGTGACGTCACCGCGACGTCACCGCAAGGTCCTGGAAGGCTGATTCTAAGGAAGGAAGGTTCCCGGTTAGTACCAGGGCACGTCAGAGGGTAAGTATTGCGATATTTTTTATTTTTATTTTTTATTTTCCACTTAAATCTGAATTCCAATACCAATTCCCGATATAAACATATCGGGAATCGGTATCGGAATTCCGATTCTAGATTCAAAAGATCGCCGACTTCATGGCCGACCCCACACAGGGTTCGGGTCGGGTTTCATGAAACCCGACCTTGCCAAAAGTCGGCGACTTTTGAAAAATTTCGACCCGTTTCGCTCAACCCTAGTCAGGAGACATCACGCTGACCAACATGGGTAAGGATCAGTCTGTGACTTTATACTATATTGTCTACTGCCTATAGGCACATTACATTGTACAGCAAGGCTTGTTGCCTTATGAACTTGATCCTACTGGTCATTTACTGGGAACGAGTGATGTTCTCCTGACTCTTTATTTTGCCCTGTGTCCTTCGCTTAAATTGACTAATATTATATTTCTGTAGTGACTGATTTTATAGACTATTATGTGATTTACATCATGTTTCTGTACTAATAAAATTATTTTTTGTATATACATTATGACAGACTTTATGACTCCAATTTTATGAAATTTTGAATATCTAAAAAGCTGCAATTTTTCCAACTTATTTTGTACGTTTTGCAAATTATTTCCTTCAAAGATGTCAATATTATTGATATAGAATTTTCCTTTAATTTATAATACTTTACTGACCTTTCATAGTAAACTGGTGATCTCAAGATTACAATCTCTCCTATGCAGGACTTTCTGTAATCTCTTCCTTATATGAATGTCTGCCCAGGAATCAATTTCTTTTGTATGGCATTATAAAGCTAATCCTACTTTTATAGCCTTCTTCTGGCAGACTCAGGATCTTATAGGTATTACAGAAGGAAACCATACATCAGAAAAGCTGTATACTGAACGAAACATGGGACAAAGATCACAACAATTTCATAGATAATATTTCATTTATAAATTATTTCTCTTTGTTTAGGAAAATTTACACTTTGTGAATTTCACTTAGACGTTGATGGCAATATTGCTGTGATTATGCTTTCATTATGCATTATTTATTGTGTGTATTATTTGTCTATCATGTACCTACATGATAAACAAATAATACACACAATAAATAATTCATAATGGAAGCATAATCACAGTAATATTGCCATCAACGTCTAAGTGAAATTCACAAAGTGTAAATTTTCCTAAACAAAGAGAAATAATTTATAAATGAAATATTATCTATGAAATTGTTGTCATCTTTGTCCCATGTTTCGTTCAGTGTACAGCTTTTCTGATGTATGGTTTCCTTCTGCAATACCTATAAGATCCTGAGTCTGCCAGAAAAAGGAGAGAAAAATTCTATATCCATATAGAGCTTTGTTAGGGCTGGCGGAACGCACCGAGTAAATAGTGAGATGATATTTGGTGCGTTCGCAGCCCGGGGTCTACCATGCAGGAGAGAACCTGCTTCTGGCAAAAGGTGGCACTATATGGCGGTAGAAGCGAACTCTGTTACTTCACATAGTCGCCTATAAAGAAAGCACTGTGTCCTGTTTAGCTCACAGGAGTACACAGCAACTGCCGAGCATATACTGTAGCAGTTTGTGGTCACGCAGTCAAAGAGGCAATCATACAATCCCCTCACCGGAGGAGTCGGTATTCTAGTGGCTTATTTCAGCTGTGGCCCTGAATGTATACACACAATCTACTCACCGGAGATGCCGGTATTCTAGTGGCTTATTTCAGCTGGCGCCCTGAATACACACATGAATGACCACATTGGCGCAAAACTCATGACATGAATTGATACTAGCGCATGGCCGTCCGGTCATGCAAACCTTTTATAGCTGCAGCAAGTACAGGATCTTCCCAGAAGGATGAATGGGAGGCTGCCACAGAAGTTGAGCACCTTCAGGACCTTCCTAGAGGACCAATGGGATTTGCTGCAGTATCTAAGCATGTGACCCTTGATCTCCAACGAGAGATCTTACCCTGGGCATAATCAGAAGGGGAAAAGTAGGACTTAGTCCCAAAAACGTCTGCTCGCCACTGCCCAGTGCTGACTACAATGGCAGAAGCTGTAAAGGCAGCAGTAACCCTTTGCACAGAGTTAGACTGAGCGAGACGCTGGGACTGACGCCTCTGCTGAGCAGGCTCCACTGAAGCAGTAGAAGAATGGGAGACCACAGCGGAGATGGCCTGAGATTTTCCCTGTGCAGAGGCAGGAACTCGACCCCCAACAGAGCTTAATATAATGTTTGGACAACTATTTGTAACAATTAATATCTGCACATTGAATTTTTTTAGTATATTCTTCAATCATTTTACAGTACTGAGAAGTGCTAGAATAGTTTTGGTTGTAAAAACATGGAATCAATAGTCCACCAAGAAAATTTCATATATTTTTATTAGACCACAATAAAATGTAGCCATACACACACACAGCTCTGGCAAAAATGAAGAGACCACTGCAAAATGTTCAGTTTGTCTGATTTTTCTCTTTATAGGTATATTTTTGAGTAAAATGTAAATACTTGTATTTTATAATCTACCTACATGTCTCCGAATTTCCAAGCAATACATTTTGTATTTTTTTTTTCTGAAAAGGAGAAAAGGTAAAAAAAACAGTGCTTTCAGACCTCAAATAATGCAAAGAAAACAAATTAATAATCATTTTGAAACAACAATGCTAATGGTTTAACTCAGGAATAATTCAGGAATCAATATTTTGTGGAATAATCATGATTTTTAATCACAGCTTTCATGCGTCTTGGCATGCTTTCCGTCAGTCTTTCACACTGCTTCTGGCGCAAAAATTAAAGCAGTTCTTTGTTTGATGGCTTGTGACTATCTATCATCCTCTTGATTACATTCCAGAAGTTTTGAATGAGGTTCAGGTCTGCAGATTGGGCTGCCCATGACAGGGTTTTGATGTGGTGGTCTCTTAATTTTTGCCAGAGCTGTATATATACATACATAAGGACAAAATAAATAGCAAATATACTCAGGTATTAGTCCACATATTTTGGGGCAAAAAGAGTATATCACATGAAAATAGAAAAAATACTATAAAGTGCTAGTGCTTAACCCCTTAAGCCCCGAGGGTGGTTTGCACGTTAATGACCGGGCCAATTTTTACAATTCTGACCACTGTCCCTTTATGAGGTTATAACTCTGGAACGCTTCAACGGATCTTGGCGATTCTGACATTGTTTTCTCGTGACATATTGTACTTCATTTTAGTAGTAACATTTATTCGATATAACTTGCGTTTATTTGTGAAAAAAATGGAAATTTGGCGAAAATTTAGAAAGTTTCGCAATTTTCCAACTTTAAATTTTTATGCCCTTAAATCACAGAGATATCTCACGCAAAATACTTAATAAGTAACATTTCCCACATGTCTAATTTACATCAGCACAATTTTGGAACCAAAATTTTTTTTTGTTAGGGAGTTATAAGGGTTAAAAGTTGACCAGCAATTTCTCATTTTTACAACACCATTTTTTTTTAGGGACCACATCTCATTTGATGTCATTTTGAGGGGTCTATATGATAGAAAATACCCAAGTGTGAGACCATTCTAAAAACTGCACCCCTCAAGGTGCTCAAAACCACATTCAAGAAGTTTATTAACCCTTCAGGGGTTTCACAGGAATTTTTGGAATGTTTAAATAAGAATGAATATTTAACTTTTTTTCACACAAAATTTATTTCAGCTCCAATTTGTTTTATTTTACCAAGGGTAACAGGATAAAATGGATGCCAAACATTGTTGTACAATCTGTACTGAGTACGCTGATAGCCCATATGTGGGAGTAAACCACTGTTTGGGCGCATGGCAGAGCTCGGAAGGGAAGGAGCGCCATTTGACTTTTAAATGCAAAATTGACAGGAATTGAGATGGGACGCCATGTTGCGTTTGGAGAGCCACTGATGTGCCTAAACATTGAAACCCCCCCACAAGTGACACCATTTTGGAAAGTAGACACCCTAAGGAACTTATCTAGATGTGTGGTGACCACTTTGACCCACCAATTGCTTCACAGAAGTTTATAATGCAGAGCCGTAAAAATAAAAAATCATATTTTTTCACAAAAATGATCTTTTCGCCCCCAATTTTTTATTTTCCCAAGAGTAAGAGAAGAAATTGGACCTCAAAAATTGTTGGCCAATTTGTCCTGAGTACGCTGATACCCCATATATGGGTGTAAACCATTGTTTGGGCGTATGGCAGAGCTCGGAAGGGAAGGAGCGCCATTTGACTTTTCAATGCAAAATTGACTGGAATTGAGATGGGACGCCATGTTGCATTTGGAGAGCCCCTGATGTGCCTAAACATTGGAACCCCTCACAAGTGACACCATTTTGAAAAGTAGACCCCTTAAGGAACTTATCTAGATGTGTGGTGAGCACTTTGACCCAACAAGTGCTTCACAGAAGTTTATAATGCAGAGCCGTAAAAATAAAAAATCTTATTTTTTCACAAAAATGATCTTTTCGCCCCCAATTTTTTATTTTCCCAAGGGTAAGAGAAGAAATTAGACCACAAAAGTTGTTGTGCAATTTGTCCTGAGTGCGACGATACCCCATATGTGGGGGTAAACCACTTTTTGGGTGCATAGCAGAGCTCGGAAGGGAAGGAGCGCCATTTGACTTTTCAATGCAAAATTGACTGGAATTAAGTTGGGACGCCATGTTGGTTTGGAGAGCCCCTGATGTGCCTAAACATTAAAACCCCCCACAAGTGACACCATTTTGGAAACTAGACCCCATAAGGAACTTATCTAGATGTGTTTTGAGAGCTTTGAACCCCCAAATGTTTCACTACAGTTTATAACGCAGAGCCGTTAAAATAATTTTTTTTTTTTTTTCGCAAAAATTATTTTTTAGCCCCCAGTTTTGTATTTTCACAAGGGTAACATAATAAATTGGACCCCAAAAGTTGTTGTCCAATTTGTCCTGAGTACGCTGATACCCCATATGTGGGGGGGAACCACTGTTTGGGCGCATGGCAGAGCTCGGAAGGGAAGGAGCGCCATTTGGAATGCAGACTTAGATGGATTGGTCTGCAGGAGTCACGTTGCATTTGCAGAGCCCCTGATGTACCCAAACAGTACAAACCCCCCACAAGTGACCCCATATTAGAAACTAGACCTCCCAAGGAACTTATCTAGATGTGTTGTGAGAACTTTGAACCCCTAAGTGTTTCACTACAGTTTATAACGCAGAGCCGTGAAAATAAAAATTCTTTTTTTTTTTCACAAAAATGATTTTTTAGCCCCCAGCTTTGTATTTTTACAAGGGTAACAGAATAAATTGGACCCCAAAAGTTGTTGTTCAATTTGTCCTGAGTACGCTGATACCCCGTATGTGGGGGGGAACCACTGTTTGGGCGCATGGCAGAGCTCGGAAGGGAAGGAGCGCCATTTGGAATGCAGACTTAGATGGATTGGTCTGCAGGAGTCACGTTGCATTTGCAGAGCCCCTGATGTACCCAAACAGTACAAACCCCCCACAAGTGACCCCATATTAGAAACTAGACCTCCCAAGGAACTTATCTAGATGTGTTGTGAGAACTTTGAACCCCTAAGTGTTTCACTACAGTTTATAACGCAGAGCCGTGAAAATAAAAATGCTTTTTTTTTTTCACAAAAATGATTTTTTAGCCCCCAGTTTTGTATTTTCCCTAGGGTAACAGAATAAATTGGACCTCAAAAGTTGTTGTTCAATTTGTCCTGAGTACGCTGATACCCCGTATGTGGGGGGGAACCACTGTTTGGGCGCATGGCAGAGCTCGGAAGGGAAGGAGCGCCATTTGGAATGCAGACTTAGATGGATTGGTCTGCAGGCGTCACGTTGCATTTGCAGAGCCCCTGATGTACCCAAACAGTAGAAACCACCCACAAGTGACCCCATATTGAAACTAGACCTCCCATGGAACTTATCTAGATGTGTTGTGAAAACTTTGAACCCCCAAGTGTTTCACTACAGTTTACAACGCAGAGCCGTGAAAATAAAAAATCCTTTTTTTTCCCACAAAAATGATTTTTAGCCCCCCAAATTTTTATTTTCCCAAGGATAACAAGAGAACTTGGACCCAAAAAGTTGTTGTCCAATTTGTCTCGAGTACGATGATACCCCATATGTTGGGGTAAACCCCTGTTTGGGCGCACGGGAGAGCTCGGAAGTGAAGGAGCACTGTTTTACTTTTTCAATGCAGAATTGGCTGGAATTGAGATCGGACGCCATGTCGCGTTTGGAGAGCCCCTGATGTGTCTAAACAGTGGAAACCCCCAATTATAACTGAAACCCTAATCCAAACGCACCCCTAACCCTAATCCCAACTGTAACCCTAACCACACACCTAACCCTGACACACCCCTAATTCTAATCCCAACCCTAATCCCAACCGTAAATGTAATACAAACCCTAACCCTAGCCCTAACCCTAGCCCTAACCCTAATGGGAAAATGGAAATAAATACATTTTTTTTAATTTTATTATTTTTCCCTAAGGCTAGGTTCACATTGCATTAGGGAAATCCGTTTAGCACTAGCGGATTGCGCTAACGCAATGTCTTTTTAGGTGTCGTGTTTAGTGGTCGCGTTAACGTCCCCGCTCTGGAAGATCGGGGATCGGACCTCGGGCGCGCCGCGGACGCTGCAAGCAGCGTCTGAGGCGCGCCACAAAAGAACGGCACCTTGCTAGCGCGAGCCGAAAATGGCACGCTCTAGCGATGCGCTACACCCGAAAATCACATTGCTGTCAATGGTTGTGCTAACGGACCCATTGCACGGCGTTAATTGTGACATTTTCGCCGTGCAACGCTGTCCGTTAGCGTTAACCCATTAACGCAATGTGAACCTAGCCTAACTAAGGGGGTGATGAAGGGGGGTTTGATTTACTTTTATAGCGAGTTTTTTATATCGGATTTTTATGATTGGCAGCCGTCACACACTAAAAGACGCTTTTTATAGCAAAAAAGTTTTTGCGTCTCCACATTTTGAGACCTATAATTTTTCCATATTTTGGTCCACAGAGTCATGTGAGGTCTTGTTTTTTGCGGGACGAGTTGACGTTTTTATCGGTTACATTTTCGGACATGTGACAGTTTTTGATCGCTTTTTATTCCGATTTTTTGTGAGGCAGAATGACCAAAAACCAGCTATTCATGAATTTCTTTTGGGGGAGGCGTTTATACCGTTCCGCGTTTGGTAAAATTGATGAAGCAGTTTTATTCTTCGGGTCAGTACGATTACAGCGATACCTCATTTATATCATTTTTTTTATGTTTTGGCGCTTTTATACGATAAAAGCTATTTTATAGAAAAAATAATTATTTTGGCATCGCTTTATTCTCAGGACTATAACTTTTTTATTTTTTTGGTTATGATGCTATATGGCGGCTCGTTTTTTGCGGGACAAGATGACGTTTTCAGAGGTACCATGGTTATTTATATCCGTCTTTTTGATCGCGTGTTATTCCACTTTTTGTTCAGCGTTATGATAATAAAGCGTTGTTTTTTGGCTGTTTTTTTTTTTTTTTATCTTACGGTGTTCACTGAAGGGGTTAACTAGTGGGCCAGTTTTATAGGTCGGGTCGTTACGGACGCGGCGATACTAAATATGTGTACTTTTATTGTTTTTTTTGTTTTTTTTTTATGTAAAGAAATGTATTTATGGGAATAATATTTTTTTTTTTCTGCTTTATTTAGGAATTTTTTTTTAATTTTTTTTTACAAGTGTGGAAATTTTTTTTTTTACTTTTTCACTTTGTCCCAGGGGGGGACATCACAGATCACCGATCTGACAGTGTGCACAGCACTCTGTTAGATCGGTGATCTGACATACAGCCGGGCAGGATTAGAGCTGCAGCTGCAGCCTGATCCTGACCCGGAAGTGCTCCCTGCAGGACCCGGATGCAGCCCGGCGGCCATTTTGGATCCGGGGACTGCAGGGAGAAGACGCTCGGTACACGGTGAGCACATCACCGTGTACCGATCGTCTCAGGGAAGCCCGCAGGGAGCCCCCTCCCTGCGCGATGCTTCCCTGCACCGCCGGCACACCGCGATCATCTTTGATCGCGGTGTGCCGGGGGTTAATGTGCCGGGAGCGGTCCGTGACCGCTCCTGGCACATAGTGCCGGATGTCAGCTGCGATAGGCAGCTGACACCCGGCCGCGATCGGCCGCGCTCCCCCCGTGAGCGCGGCCGATCGCATATGACGTACTATCCCGTCCATGGGAATTAAGTCCCAGGTCACCTGGACGGGATAGTACGTCATATGGGATTAAGGGGTTAAATAATAACAGCCTGTGCTGTCAAATGCACAATGCAAATATACTGATACAGGTGCTTCTCACAAAATTAAACTATCATCAAAAAGTTAATTTATTTCAGTTCTTCAATGCAAAAAGTGAAACTCATATGTTACATAGAGTCATTACAAGCAGAGTTATCTATTTCAAGCGTTTATTTCTGTTAATGTTGATGATTATGGCTTACAGTCAATAAAAACCCAAAAGTCATTATCTCAGTAAATTAGAATGCTTTATAACACAAGCTTGTAAAATGATTTTAAAATCCGAAATGCTGGCCTACTGAAATGTGTGTTCAGTAAATGGACTCAATACATGGTTGGGGCTCCTTTTGCATCAATTACTGCATAAATGTGGCATGGCATGTTGGTAATAAGACTGTGGCACTGCTGAGGTGTTATGGAAGCCCAGGTTGCTTTGATGTCAGCCTTCAGCTCGTCTGCATTGTTGGGTCTGGTGTCTCTCATCTTCCTCTTGATAATACCCCATAAATTCTCTATGGGGTTAAGGTCAGGTGACGGTGAGTTTGCTGGCCAATCAAGCACTGAGATACTGTTGTTTTTAAACCAAGTATTGGTACTTTTGTCAGTGTGGACAGGTGTCAAGTCCTGCTGGAGAATGAAATTTCTATCTGCAAAAAGCTTGTCTGCAGAGAGAAGCATGAAGTGCTCTAAAATTTCCTGGTAGATGGCTGTGCTGACTTTTGTCTTGATAAAACACAGTGGACCTGCACCAGCAGATGACATGGCTCTCCAAACCATCACTGATTGTGGAAACTTCACACTAGACCTCAAGCAGTTTGGATTGTGTGCCTCTCCACTCTTCCTCCAGACTCTGGGACCTTGATTTCCAAATGAAATGCAAAATTTAATTTCATTTGAAAACAACACATTGGACCACTGAGCAACAATCTAGTTCTTTTTCTCCTTGGCCCAGGTAAGATGCTTCTGGTGTTGTCTATGAGTGGCACGACACAAGGAATGCGACATTTTTTGCCCCTGTCCTGGAAATGTCAATGTGTGGTGGCTCTTGAAGCAATGAGTCCAGTAGAAGTCCATCTCATCAAATTTTTGAATGGCCTTTTGTTAACAATCCTTTCAAGGCTTCGATTATCCTGGTTGATTGTGCACGTTTTTCTACCACACTTTTTCCTCCCATTCAACTTTCCATTAACGTGCTTGGATATAGCACTCTGTGAACAACCAGGTTCTATAGCAATGACCTTTTGTGGCTTACCCTCCTTGTGGAGTGTGTCAATGACAGCCTTCTGGACATCTGTCAAGTCAGCAGCGCTAACATATTTCACAGCACTTTACAATTAATCGGAGACATGTACAGACAATAAAGACATCACAAAGTAACACATAGTTCAACATCATGCAAGAAGATAATGCGATTGCTGGGATTGATTACATGCTGGGCAAAGACAAGCAAGATTCATCTGACCAGATTGAACCAATTAGTACATGATGTGGGGGAATTATAAGGGTATTTTTCGAAAATACAGGAGGAGTTGGGGTCTCATATACATATTCTTGGACTGTGGTAGAAAAAGAGTTAAAGGTGGCAGCTTTGGTTCAGATTGAGAAAGCCTGTTAACAGGCTCTCTGAAAAACAAGGACAACACCTTTAACTGACTATAACTACTATTCATTGATTCTTGCAACAATCACTACAAAGTATTACAGTCTGGTGATTCTTGGTTTGGAGCGTGAGCAGGGCAGCACCACACATTACTTGTGAAGCTACATGAAGTCTCATTCAGTTTCCTTCTTTCATAGTTTTACTGTGACAAAAGCCTCAGAAATGAGGACACTGTTCAGAAGATTGTCCTTATGCCTAATTTACTCAGTCTTGTTTTCATGGTGTCATAGGGCATGATGCTGCCTGTAGGCACAGTACATTGCCTGGAGTGTGCCACCACAAGGCAACTCTGAGGATCTCATTGTCTATGTCCAATGGAAGGTCATATATAGGGCCGTGGTTCTGGATTTTCACACTGAATATAGCTGACAGTATGATTGTGAAACTAAAAATATATTTATATTATGCTCACTGAAGCCAAATTAAGATTCATCCTTAGCACTTCCAGATTAATATGAACATTTCATGAAAAAGGCAAAATAAATGAGTTAAATGCAATTCTTTTTAGGGATTACCTTTTAGCATAGCATAAGAGCTTGCATGTATTCATCTCTATCAAAATTGTGTAGAAATTACAGTGAGTACTTTAATATTGTTCTGCACAATGGCATCAGGGGTTAATATAAACCAACCAGAAGCGTAATGTTCCGTGTGTCGTAGTTCAATTCCTGACTTATCCCCTTCAGAAAAATATAACTGTAAGATATAATGACCATATAGGATTTATGATATTCTATTAGTGTCACAGTAATATTTTAATTATATTCGTATTTGTAGCAGATTTTAGTGAATTATGTTAGCACTGTGATTTAGGATCCTTCTTAATGCATTATTGAATTTAATGTTATAGCAGCCAAAATATGGTTAAAATGATTGTGAGTTCCATTGATGATTACGTGAATTAAGTCCATGCCCGGCTGCTATTTAAGAATTCGAAGATAAAAAAATATGTTTTTTATAGCTGGTTTTTCAAAAGGGGCCTCTAGCATTCCTGGACATGAGAACTGCGAGCATTTTTGACATTATTGTCCTTGGATAGGGGGAGAATACTGTTACGCTCCAGAATGACAGTGTTCAGCTAACTGCACAGTGTGTAGATTTCATTGTAGTTCACTGTTGAAATTATTGATGACAAATGCATTCAGGGGATGCAGCAATAAAGCTTGGAACTTTGAGACATGATATAGAAAAGAGCTTTAATTAAAAAAAAAATTGCAGGGAAGAAATGTAACAAATGTAATGTAGACAGTCACCCCAATTGTTTTTATGTTTTTTTAACTTCCAAGACGACTAATGCAAAAACTTGTAAGATTGCTTGTAAATCTAAAAAAAAAAAACTCTTTAAACCAAAATAACATGCCCCATAGGCACTCAAAACTTAACTGGAAATATGAAGCCATGGACCGAAAAAAAATAAAAAAAACTATATATGATATCCGAGTGGTGTGCGCTGTCTCACTTGCACCCATAGGCTTATATGGGTGCGAGTGAGCCGAGTGTCTGTGACAATCGCAGCATGCTGCGATTGTCTCGGACCGAGGAAAACAGCCGACAAAAACTCGGCTGCTGGGAGCTGCCCTTTAGCTTAACATTGGTCCGAGTGCAGCGCGATTTTTTATCGCATTGCACTCGGCCGTTTAAAACGCCAGTGTGACGCCGGCCTAATTGAGATTTCAACCCAAGACCCCAGTGCTGCAATGCTAAAATGCTAACCACTGAGCTGATGTATTCAAGTGGAATTGAACAGTACTCAGATTTTACAGCAATCTACATTAGGCAAAATACCAATTTTATGTAAATTTCTTCTGCCTGGTTTCAGCAAAA
The DNA here is from genome assembly GCF_032444005.1 of Ranitomeya imitator. NCBI lineage: Eukaryota > Metazoa > Chordata > Amphibia > Anura > Dendrobatidae > Ranitomeya > Ranitomeya imitator. Next base: position 1,077,530,388 of record NC_091282.1, on the reverse strand, counting down.
TGGCAGCCGCAGGCCTCCATTTTTCTAAACCATAAAGAGCTATCAAAAGGTTAAAAAAATTCTTAGGCTGCCGTCACACTAGCAGTATTTGGTCATTATTTTACATCAGTATTTGTAAGCCAAAACCAGGAGTGGAACAATTAGAGGAAAAGTATAATAGAAACATATGTACCACTTCTGCAGTTATCACCCACTCCTGGTTTTGGCTTACAAATACTGATCAAATACTGATAGTGTGACGGCAGCCTTATACTCACCTTACCACTATCCTCTCTGTCCACTCCACTATTCACCATCACCCTTCCATTGTGACTGCTGTTATTTGCACTGAAATCCCCAAAACAGTTATGAGTATGCGTGCGCAAGGTCACGTCGTGACTAGTGATAATAATCATTCTTTTTATATAGCGCTAACATATTCCACAGCTCTTTACACACATTATTATCGCTGTCCCCATTGTGGCTCACAATCTAAATTCCCTATCAGTATGTCTTTGAAATGTGGGAGAAAGCCCATGCAAACAAGGGGAGAACATACAAACTCCTTACAGATGTTGTCCTTGGTGGGATTTGAACCCAGGACTCCATCTCTGCAAGGCTGCAGTTCTAACCACTGAGCCACCGTGCTGCCCATTGACAGTGATGAGTGAATAGCATTGTTGCTCAGGTCTCCCCGAGCACGCTCGGGTGATCTCTGAGTATTTGTTAGTGCTCGGAGCTTTAGTTTTGGTCGCCTCATCTGCATGATTTACGGCTGCTGGACAGCCTGAACACATGTGGGAATTCCCTAACAAACAGGCATTCCTCATATGTATTCAGCCTGTCTAGCAGCCATAAATCATGCAGCTGCAGCGAGGAAAACTAAATCAACGAGCACTTTGAAACACTCGGAGGCCACCCAAGCGTGCTCAGGGAAACCCAAGCAAAGAGTATACTCACTCATCACTAGTCGTGACTTTTGAACGTTTGCTCAGAACTCTCCTGGGCCTCATCAGAGCTGGAAGTCTGGCCTATTCTCAGAGAGATTTCAGTATTTCCAGTGGCGATTAGAAGATGCGATGAGGAACAGAAAGGTGACAGTGAGGAGCGGTGGGCCGGTAAAGTGAGTATAATTTTTTTTATTTTTTACATCTTACATTTATTATGCTCTGGGGTCTAATTAGATGCCAGAGCATAATAATCAACATTCAAATTGCAGATAACTGCTATCTGCTAATTGAATTTCTAGGAAAACAAAGTGCAAACATGCAAATTTTGATTTTGTTTGATTCGTTCATCTCTACTGGGGAATATTCTCAACATGACCAATAAATGGATTGTTCCACAAAACAGAATTTATTACTGATCAACAGGATGGAAATATCTGACCACTTGGATCATTGATAATTTGAACAGGGGTCCCAATCCTCCATTCCTCTTCAATGCACAACTGCTGAAAAGAGGAGGGTGAAGGAAGTGGTGGTCACGCATCTTGAAGCTCCATTTAATGTCTATGTGACTAATGACAAAAAACAGCAGAAGGCAGGAAGCTAAATATGCTTGGACCGCAGCCATACAAAACGGATAAATCTGGAGGGTGATACTTTAAAATCTTTAGGCCACGTTCACACTGTGTCTTGGTTCCAGGCGGCAAAATTGACTTTTCTGGAGTTTTGAGGCATCTTTTTTTTACCATTTTTTTAGTTGTTTCCTAAGTGCTTTTTTGATGCTTCTTTCTGCCAGCTTTCTTATTTACATGTTTTTTTTGGGGGGTACGGTGGTGAAGGACATTATTTGGGGCATGTTCTTACAGTTAATTCCTGGGTGTGTGTTTTTTATTCTATTAAACAATGAAGAAGATAACAGTGTTATTTTTAAGCAAAAACTCTGAAACACTCAGACATCCTTTCCACTGGCTTCTGTTGTACAGTGTCTTTCCAAGACAAAATGCCTTATACATTTTACTTTATCTAAACGTTTGGCTTTTTTGAAAGCTCAAATCGTTTAAAGAAAGCTCAAAACCCTGAATATATAAACAGCAGCTTGTTTTCCCACACAAATTAATAGGTTCATTTTTTGAGAGTTTTCGGAGCAGCTTTATCAGCATTTCCCATTCAAAATATGCCAGAAAAAGATGCAATGTGAACATGCCATTAGGCTACGTTCCAACAATAAATGTTTGGTGAGTTTTTTTTATGCTGCAAATTATCTAAAGCTTTTTTTTACATACTAAGTAAACTAGGTTTCCTGCAATGTTTTACATTTAGTTTTTTGAGTGTATTTTTTAGCTGTTTTTTATGTCATATTTTAAATAAAGCTGCTTTGTTTTTGAAACTTCCTGTTATTTGGCTTTGATAACATTTTAATGATCCAGTCATGTGTGGATTACATGCATTTTTTTACCTCTGGATTTTCTATATTTGATGCAATTCTATGAGGTAAATCTGAAAGTCACATAAATCTCAATGTACTCATGAGAAAAGTTGACATGTTGTGGATTTGAAACGCACACCGCAGGTCAGTTTACGCTGCATAAAAGCACAGTTGACATGAGAATTCCATGAACACCATTCACTTTGCTGGAGCTGTAGGGCTTAGTTCCTATGATGAATTTTTAATGCTGTGTTTTTCATTTCACAAATAACGCAGCGTAACACAGTTCCAGCAAACTGGATGAGATTTAGGCCGGGGTCACACTAAACATATAGAAAATAGGTCTGAGTCTCCCTGCTGAGAGTCGCACAAGTGTTCTCCGTATGGTCATCCGTGTGTAATGCGTTCGCTATGTGATGATGCGATTTCCTCGCACCTATGTATCTGTATGACTTGCTTATGGCTTTACATTTCTCTGATTTTCCACATTGAATTTAATGGCTCAATGGGCTGAAATGAGGAAAATGTGTGCGTATTTGTCGCAAGTCACACGGACTGTCCGTGTGGTGTCAGATTTTTTCATCGCACCCATAGACTTGCATTGGCGAGACTCGGATGATATACGCATAAAGTCGCAGCATGATGCAATTTTACAAGCACTTTGAATATGCATGAAAAAAATACAGTGATGTGAGCTGCCCCATAGATTAACACTGGTCCGAGTGCTATGCGATGTTTTCTCACATAGTAGTCACCCGTATTCTACGCTAGTGTGACCCCAGCCTTTGAGAAATCTCATGCCCACTATGCTCTCTTTTAGGCTGCGTCACACTAGCAGTATTTGGTCAGTATTTTACATCAGTATTTGTAAGCCCAAACCAGGAGTGGAACCAGGGGCGTAGCTAGAGCTTTTGCCGCCCGGGGCTGCTCCCGAGTTTGGCGCCCCCCCTCCCCCCCCCCTCAATACACACAAAGGTTACCAAAAATAGGGCAACACACATGATAGGGTCTGCAAAAAAAAAAAACAAGTTCTGCTTACCTGACCGCGCTCCTGCTCTCTCCACGCAGCTGAAGCGTGCACTCGCCGGCGACTGACAATGACGTCAGAAGCCGTCGACGTGTGCGCTGCGGCCGACTTCAGCTGCCAGCCTCCAAATGGCTGGTGGCTGTTGTTAACTATTGACGTACGGGCGCGGGCCCGCATGTCAATAGCGTTAAACAGCTGCAGCGCCAGCCGCGGTTTTAGAGGGCCCCGGGCGAAAGAGTCTCAGTGGGCCCCCCCTTTAACACATAGCATGATTCATGATGCAGATACAGCAGAGAAATATAGCATAGCCACATAGCATATAACACAGCCCACGTAGCATATAGCACAGCCACGTAGTGTATAACACAGCCCACGCAGTATATAGCACAGCCCACATAGCGTATAGCACAGCCACGTAGTATATAACACAGCCACGTAGTATATAACACAGCCATGTAGTATATTGCACAGCCCACGTAGCATATTGCCCAGCCACGTAGTATATAACACAGCCATGTAGTATATTGCACAGCCCACGTAGCATATTGCCCAGCCACGTAGTATATTGCCCAGCCACGTAGTATATTGCCCAGCCACGTAGTATATTGCCCAGCCACGTAGTATATTGCCCAGTCACGTAGTATATTGCCCAGCCACGTAGTATATTGCCCAGTGATGGAGTATACAGCACAGAGCCACGTAGTATACAGACTTAAAATAAAAAATAAACATATACTCACCCTCCGATGAATTCTGGCCCTGTATCGCACGAGGCAGCTTCCAGTCCCAGGGTTGGTATGAGCGCAGGACCTGTGATGACGTTGCGGTCACATGACCGTGACGTCATGGCAGGTCCTTCTCACATACCATCCTTGGCACCGGAAGCTGCCGCTTGCATGGAGCGGGGACTGGAGCATTGCGAGGAGCGGGAAAGGCGATGGAGGGTGAGTATAGCAGGTTTTTTCATTTTTTTATTATTTTTAACATGACATATTTTTACTATTGATGCTGCATAGGCAGCATCAATAGTAAATAGTTGGGGACACACAGGGTTAATAGCAGCGGTAACGGAGTGCGTTACACCGCGGCCCGTTACCGCTGCTATTAACCCTGTGTGAGTGGTGACTGGAGGGGATTATGGAGCGGGCGCTGATTGTGTGGAGTATAGAGCAGGCGCCGGGCACTGACTGCAGTGGAGGGACTAATTGGACTGTGCCCGTCGCTGATTGGTCGCGGCAGCCATGACAGGCAGCTGCCGAGACCAATCAGCGACGACAGACAGAGGCCGCGACCAATGAATATCCGTGAAAGAAAGAAAGACAGAAGGACAGACAGAAAGACGGAAGTGTGACCCTTAGACAATGATGTAATATATATATATATATATATATATATATATATATATACATATACATATATATATATACTTCTCACCTGTGTCTTGCCTCTCTGTTGTTTTCTGTCTCTGTTCTCACATCTTTTCTGTCTCCCGCTCTGATTTTCATATTTCCTTCTGCCTCTTCTTCCTGCTTGTCCGTGGCTCCGCCCCCGACATTTAGCCCCGCCCCTCCATGGCTCTTCACATTGTGAGAGCTGTGACGCTGCTGGAGGGGCAGGATCGGATCTTCTGCTGCTGACTGCAGGTGCGGGGGTGAGTCACAGCGTGTGTGACTGTGTGCCCCTGCTACACTGCAGCCAGCAACTCTGCACGGCCGCGCGCACTGCCAGCGCTCTGCTCCAGTCCTCATAATGCTGGGAGGAAGGAGCAGAGAATGAGTGCGCGCAGCCGTGCTGATAGCCGCCCCCACATTGTGCCGCCCGGGGCGGCCCGCCCCCCCCGCACCCCCCTTCCTACGCCACTGAGTGGAACAATTAGAGGAAAAGTATAATAGAAACATATGTACCACTTCTGCATTCATCACCCACTCCTGGTTTGGGCTTACAAATACTGATGTAAAATACTGGCCAAATACTGCTAGTGTGCTAGTGGACGGCAGCCTTAGAATTGGATTAAATGCAGAAAATCGACAGGTAAAAGTGCATGTGAGTCTTTAGTGCATTTCGTCTAAACACATTAAAGTCAGATGTAATCCACACATGATTGTATAGTTTTGTCAAATTCATATACCAGGAAGTATAAAAAAAATGCAAATTAAAAAACACAATAAATGCAATAAAAATGCACTACATGTGGAAAAAATTAGGCAAAACTGAATTTGCCTAATTGGTGCAGAAATACTGCAGAAAATCGGCAACATTAAGGCTATGTGCACAGATTGCAGATTTTGATGTGGATGCGTTTTTGGACGTGCGGAATTGCATCAAATCCACAGTGTAGTGCACAAGCAATGTTAGTCAATGTGAAATTGTCATTTGGTGTGCACATGCTGAGGAAAAAAAAAGCGTGGAATCACATCGTTTTTTTTCTGCAGCATGTTAATTCTTTTTGCGGATCTGCAGTGTTTCTGCACCCATTGACTACCATTATGTCAGGCCAATCCACAGCAAAACTGCAGGTTTAAAAAAGATCTGCAGATTTGCTGCGGATGTGCCTGCGAGAAATGCTGCAGAGCGGGAGGGGGAAGAGTGTGTGGGTGGAGTGTGGGCGGAGACTATATGTGCGGACGGAGACTGTGTGAGCAGAGAAGATGTGCTTGTCTGTGTGCGGGTGTTTGTGTGTATCTGTGTGTGTCTGTATGTGTGTGCATGGGTATGCGGGGCTGTGCGGGTGTGTGTGTGTGTAGAAAGGCATCGTCCGATGGGACTACTTGTCCCATCCGTCTATGCCTTCTACAGTGACAGGTAGACGGATAATGGGACAGTAGTAGTCCCAGCATCCTGCTACTGTGTTCAAGTGTAAAAAAAACACATACACACATATACACAAAGAGTACATACAACATACCGTAAATACCAATCACCTAGTCCCCAAAGACCTCGATCACCTGTAACAAAATTAAAATAAAAAAACAGCAGTATACTCCCTGATCCAATGTAAACCATGTAATAACGAGTGTCCCACACGGATTTCCCATGGAGAGCTGTCACATCGGCAGATGCGACTGCTCTCCAGGGGCTCAGGTGATACAGCGAAAGGAGGTAATTCTCTGGACTGTATCACCACACCGCTGGGAGTTCAATACAGTTCATACTGTCACTTGCGGCACTGCTGTGTGGGAAAATTCTCATGCAGCGTTGCCATAAAGTGAGAACATGAACTTAGGTAACCTTTTTAGTGATAACACTGCAGGAGCCATTTTCTCCTGTCAGTGTGTCACTGGAGGCCTATAGAGCGGTCACATCTGTTGATGTGACAGCTCTATAGGGGAGATCATCGTGGGACACTCATTAATAAATGGACTGCATTAGACCAGAGAGTATTTGTGTTGGTTTATTATTTTAATTTTTTTTTACTAATGGTAAAATGGGACACATGGATGACACACTGATGTTAAAAATGGACACACGGATGACACACTGATGGTAAACATCGGACACACGGATGACACACTGCTGATAAAATCAGGCACACGTATGACACACTGATGAGTAAATAGGGCACACGTAAGACACGCTAATGGTAAAATTGCACACATGGATGACACGCTGATGCTAAAATCACACACGGATGACATGCTGATGGTATGACTGAACACATGGATGACACAGTGATGGTAAAATCAGATTCACTGATGGTAAAAACAGGCACACTGATGCACAACACTGATGCACATCACTTTTTCACATACGTGTTTAAACACGGATGTGTGAATGAAGCCTTCAATAGACTGATATTCACTAAAAATAGAAAGAGAGATAGCTCATAGTCATATATTGCTGCCTGAAATTCTTAGCAGGTGACACAGCCGATGAAATATTGTGCAGTCATGGAACAATCAGTACTGAGTTTTGTTTTGCTTTACCATGTAAAATCAAACAGGCTCAGAGGGGGGACAAGCAGGGGTCTATGTGTGCGCTGCTGGGGTTCCTCAGATGTTTGCCTTTAGCATTGTATTGCTTATTTTATGTATGCATCCTAGTGAGGTGACTGGCACATGAAGGTTTTACCTAGCTAATGCTTTTCAGGTGTGGAAAGTCATAATGTGGTTATTTTTCAATCACTCAGCCATGGACAGAAGGCTCTGACTGCAGCAGTTGTGTTAAACAAGCATGCATACTGTTATGTCAGGAAATCAGATGGTGAAAAATCTTGACACCTCAAGCAAATGTATCCAGTGCAGGCTCATGCTCTTAGAACAATCATATTGCTCTGTACTGGTTAATAGGATGCATAGATTTACATTGTTTGCTTTTATGCTGCTATATACTATAATAATGATCTTGTAGTGATTTTATTGGAGGGCTCTACTTTAATTACTATGTGAACTTCAGGCAAATATATTTTCTTATGCTAGAGAAACACACATTTTCTTTACCAAAATAATGAAAATAGGACTGGTAAAGTTCATCACCATAAATGTCTAATAACTGAGGTTTGCTTATGAAAGAAGCACACAATATGGCAATACCACAATAGAAATGAGAGAAGATGAGAGTGATAGTAGTGCTCACCTAGGGTGGTTGTGCATGGAAACTACACCAATTACAGCCTTAGGCCATGTTCACACAGTGCGTTTTTTTCTGCGGAACCGCAGCGTTTTTGCCGCTGCGGTTCCGCAGCTGTTTTCCATGCAGGGTACAGTGTACTGTACCCTATGGAAAACAGGAACCACTGTGCACATGATGCGGGAATCGGGAAAAAAAGCCGCGCTGAATAGCCGCGGTAAAAAAGAAGTACCATGTTACCTTTTTTTTCGGAGCCGCAGCGGTTCTGCACCCATTGACCTCCATTGTGAGGTCAAACCCGCAGTAAAACCCGCAGATGAAAAAAATATCTGCGGGTTTTACTGCGGTTTGTGGTGCCGAACCGCTGCAGCAGGAAGTGCGGGGAAGCGGGCGGAAGTGCGTGGGCGGAGTGTGGCTGCCCCCCCGTGCTCCGATCCCGCCCCCCCGTGCTCCAATCCCACCGCCCCGTGCTCCGATGCCCCCCCAGTGCTCCGATGCCCCCCCCCCCGTGCCCTAATCTCCCCCCTTATACTTACCCGGCGTCCCGGTGTCCGTCCGGCCGTCTTCTCCCTGGGCGCCGCCATCTTGCAAAATGGCGGGCGCATGCGCAGTGCGCCCGCCGAATCTGCCGGCCGGCAGATTCGTTCCAAAGTGCATTTTGATCACTGAGATATAACCTATCTCAGTGATCAAAATAAAAAAAAATAGTAAATGACCCCCCCCCCTTTGTCACCCCCATAGGTAGGGACAATAAAAAAAAATTAAGAATTTTTTTTTTTCCACTAAGGTTGGGTTAGGGGTAGGGTTAGGGGTAGGGGTAGGGTTAGGGGTAGGGTTAGGGGTAGGGTTAGGGGTAAGGGTAGGGTTAGGGGTACGGTTAGGGGTACGGTTAGGGGTAGGGTTAGGGTATTTTCAGCCATTTTAACTGCATAGAAAACTGCATAAAAAAAAGGATCAAAAAAAGGATCAAAAAAGGACAAAAAAAGGACCAAAAAAAGGACCTGCGTTTTCTGCCAAGAGCTGCAGTTTTTTAAAAAACAGTCCTGAAAAAAAAAGGATGGAAATCAGGAACGTGTGAACATACCCTTAGAATCCATGGCTGCAGCCCTTTGGCCAGGTACGGACTGGTGCTGAAATTCAGCCCTGGCATTTGAAATCACACAGGCCCATGTTGTCCCCTTCTCCATGCACCAGATGGGATATATTACTAATATGACCCAGGATGGAGGAAAGGAAGAGTTACTACAAGACCAATATTTCTAATGATACCCGTGGCCTACTGGTGTGAGTCAGCAACTTTGTGCTCCGTCACAACTCTTAACAGTATGGGTGTCTTGAGAACACAGATTCTGTTAACAACGTAGCAGACAGGGCAGCCCATGACCAGACCGGTCCTTCTGGCATTTGTCAGAATTGACAGATGGCCTGTCTGGCACTTCCTTTGGTTATAGGAAAAATTCATCCAGATAGCAATTCACTTTAGTGGAGAGATCATGGTACCTGGGCTGCACTTGCGGAAAAAGAGAATCCACAAGACACATTTGATTTTGTGCAAGGCTCTCTGGTGCTAAACATGGTTAATAAAAACCTCTATTTTCAACCATCGTGGATTCTTCATTTCCGCAGGCGCAGCCCAGGGACCATGATCTCTCCACTAACATGAAAAAATGTTTTATAAATCTAAGTTTCAGAGAAGTTCAGGGATCTTGTTCTGTCTGTAGCCCATCTACCATCTATGATCTGTACCTGTGCAAGGCTCTCTGCATTGATGTTGATTGGAGCAACATACAGACCTGTGCACTGCTTGGTACAGTGCACTCCAGGTTGTGAAGCATTTCTCATTTATTCTGCACTTGGCTAAACATATCCAGGAAACTATGGGCAGAATAGCAGCCTAAAAAACATGATTTTGTGATACTCTGTTATGAGATGTCTATGTCAAATGTGTCTGTGTGTCCACTTAGTGGCTATGAAATAAATTACAGCCTGTCGATAATTTTTCTAGTATTAGTATTGTGAGAAATTGAAGTTGTGAATGAAATTTAAGGAAGGATAAGGATGGACACATTTGTATTTGACATCCTATTCCGAGTTCCAGGGACTTAACTGAGGGAACACTGTATATCCGAGTTTAGAAAACTCAACCTTGAGGGAGTCTCACCTGAATTTACATATGTAGAGTGTGAATATGTGGCTCCTGCTCCCCTTTTGCTTGCAATCAGAGATACTTGTATTTAAAGACATTGCCAAGAAATAAGAATCAATTATGATGCCAGTGAAAATATTTCAATGGAGAAGCTCACACCTACTGTCCTACCGCAACATATTCCTCATAGCAGCTTCAGCCTCCACTTTTAGCTCCATCTCCAAAAGGGGCTGATGTTGGGGGAATATAATCCGTACTTCTAGAGACAGCCTCCGAACTGGAAAAGTGGGATTAACAACAGTGTGGTTCCAGGTCTGGATTGAAACTGGACACAATACAGATGCATTGATTCCTTTTTCTATGTATCTCACACGTCTTTGGGACTAATGGTGATAAACAGAAAACCAATTTTCTGACACAAAGACACTATTGGGACCTGTTAACATTGGCATTATTTATTGGTCGACTAACAGGTAAGAAAGGAATTAAAGGTGGGCTCAATCTTCAGGACCACCTTCATCCACCCACACTACTAGCTGTTTGCTGATTCTATCCAGTCGAGACGTGGGGGAGACGTGGCCACCACTACTTTTTCTTGAAGAATGCCAACTATTCCTGAATCTGATGTCGTACTACCCATCCACTCGTCTTTTGGCATATGGCTAAATTTTAATAACTTCCACTTGGGATTTGCCCTTTTCAAATATAAAGTTTTATTTGCAGCATTAAACAATTCATTCACAGTTTATGAGTGTATGAAACTTGAACAATATCTCCTGCCTTATGGAAGTAAACTCAGCAGATAGAACAGGTCACCGTGGAGCATAAGCGCTGAAGGTTATAATTATAGAACAAGGACATGTTTGCAGCTCAGGAAAGCAATCTATTAAAGGATAATTTGTAGGCTCCTGCTCTGCTTTCCATACTGTATTTTAGAGGTGTGAACAGAGCTTCTCGATACTGCAGAGGTTAAGGCTACTTTATTGTAAAATGTATATTTCACTGCGACGGATGTGTAAGTAAATGACACCTTGATCTCCGTAGCAAAAATATGGTGGAAATTAAAAGTATACGTTCTTATTCCACTGTGAAAAATAAAATGCTTCAAAATGTAATAGCCAAATGGAAATACCAACACGTCTTGAATCTATATCACGGGACTTCATGATTATGTAAATGTACTCCTGGCTGAATGGCTTCTGTAGTTTTGAGAGGTAAAAGAAAGGTCAGTTACTTTGAGCAGTTCTTGTCTTGAGTTCGCATCATGTTCATTTAGCATGCCTTGTTTTTGTGACTTGCTTATTTAACCTTGAACCATTACATTTCAATAGTCGACAGACTTTTCTTACATTGCTTACCCATATTGGACATGATAGCAATTTAATTGACAGTTTCTTGTGCTTTTTCACCATGACTTCACATATTTAATTGGCTACGGCTTTGTACACACTATTGTCTTTCTCTGTTATTGCGTTCTTTGCTTTTAATGAAAGAAGAAATTCTCCTTAAGGTGAGATTAACATTTATTTTTCTGCTTATATTTGGTTTATATGATTTTATTTATCCGCTGTCCTTTTGGCTTACACTTAACCCCTTAAGCCCCGATGGTGGTTTGCACGTTAATGACCGGGCCAATTTTTACAATTCTGACCACTGTCCCTTTATGAGGTTACAACTCTGGAACGCTTCAACGGATCCCAGTGATTCTGACACTGTATTCTCGTGACATATTGTACTTCATGTTAGTGGTAAAATTTATTCGATACAACTTGCGTTTATTTGTGAAAAAAACGAAAATTTGGTGAAAATTTTGAAAATTTAGCAATTTTCCAACTTTGAATTTTTATACCCTTAAATCACAGAGATATGTCATGCAAAATACTTAATAAGTAACATTTCCCACATGTCTACTTTACATCAGCACAATTTTGTAACCAAAATTTTTTTTTGTTAGGGAGTTATAAGGGTTAAAAGTTGACCAGCAATTTCTCATTTTTGCAACACCATTTTTTTTTTAGGGACCACATCTCATTTGAAGTCATTTTGAGGGGTCTATATGATAGAAAATACCCAAGTGTGACACCATTCTAAAAACTGCACCCCTCAAGGTGCTCAAAACCACATTCAAGAAGTTTATTAACTCTTCAGGTGTTTTACAGGAATTTTTGGAATGTTTAAATAAAAATAAACATTTAACTTTTTTTCACACAAAATTTATTTCAGCTCCAATTTGTTTTATTTTCCCAAGGGTACGAGAAGAAATTAGACCACAAACGTTGTTGTGCAATTTGTCCTGAGTACGCTGATACCCCATATGTGGGGATAAACCACTGTTTGGGCGCATGGCAGAGCTCGGAAGGAAAGGAGCGCCATTTGACTTTTCAACGCAAAATTGACTGGAAATGAGATGGGACGCCATGTTGCGTTTGGAGAGCCCCTGATGTGCCTAAACATTGAAACCCCCCACAAGTGACATCATTTTGGAAAGTAGACCCCTTAAGGAACTTATCTAGATGTGTGGTGAGCACTTTGACCCACCAAGTGCTTCATAGAAGTTTATAATGCAGAGCCGTAAAAATAAAAAATCATATTTTTTCACAAAAATGATCTTTTTGCCCCCAATTTTATTTTCCCAAGGGTAAGAGAAGAAATTAGACCACAAACGTTGTTGTGCAATTTGTCCTGAGTATGCTGATACCCCATATGTGGGTGTAAACCATTGTTTGGGCGCATGGCAGAGTTCGGAAGGGAAGGAGTGCCATTTGACTTTTCAATGCAAAATTGACTGGAATTGAGATGGGACGCCATGTTGCGTTTGGAGAGCCCCTGATGTGCCTAAACACTGAAACCACCCAAAAGTGACACCGTTTTGGAAAGTAGACCCCCTAAGGAACTTATCTAGATGTGCTTTGAGAGCTTTGAGCCCCCAAGTGTTTCACTACAGTTTATAACGCAGAGCCGTGAAAATAAAAATTCTTTTTTTTTTCACAAAAATGATTTTTTAGTCCCCAGTTTTGTATTTTCACAAGGGTAACAGGATAAATTGGACCCCAAAAGTTGTTGTCCAATTTGTCCTGAGTACGCTGATACCCCATATGTGGGGGGGGGAGCACTGATTGGGCGCATGGCAGAGCTCGGAAGAGAAGGAGCGCCATTTGGAATACAGACTTAGATGGATTGGTCTGCAGGCGTATTGTTGCATTTGCAGAGCCCCTGATGTACCCAAACAGTACAAACCCCCCACAAGTGACCGCATATTGGAAACTAGACCTCCCAAGGAACCTATCTAGATGTGTTGTGAGAACTTTGAACCCCCAAGTGTTTCACTGCAGTTTACAACGCAGAGCCGCAAAAATAAAAAAAATCTTTTTTTTTTCCACAAAAATGATTTTTAGCTCCCTACATTTTTATTTTCCCCAAGGATAACAAGAGAACTTGGACCCCAAAAGTTGTTGTCCAATTTGTCCTGAGTACGCTGATACCCCATATGTTGGGGTAAACCCCTGTTTGGGCGCACCGGAGAGCTCGGAAGGGAAGGAGCACTGTTTTACTTTTTCAACGCAGAATTGGCTGGAATTGAGATCGGACGCCATGTCGCGTTTGGAGAGCCCCTGATGTGCCTGAACAGTGGAAACTCCCCAATTCTACCTGAAACCCTAACCCTAACACACCCCTAACCCTAATCCCAATGGTAACCCTAATCACACCCCTAACCCTGACACACCCTAATTCTAATCCCAACCCTAATCCCAACTGTAAATATAATCCAAACCCTAACCCTAACTTTAGCCCCAACCCTAACCCTAACTTTAGCTCCAACCCTAACCCCAACCCTAACCCTAGCCCCAACCCTAACCCTAGCCCTAACCCTAGCCCTAACCCTAGCCCCAACCCTAACCCCAACCCTAGCCCCAACCCTAGCCCTAGCCCTTGCCCTAACCCTACCCCTAGCCCTAGCCCCAACCCTAACCCCAACCCTAGCCCGAACCCTAGCCCTAGCCCTTGCCCTAACCCTAGCCCTAACCCTAGCCCTAACCCTAGCCGTGATGGGAAAATGGAAATAAATACATTTTTTTTAATTTTATTATTTTTCCCTAACTAAGGGGGTGATGAAGGGGGGTTTGATTTACTTTTATAGCGTTTTTTATATCAGATTTTTATGATTGGCAGCTGTCACAGACTAAAATACGCTTTTTTTATAGCAAAAAAGTTTTTGCGTCTCCACATTTTGAGACCTATAATTTTTCCATATTTTGGTCCACAGAGTCATGTGAGGTCTTGTTTTTTGCGGGACGAGTTGATGTTTTTATAGGTAACATTTTTGGACACATGACAGTTTTTGATCACTTTTTATTCCGATTTTTGTGAGGCAGAATGACCAAAAACCAGCTATTCATGAATTTCTTTTAGGGGAGGCGTTTATACCGTTCCGCGTTTGGTAAAGTGGGTGAAGCAGTTTTATTTGTCGGGTCAGTACGATTACAGCGATACCTCATTTATATCATTTTTTTATGTTTTGGCGCTTTTATACGATAAAAGCTATTTTATAGAAAAAATAATTATTTTGGCATCGCTTTATTCTGAGGACTATAACTTTTTTATTTTTTTGTTATTATGCTATATGGCGGCTCGTTTTTTGCGGGATAAGATGATGTTTTCAGCGGTACCATGGTTATTTATATCCGTCTTTTTGATCGCGTGTTATTCCACTTTTTGTTCGGCAGTATGATAATAAAGCGTTTTTTGGCTCGTTTTTTTTTTCTTACGGTGTTCACTGAAGGGGTTAACTAGTGGGACAGTTTTATAGGTCGGGTCGTTACGGACGCGGCGATACTAAATATGTGTACATTTATTGTTTTTTTTTTTTTTAGATAAAGAAATGTATTTATGGGAATAATATTTTTTTTATTTATTTAGTAATTTTTTTTTTTTTTTTTTTTTTACACAAGTGGAAAATTTTTTTTTTTACTTTTTTACTTTGTCCCAGGGGGGGACATCACAGATCGCCGATCTTACAGTTTGCACAGCACTCTGTAAGATCGGCGATCTCATTCATCGCTGCAGCGTTACCAAGTGCCTGCAGGCGACCCGGAAGTGCTCCCTGCAGGACCCGGATGCAGCCCCGCGGCCATTTTGGATCTGGGGACTGCAGGGAGAAGACGCTCGGTACATGGTGAGTACATCACCGTGTACCGATCGTCTCAGGGAAGCCCGCAGGGAGCCCCCTCCCTGCGCAATGCTTCCCTGTACCGCCGGCACATCGCGATCATGTTTGATCGCGGTGTGCCGGGGGTTAATGTGCCGGGAGCGGTCCGTGACCGCTCCTGGCACATAGTGCCGGATGTCAGCTGCGATAGTCAGCTGACACCCGGCCGCGATCGGCCGTGCTCCCCCCGTGAGCGCGGCCGATCGCATATGACGTACTATCCCGTCACTGGGAATTAAGTCCCAGGGCACCTCAATGGGATAGTACGTTATATGGGATTAAGGGGTTAATAAACTTTGATATCTATGTTTGAAACATGTCATATGTCTTTTTTTTTTTTTTTAAAGTGAACCTTTCAGGAAAATTCACAGGGATAGCATGAATTGCAGTCTGGCTGTATGATTGCAGCCATGTATATAATTTTTTAAAATGCTTTTTCAGAGAAAACATACGTTTGAGATCCAGTTGTGGACCATAGCTGGAAACAAAACTAGTCCAGCACCACCCCCGGATGGCTCTTCCCAATGCCACTGCAGGTGAGTACACAAGAGGGAGAGACCTATAAATCACCACTAGTATCACTGGGAAGAGCCGATCGGGGGTGGCACTGGATTAGTCCCGTCTCTGGCTATGGTCCCCGGCCAGATCTTCAAACTATATATTCTCTGAAAGCCTAGACCATTTCAGAGAATGAAATACCCTGCAGCAGTTGTGCAGCCAGGCTGTGATTAGCGTAGTCCATGGTTTCAGCTGCATGAATCACCTGACCGGTTCCCTTTAACATTTGAAACTAAGGGAGACAAATAAAGTTGTACAATATACAGTTGAATCATGGCTTTATACTGAGTATGATCATGAAGTGACCTAAAACTGGCCATATGCATGGAATAGTTGATGGACAAATGCTTGTTTGGCCAACAGATATCTCTTCTGATTGTCTTATACATATAAATAATCATCTCAACTGATTGACCATTCATGTGTCTTCAACTTACACAAGGATTGAGCATTTAAAAGGAACCTGTCATGTGTAAAAATGCTACTAACCTGCATATTAACCCTATTCTGCCCACAATTAGAGCCCCACTGCCAGAAGGAAATTAACTTTATTCCTCCCGGCAGCGCTCGTTGTACAGTCACTGGTGGATGCACTGATACAGGTTCAGTCACCACTTAGTATATAAAGAGCAGAGGATGTAATTGCGCCCCGGTACTGAGTGACAGCAGACTCAGCATTAGGGCTGGCTGTCAGTCAGTGCTGGGGGTATGGATACAGTCAACTCTCAATACACAGAGTATGAACCCGCACCAGCGATGCCTCAGTGACTAAAACCAGGATGCTGCATGGAGGAATTAAATTAATGTCCTTCCAGTGCCAGCACCAGGCAGGTTCAGAACTATTAACCTCCACTTAAGCCTACATCTGCAAGTTAATAGTGTTTTTTCCACAAGACAGGTTCCCTTTAAATTCCAACTGCTCTTTTCTTCTCTCCTGCTGTATCTTCTACTGGAATAAAGTCAGGAGTACATGGATAGACAGGTTCAGATAGCTTTAGAGCTCTTTCAGATGAGCGAACGTATTAAATATCTTGTGCTGTCCATATACAAAACTGATAGCAAACGGACTGCACACTGACCAACGCAAGTCAATGTGATAGCTGTCATGAGCATTATTACACAAAGACCAAAGGTATGCATGTACAAATGGCAGCATTCACTACTTTTACCTGTATTCTGGATTAGACTCGCCCGTTATAAGTCAATGTGTGCGTAAAAATCAGATCACAATCGGGTTAGCATCCGAAATCTGTGTGTAAACAATGCATCACATACAGGTTACCATCTGAATGGGAGTGCATAAAAAGAGAATCTCACACTGGGTACTATCTGAAAGCCATGTTTTTACACAGCTACATCGTAATGATAGGAAATTGTTTAATTATGTATTAAATTGTTCATGTAAACAAAAAGGTGCCGTATGGATGGAGACAACATAAAGAGAAGTCGTACTGCATGCAGTCAGTTTTTTCTGGACTTAAAACAATCAATTTTGTATACTCTCTCGCGAATCTGGCCTTAACTCTAAGTAATAGCACTGCATTCTTTCTAACAATTATACCGATCTTCTAATTTTGCAATTCAGATACAATTATATCTTCCAGATCATCAGGGAAGCTCAGTCCACTATTTCCCCCATGTATAGAGGACCTGGTAAATCACCGCATTTCTAAAACAGATATTTTATAAGAAGACGCTGTATGCAGCTCCTCATGGTTCAGCACCCACTATATGCCTCATCAGTTATAGTCACTCGGCCATTAATGCTCTGAATTATGATACAATATGAGACACCAGCAAAAATGGAATGCATTGAAGAAAATATTTCTATTGAAAGCAATTGTTGAACTTATCATCGATGCGACTGCAAGCTAGTTTCTGCCAAGGATAGTTCGTATGTTAACAGGTACTTGGATGCAACAGCGCAGATAATGAGGAGACAGTGGTACTTAAACCATGGAGTATTTATTTGAATAACACAATGAAAGGGCTGTCTAGGGCACACTATCAGGGGATAATGCAAACAGTGAACATGAAGCAAGTTGTGTTACGAGAACACTTTTATTCAGATCAACAAGATATTAACACAATGCCACTTGCACACTATCGTTCTATTATTACATTTAAACAGCTGTTATCATCAGTGATGTCTTAGTCCTGAAACTCTAACCAAAAGGGCGTTACTGTTACTATTGGGCCCGTCACCGTTGTCACTCTCTAGGCTACACAAGATGTCACACAGGCCCTAACAGGGGTCGACAATGCTACCGATTAGGCGGCAAGTCCCAGATTGGTGAGTCACTTGGCACACCCTCCCCGCTTACCACCTTCTTTCCTAGAAGCACAGCCTCAGCCTCCACTTTGTGCCTTAAGTTTACACTGGAAGTGATGGCTCACACAAATGTCCCTCTGTTGCAACCTGGTCTTTTCTTGGCCCTGACCCTGCTCACTTGGCTTGGGTCTCCCAGGTCCGGCCTGTCGCCTCTTCTTCTAGTTTCTCAGTTTGGTCTCCTTGTTCATTACCCGATCTGGTCTATTAGTTCCTTCACTTGGATGTTTTTTTGGTTCCTTCACTCGGATTTGGCATCTCAGTTCCTTTACTTGGATCTAGTGTCTTGGTTCCTTCACTCAAATCTGGTCAATCTCAATGGTGGCTATAAGCCAACTCTGCTGCCTCACACATCTGTACTGCTACAGGTCCAGGCATCGATTCCTCCCCTTCACTGCCCTTTTGAGCCTTTTATAAGCGCTAACTACACCACAGCTCTCACCTGATCTGGTGCATCCTCCAACCTCTTCCCTCAAGAAACATGCACTTCACTCTTCAGTGCCTGCTAGTGTAAATCTCTCTGCTTTTTTTTCCTGTCATCTTTGATCAGCAGATGGCAGTGCTGGCTTGCAGGCATTAAAGGTGTGAATCTTCTCACTTGCTCATCTCTTTACAGGTACAATATATTTGTTATCTCAGTGACATATTAAAAGCATAAAAGTAAAATGATGCATCACCTACCATTTTACATCATGCTGCATAATTATTTTGAACGATTATATTTTAGATATAGGACATGTGACTGTAACAGAGATCCTTGCTTGGTGACAAGGCAGCAGAATATCAGTAAATTATCTTTATTCATCAGGCTATAAAGCAAGCAAACATGAAGGTTCAGCCCTGATTGCCCACGGGAAATACAGCTAAAATGCCCCCATTTATACGGCTACAATGCCCATAGGGAGTACTGGTAGAATGTCCACAAGGAATACTGCTAGAATTCTCACAGGGAATACTGTTAGAATGCCTACAGAAAGAACCCCTAGAATGCCCACAGAGGATACTGTTATAATGCTCAAAGGGGATACTGCTAGATTACGTACAGAGGGCAGTGCTAGAATGCCCTCAAGGAATACTGCTAGAATGATCACAGAGGATACTGCTAGGCTTCACACAAGAAAAAGATGACACTGCTGGAATGCTCAAAAGGTAATACTGCTAGAATTCCCACAGGAAATAGTGCTAGAATGTCCACAGGGAATATTTTATAAAGCTAACAAGGGTTACTGCTATAAGAGATTAAAAAAAGTCCTGCTCGTAATGGACATCCTAAAGTGCTCAAATCAAAAACAAGAGAAATCCAGCTCAATAAACTTGTGAGCAAACTTCTTTTTTTATTCACCAAAAGTGTTCAGCAGACGGTAAAACAACATCAGTGTAGACAGTTACATGACATGCGACATCGACGCATTTCAGACCCTTAATCATGAAAGAAATTTGTTCACAAGTTAGTTGAGATTGATTTCTCTTGTTTTATACTGTTTAAATGCTCACAGGAAATACTGCTAGAATGCTAAAATGTCCACAGGAATTACTGCTAGAATGCCACCTAGGGATTCTGCTAGAATTCCTTCAGCTGGTACTCTTACAAGGCCTACAGCAGATACTGCTACAATACCCACAAGGGATACTGCTAGAATACCTACAGGGAATACTGCTAGAAGGCCTACAGTGAATACTGCTTGAAAGTCTACAATGGATAATGCTGGAAGGCCTACAGTAGATACTGCTTGAAAGTCTACAATGGATAATGCTGGAAGGCCTACAGTGGATACTGCTTGAAGGTCTACAATGGATAATGCTAGAAGGCCTACAGTGGATACTGCTTGAAGGTCTACAATGGATAATGCTAGAATGCTCATAGGAAATACTGCAAGAATGCTAGAATGTCCACAGGAAATATTGCTAGAATGCCAACAAGAGATACTGCTAGAAGGCCTACAGTGGCTACTGCTAGAAGGCCTACAGTGGATACTGCTTGAAGGCCTACAGTGGCTACTGCTAGAAGGCCTACAGTGGCTACTGCTAGAAGGCCTACAGTGGCTACTGCTAGAAGGCCTACAGTGGATACTGCTAGAAGGCCTACAGTGGATACTGCTAGAAGGCCTACAGTGGATACTGCTTGAAGGTCTACAATGGATACTGCTAGAATGCTCACAGGAAATACTGTAGAATTCTAGAACGTCCACAGGGCATATTGCTAGAAAGCCAACAAAGGCTAATGCTAAATTGCTTGCCTGAGGAGGTGGTGATGGAGAACTCAGTCGAGGGGTTCAAGAGAGGCCTGGATGTCTTCCTGGAGCAGAACAATATTGTATCATACAATTATTAGGTTCTGTAGAAGGACGTAGATCTGGGGATTTATTATTATGGAATATAGGCTGAACTGGATGGACAAATGTCTTTTTTCGGCCTTACTACCTATGTTACTATGTTACTATGTTGCTATGTAAAAGGCCTACAGCTGATACTGCAAGAATAACCAAGGGGATACTACAAGAATATCTACAGGGGATATTGCAAGATTATCCACAGGGGATACTGAGGGAATAACAGGGAATATGTTCGCAGAATGTAAGTCCGCAAGGACATGGTTCTCTCCCCTCTGTAGCAGTCTGTCATTCTAAATTTGCTTACTGTAAACGACATCTATACCTCTGTATGTAACCCCTTCTCTTGTACAGCACCATGAAATTAATGGTGCTATATAAATAAATAATAATAATAATACTGCAGGAATAACCACAAGGGATACTGCAAGAATATCCACAGGGAATACTGCTAAAGTGCTCACACAGGATACTGCTAGAATGCTCACGTGGAATATTTCTAAGGCTAGCTTCACATTTGTGGTTGAGTCCACAGCGTCTCGTCCGCAACCGCGAACGCATGGAAAAACACATGAAAAGGCATGATAATGCGGCGATTTTTATCCGTATCAACTTACGCATGATGGATAAACAATGCAACGTTTGCATGTTTTATGCTCATGCGTTTGATAGGAAAAAAATTTTCCCGGAGAATTTCCTTGACACAAGCCACGCTATGGGATTTCTGTATATAGACCCTCGTGTAAACACAAACGAATGCATGTCTTTGCGTTCCTATGCGTTCCCATAGACTGTAATGCTTTTATTTGACGCACTCCTTCCGCAAGCGTCCGCATGCCTATGGCGGCGGAAATTTGCCACCACAAAAATTCTAACATGGTGCCTTAGCCGCGCCCAGCCTCATACCGCAAAAATACGCATGTGTAAGCAAACGCGGGCGAACGCATGCACCTACGTTTACAATGTAAAAGATATGAAATCAAGACACATACGGAAGTATGCGTCAGAAACACTGCGGACACAACTGCAAATGTGAAGCCAGCCTAAAATAGCTAAAATGCCTTCTCTGAATGAAACTGCCCTATAGTGCTGTGAATGAAGCAGAAGATGCAGAGGGGAGGAATGCTATTACATGAAGGCTTGGCTAGAATAAGCAGGATATTGAGGCCTACTGGGGAGAACACAGCTCGGGAAAGTGGAGGGAAAAGTCTCCTCAGGAAAAGTAGGAAATAGGAATCATGTAAATACCAAGTGGATGATGCTACAGAGGTAGTGTCCCCTCAGAGATCTCTGTACATGAGATAGAACTATGCCCGTTGTTGCGCGGCTCTGGATAGAACATGTTTGCCTCACAGACAGGTCCTGCTCCGGGCCCAGCAGAGGACGGACCACGGCACCGATGGTAACTGCCTTCTCCATGTCCAGTGTAAAACATTGCAGGTTCTCACTAAAAACAAGAACGCGGGAATCGTGCTGAGGTAAACTATGCGGGGGAAACTTTTTGAGCTTTAATGTTAGACATCTTCCTTCATTTATTATTCATTAAATCCATTCGTAGTATAACAGTACAAGGAATTTCTATGGAAGCCTGTAGTACGGCAAACTGGAAGCTAAATATTGGAGGCTTGTCTAGGACAAGATATAAAAACACAAAAGTGGATGTAATAGAGCGCATAAGGCATAAAGAATGACCAGGGATAATTCCCATCACACAATGTGGAGGAGCTGGAAGAGGATCCACAGACAGAGGAGATCCGCCATGACAAAAGCATGTCTTCAGAGGAAGAGGACGGACACGGCTGGATTTGACCAGAGCAAGTGTCAGTCATGTTAGCATCTACTTCACTAGTCAGCTGAGAGTGAGAGGATCAGATCTGGGGCTGAAATAAATGCTCCGGAATCATCCCAGCGGGAGGCTGCTTCTGCCTCAGAGATAACAGGTAGCACACCGAGTCCTTCAAGTCCTTTCTGAGCTCCGGAACGAAATGAAACTTAATGGCAAAATCCATCGAGTATGATGAGAATGTAGAGAATTGTAAGAGAAACACTTTACAAATGGTGATGATGAACCCGTAAATGATTCACTGCAGACTGCGAGTGCGTCAAACGTACAATGTGTCGCTATGGAATAAAAAAGATGTATGCGATCGATAAAACAGACAAAGAATTCATCAAATAATTAAAAATACGATGGCGCTTTTGATGGACGGAAATATCCGCTGTGCAGTAACTCAGGAGGGAAGCAGCAATGTGATAACGCGGCTCCAGTCCTCCGCAGCTGATGTGTAGGACACAGCGCCATCTACTGAGCATTCCAATGCAAACGCCTTCAGATTACATTTACCTAATACTGCAACTTATCATGGGAAATGAAAGGCTTATCATTCTCTAGGAATATTCTTATTGAACATATTGCCATAAAATATTGCTATATATTCTGTTCTATATTGTATAACATCAGTGAAATCACAGCAGCTACCTCCTCAGGCATGAACATGGATACTTGCTAACTTTATGATGAATTTGCAGTGATACTAAATATAAATAATCTCATTATGGGCCCCATAAATAAGCATAATTATACCGTCAGCTATATTGTCTGGCGGACACAGATAGTATAGGACGTCTGTGGAAGAACAGTATTTGGGACTTTTGCTGTTCATCATAAGCCACAATTCCACATGGAAGTGAGACCCCTTAAACCTTGGGCCCCTGTGAGGCTGCAGCAATGATATGTCCGACCCTGGTCTATCTCGCACACAATGCAAATCTTATTTTAGATTCTTCTGCCCCTTGGACTTTTATCACGGACATATTGATGCTTGGAACACAACTTCAACCTCCAAATTATTTTACACAGATTCTAATGGTGTAGGGACACATTTTATTATTATTTATTATTTGACGTGCTTTCCAACTGCTGTTATCCATTCCCGGCAGTGACCATAGGAAGAGCTCAGTAAAAAGTATGAAAACTGTAAGGGGAAGAAAACAAGAAGCAGCAGATTTTACCACTTCTGAACGAAGCAATGTGAACAAACATCTACATTACCTTCATTTCTTGTTATCCTGAGTTATCCACACCAGCCCCAAATGCTTACATTCTGATGTCATTAAACAGAATCCGTCACCAGGTTTTTCCCATATAATCTGAGACCAGCATCATGTAAGTGCTGAGACCCTGATTCCAGTGATGTGGCACTTGTTTGCCTGCTCGCTGTCATTTTGATGCAATCACAATTTTCTCTCCTGCTGATCTAGCAGTGCTCTGAATACTGAGCCCTGTATAACACTGATAAGTGATAACAACACTGATTGGCAGCTTTCTGTGTACACTGTACATTGCCAGAAAGTGGTTAATCCATGGTGGGGGGTGAGGTCACACAGAGGAGTTGACTTGAAGGACTGAGACACCTAGTCTGGTAGTGATAATCTCCTGCTGATAAAACACTGATTTGATTGAAACCAGCACCACACAGCCCAACAAGTGTTACATCACTGGAATAAGGGTCTCAGCCCCTAGATCATGCTATTCTAAGATTACATTGCAAAACCTGGTGACAGATTCCTTTAACATTCTCTAGACTTGGTGACATAACCTCAACCTATTGGTTCAGATCTTTATCACGTGATCACACTGGCAGCCAATCAGAAAATGATAAAACTCTTTTTTACAGGGTTTATGCTATAATGCATGCTTTCTATTATCCCATCTGTTTCAGAGAAAGGTCGAGAGCTGGAGAAAAGCTGCTCATGTACGTTCACAAGAGTGATTTATTTGGGGTCTGTGTACAATAGTCTGCACACGGACAGGACTAGGACCACTTGTAGGCTGTGCGCTGATGCAGATGGACGATTTCCTACACATGCCGCACATCTCGGGCAAAAAAAGCAGCATCTGCCTGTCTCGTCCAATTTACAAATGAGAGCGGTGTATGTAACTAGGAAAGATCTCCTGCATATAACAGACTATGGCGCACGGAGCCGCACACCCAGTCAGGCACATCCGCCATCTGCAGACATGACGCTTCTGATAAGTTCAGTGCTTATGTGAACTTAGCCTGACACAGTCCAGACATAGATTTCATTGATTTACTGCCTGTCTGCAGACTAATGGCGCAGCCCTCCCGATATCATGTGCTCCGGTAGATGGCACAGTGTCGTCCACTGGTTTAGGATGTCATGGCAGTCCACCCTTGTTCTATGGCAGGGATTATTGATATTTCCCTGCAAAACATCGAGAGCGTGCTCACATAAAACCTACTTTATTCTGCTAGAACGATATATTTGGGGGTGAATATTATTGTTTCAAATATCTCATAAATGTATCGATGAAATGTATGTAAATATTATTACATAGTAACATAGTAACATGGTTAGTAAGGCCGAAAAAAGACATTTGTCCATCCAGTTCAGCCTATATTCCATCATTATAAATCCCCAGATCTACGTCCTTCTACAGAACCTAATTGTATGATTATTATTGATTCAACCTATTAACCCCTTCATGACAGAGCCATTTTTCGTTCTTGCGTTTCTGTTTTTCGCTCCCCTTTTTCCCAGAGCCATCATTTTTTTTTCCATCAATATGGCCATGTGAGGGCTTGTTTTTTGCGGGACAGGTTGTACTTTTGAACGACACCATTGCTTTTACCATATCATGTACTCAAAAGCGGGAAAAAAATCCAAGTGCTGTGAAATTGCAAAAAAAAGTGAAGTACCACAACTGTTTTTTGGATTTTTTTTTTCACCACGTTCAATAAATGCTAAAACTGACCTGCCATTATGATTCTCCAGGTCATTACGAGTTCATCGACTCCAAACATGTCTGGGTTCTTTTTTATTTAAGTGGTGAAAAAAAAGAATCCAAAGTTTGTTAATAAAAAATTTGCGACATTTTCCGAGACCCGTGACGTCTCCATTTTTCGTGATCTCGGGTTGCGTGAGGGGGTACTGTACGCTGAGCTAATGTTTTTAATGATACCATTTTAGTGGGGATATCATCTTTCGATCGCCCATTATTGTATTTTAATGCAGTGTTGTGGGAACCAAAAAAACATAATTCTGTCATTTTTTTCCGCTATGCCATTTATTAATCAGATTAATTCTTTGTAAAGCCTGATAGATCGGGTGATTCTGAACGTGGCAATATCACATATGTGTATGTTTTTTTTTATTGTTTTAATTTGAAAGGTGTGAAAGGAGGGTGATTTGAACTTTTATATATTTTTTATTTCTTTAATATTTTTAAAAACATTTTTTTTTACTTTTGGCATGCCTCAAGGGAGACTAGAAGATGCCATAACCCGATCAGTTCTGCTACATACAGGCGTTGACCAGATGGTCTGTAGGTAGCAAAATTGCTCACTTGCTATGAGCGCCAACCACCGGAGGTCTTCTGGTGACCTCTGGTTGTCATGCCAACCCATTGATGACACGCGATCACGTGATGGGGTCACTGATGGGTGGGATTTTTGGCGCGTTTGCCGGATGCGCGCGTTAAGTGCCACTTTCAAAGGTTGACAGCAGCATTCAAGAGGTTAACAGCCGTGGGTGGATCGCAATTCCACCCGTGGATGTTAGAGGCACATGTCAGCTGTTCAAAACAGCTGATATGTGCCAGGAAAGTTGTGGACTTAGCTCCATAGCCCATATGAAAGAGAGAAAATGTGGAAAGAAGTGGAAATTAGAAGTCACCATTAGGTTTTTGTACACATTATAACTAGCGATGAGAGAACTGATTTGATGCAATCAACTTTACATAATGCAGAAGATTCCATCAGACACAGAATGACTTTGAGAGCACTGTCCCCTTAGTTTTTGCAGCTACTACTTCACATGGTGTAGCACAGAAAATCTAAAGAGACAATTATGGACTGTATAAAAGCAGAAGCAGGAAATGCAGCAGCCATTTTAGTGTGAATCTGGATAGTGAGAGAACGTCACAGTTTACAGATTATCCATAGAGACAGATAGAAAAGACATAAAACACTGAAAAAATTGTATGGATATGTTCGCATGTGACCATGCTGCATTCTTTTACAGACAGTTTCGACAAATGCAGCATAAGTGGTTCTAGAAAAAAATGTGAATGTAGCCTAAAGATCATGTGTCGGACAATACAGCACTGAAGATTAGTGTGTGAGGAAAAGAGACTAGCGTCATATACACTTTTTGGGGGCCGTTTAATGCATTGAAGTATTTTTGATCTGCAACACATAGATTTCACATGAACTGAAATTCCTAGGAAAATTTGTCTGAATTGGCAAATTAGTATTTAACAAAAAAATTGCTCATCTCTAGTTATAGCCTATTGTACATAGTGTGTATAAACAGCAAGTGAAATAAGAATTGAACAATGCACCAATTTTCTATGTACATATATTTCTAAAGGTGCTATTGACATGAAATTCTCACCAGATGTCAGTAACAACCCATCCTATCCACACAGGCAAAGAAATCAAACCACGGATGTTCATAAATTAAGTTATGTGTAGATATGAGTGAACCTGAACTGTAAAGTTTGGGGTTCGTACATGCTGAATTCCTAACACCGACTACTCTTGGAACTCTATTTTAGTATGCGTTAGTGTTCGGAGTTCGGATGGGGAGAGAGACAGAGATATTATGTGGGGGTACTGTGCTTCTTTTGGCAGCCCCCTAGCCCTTACTGCAGCCATTTTACAGCCTTTTACAACACCAATGTCTGGGTCCCCATTGACTTCTATGGGGTTTGGGTTCAACTTTTGTAGAGTTCTTGTACCCAAACCGAACTTTGGATTAAAGTTTTGTAGAAACCAATAAACCCAAACATCCATGGGTCCGCTCATCCCTGGTTATGTGTCATAATGAGAAAAAAAACACAGGGAAAAAGTATTTAACATGTGAATAATGAGAGATGCAAAAAGCCCTTGATGGTCAAGACAACAGCTGAAATCGATCAATTAGAAAGTAATCCTGCCACTTAGTGAGAAATATCAGCTGATGGCCTATAAAAAGGCGTCTCATTACCAAGGTGCCACACAAACATCTCATGATGGGTAAAACTAGGGAGCTGTGTCAACAGCACCGTCAGGAATAAATTCACTTCGAAAATGAGTGATGCGTTCAATACGCATTTGTTACACACACACACACATATATATATATATATATATATATATATATATATATATATATATATATATGCATTGCTTGTAAAAGGGTCTGGCATTTAGCAGAAACATTAAAATGCATTATTTTAATCTAAGAGGTGCTTTAGCGACACCCTTGGGATCTTTACATAGATAAGTGCTCCTTATCTATCTATCTATCTATCTATCTATCTATCTATCTATCTATCTATCTATCTAATATATAAAGCTAAATGTGTGCGTGTGTATGTGTATATCCGGGATTGGCATCTGCACCGTCGCAGCTACAGCCACAAAATTGTGCACAGTCACACGTCTGGACCCCGAGAGCGTCATAGGCTATGGTGTGAAGCGAAATTTTAACCCCACGTTTTCAAATTCACCAAAGAATTTTGCCCCCATCTACATAATGGGGAAAAAAGTGAAAGGAAAAGTGTTGGAGGCAAATTGACAGCTGCCAGATGTGAACAAGGGGGACTTAAAGAGTGAGAGCGATGGCGCCAAAGAGTATATACCGTACAGTTGCTAAGGTGGGGCCCCCGACATGGGATACTCACCACACACGGGGATATGAACACACACACAAAATGCGCCACACACTACCACGTGCTTGAACACATATACCACCCTCAGCACACATTTCACCACACATACACCAACCTCGCCACATAAAAGTCGAAACACAAAAGTCGCCGCTCAAAACTCGCCACGTGCAAAAATCGCTACATGCAAAACTAGGCTCACGCAAAACTCGCCACACATGCAAAACTCACCTCATGGAAAACTCGCCACACGCAAAACTCGCCATGCGCAAAACTTGCTGCACACAACTTGCTACACTAACCTGTCACATGCAACTCGACACAAAAAGTTGCTACACACATGTCGCCACACAAAACTCATCTCACAAAAGTCGCTACATGAATGTCGCCACACGCAACTCAACACACACAACTTTACATGAAACTCGCCCTAAAACACGCAGAAGTCTGGTATTATCCTTCAAAAATAAAAATCTGATTAATAAGCAGACAAACTACAAGAGCAACAAATGTACGATATAGGAAATATGACAGCTGTCAGTCATATGACCTGTCTATTATGTGTATGTGTGAGCTAATATATACTGCCAGGGGGGAGGGCTTCCTGTTGGCTGGGATTTATCAGGATGCCAATAGCAACCAATCACAGCTCAGCTTCTATTTTGCTACAGTTAATTAATCTGAGCTCTGATTGGTTAATATAGGCAACAAAGGATATTCTCAGTATAACAAAGCTTGTGTGAGGTAATAGCATGTCAGTTAGAGTGTGTTGGTGGAAAGGCTGATGTCAGTCACATTACCTCTATGTGAGAGGATATAGAAACTGCCAGTTACAGACAATTTTTACCACAAAAATGCCTCATAAGAAAAGGAATTCCATTGCACGAATGTCAGCTGATGGGAAAAGAAAAGCTGCATTACGGGCCAATGAAAAATGTGAAGGCCGAGAAACAAGGCTGACACACATGAGAACAGCAGCTGCTTCCTCAAGAGCCGATGAACTTTCTGAGCTGAGGGAAGCGAGGCTCGCAGACAAGAAAACAAGAGCTGCTTCCTCAAGCTCCAATGAACTTTCTGAGGAGAGGGAAGTGAGGCTTGCAGACATGAAAACAAGAGCTGCTTCCTCAAAGACCAATGAACTTTCTGAGGAGAGGGAAGCGAGGCTTGCAGATAAGAGAAGAAGAGCTGCTTCCTCAAGGGCCAATGAGTCATCTCAGCAGAGAGAAGGCCAACTTGCCACTAAGAGAATTGCTATTTCTTCCACCAGGTCACAGGAAATGGTTGGAGATTTGAAACATGCTGCCTTTTGTTACCAGCCAGACATAAACTATCAGGATAATCCTATATATCTTTATCAGATAGGAAAAATGGATGTGGTCTGCATGTACAGCAGTGCCCTAAAATGGAAAGATGAACCACCAGGTTTATGTTGTGCAAATCGCAAGATAAAACTTCCAGCTCTCTTGTCACCACCTGACAACATCAAAAGTAGTACAACTCCTGCTTCCAAATGACATCATTTGCTGCAACAAAAGAAATGTTTACAACAGGATTTATGCCAACATTTAAAGTTCAAGGACAGGTTTACCACTCAATTGGCTCACTGCTTCCATTACAAGGAGAAGAACCTCAATTTCTTCAACTCTTCTTCATGGGAAATGCAGAAGCAGAGGCTCAGCGGAGATGCTCTTTAATTCCTCATCTGACAAAAGTCGCTACATGCATGTCGCCACGCACAACTCAACACACACAACTTGACACATGAAACTCACCCTAAAACACGCACAAGTCTGGTATTATCCTTCAAAAATTAAAATCTGATTAATAAGCAGACAAACTACAAGAGCAACAACTGTACCATATAGGAAATACGGCAGCTGTCAGTCACATGACCTGTCTATTATGTGTATGTGTGAGCTAATATATACTGCCGGGGGGTAGGGCTTCCTGTTGGCTTGGGATTTATCAGGCTGCCAATTTAGCTTACAAATACTGAGGTAAAAATACTGAGCAAATAACGTGTGAACGAGGTCTAATACAGGAGGAGATGAAACACAGATATATACTATATACAGGGGGAGATGATAAACAGCTATATACTATATACAGGGGAGATGACATACAGGTACATACTATTTACAGATGACACACAGGGGAGATGACACACAGGTATATACTATATACAGGGGTGATAACACAGGTATATACTATATACAGGGGAGATGACACAGGTATATACTATATACAGGAGGAGATGACATACAGGTACAAACTAAAAACAGGAGAGATGACACACAGATATATACTATATACATGAGGAGATGACACACGTATATACTATATACAGGAGGAGATGACACAGATATATACTATATACAGGAGCAGATGACACACAGCTATATACTATATACAGGAGGAGATGACACAGCTATATACTGTATACAGGAGGAGATGGCATACATGTATATACTATATAAAAGAGGAGATGACACATAGGTATTTAGAGGAGAAGATGACATACAGCAGGTATATACTATATACAGGGGAGATGACATACAGGTATATACTATATACAGGAGATGACATACAAGTATATACTATATATAGGAGGAAATGACATACAGGTATATAGTGTATACAGAAGAGATGACATACAGGTATATACTATATACAGGAGGAGATGACATACAGCAGGTATATACTATTTACAGGGGAGATGACATACAGGTATATACTATATACAGGAGATGACATACAGGTGTATACTATATATAAGGGAGATGACAAACATGTATATACTGAGGGGAAAATGAGAGGTGCGAGGTGAAAATGAGGGGTGTGAGGTGAAAATGAAAAGGTGTGAGTGCATAATGACAGGAGTGAGGGAAAATAGTGGAGTGATCAGAAAATGACAGATGTGAGGTCGAAATGACAAGTGTTAGGCTGGTTTCACATTTGCTTTTTTTGGGTGCGTTTTTGCGGTAAAAAACGCAAAAAAACGCATGGTGAAAAAACGCATGTAAACGCGTGCAAACGCTGCGTTTTTTGACGCATGCGTTTTTGCATGTGGTAAAAAAACGCGTCATTTTGACGCGTTTACATGCGTTTTTTCATGCGTTTGCGTTTTTTAAACGCATGCTGAGAAATGTGTGACAGCTGCCAATCATCAAAATAAAGTAAAAAACCCACTATAAACAGAAATAGTTAGGGTTAGGGTTAGGGTTAGGGGTAGGGTTAGGGGTAGGGATAATAACCCTAACCCTAAAGGGATCCTAACCATAACCCTACCGCTAACCCTAACCTTAAAGGGATCCTAACCCTAACCCTACCCCTAACCCTAACCCTACCTCTAACCCTAAGGGATCCTAACCCTAACCGTAACCCTACCCCTAACCCTAACCCTAACGGGATTAGGGTTAGGGTTAGGGGTAGGGTTAGGGGTAGGGTTAGGGGTAGGGTTAGGGTTAGGGGTAGGGTTAGGGGTAGGGTTAGGATCCCTTAGGGTTAGGGTTAGGGGTAGGGTTAGGGTTAGGGGTAGCGTTAGAGTTAGGGGTAGGGTTAGGGTTAGGATCCCTTAGGGTTAGGGGTAGGGTTAGGGTCCCTTTATCACCTTTATGTTGGGGGGTGGCATACCAGTGTGTTTTCTGGTTTTTTAATATAAAAACGCATGCGTTTTTAACGCAAAAAAACGCATACACAAAAAAACGCATGCATCCCCATTGACTCCAATGTATTTTTTGACCCAAAAAAACCGCAAGAAAACGCATGCATTTTTTTTGGTCCAAAAAACGCCTCTCAAAAATACTACAAGTTGCATTTCTGAAAATGAACGCATGCAGTAAAAAAATGCATGCGTTGCAAAACGCGACCAAATGCGTACAAACAAAAACGCATGCGTTTTCAATGTTAAATATAGGGAAAAAAAACGCATGTTTTTTTTGAAAAAACGCTGCAGACAAAAACGCAAGTGTGAAACCACCCTTAGGGGGGATTCAGAGGGGGGAAAGTAAGAGGAGTGGAGGGGGAAAATGAGAGGTGTAAGGGAGAAAATGAGAGATGTGAGGGGGAAAATGAGAGGCATGATGGGAAAATAAGGGAAGTGAGGTGCTATAACTAACCACAGATATTTACTATGCCCAGGCAACGCCGGGCTCTTCAGCTAGTATATATATATATAGATATATATATATATATATAGAAAAAACAGGAACAGCATCCAATACTACCTCAATAGTGTGCAAGGCTCTCCCAACCAGCAGTACCAAAATGGCCTCCAGCAATAATATCAAAAAAAGAAAAGCAGCACAAAAAATAATAGAAAAGGTGGACTTTATTGCCTGAGCAGGCGTGGCAACGTTTCGGATATAAGAAGGCTTGAAAAAGGATTCTTATATCCGAAACGTCGCCACGCCTGCTCAGGCAATAAAGTCCACCTTTTCTATTATATATATATATATATATATACTGTATATATAAAAAATTCCCCTTATGACTAAAGTAAAACAACATGTACATAAGGCCTTTGGTGCAGTAGTTAAGTGTCGGAGAGACCTGATACCTGAACTGTTACCATAGATTTCACTTGGGTGCTCCCGGACCTGTGGTGTATCAGTTCTTTTACTGGATGGGTTCTGAAGCCGGATCAGCAAGCGCTGCATATATTGCATCTGATCTGCACATGGGCCGGTGCACCAAATACACAACGCTCCACCTGGTGATCTCGAGCTCAGTCTAATGTTTCTTCTGTTTTTAAAAACAACACATTTTGGGTTATTTCTTAGCTAACACTGTTCTGAATACACACATTGCCACATCACATCTGTCACCGTGATTGTAGCCTTACTAGAGTTTGTAACAACAAATGTATCTAATATGTAGCAATGGTAATATTTGCCTTTCCAGACTCTAGGAAATCAGGGTGATGTGATCTTTCCGGCCTGAACGCTTGGGGTGGCCACAGAGGTTTGGCAAAGCTCCTGCTTCCATATCAAGTTATTTCATTAAGAGCAATCATATTAGCCAGATTTTCATTAACAGATTGCCACGAACCATATTCTTTCTACACTGGGAAGTAACAGATTCAAGAATCCCCAGATGACATGCACTTTGTATATGGAGTGAGTTGTGCCATATGAATTTGGGTTTATTTGCCGTGAAACATTCCTGGACCTGTAACATTAGCACATTTTATAGTGAACTGTCATAATCTACATTTAGCTACTAGAGAATACAGGGTTAAATATTCACCTATAGCATAAAACGTGATTTCGAGTAATAGTAGCCCAGAACTCCTTAGAGTCCGGACTTGAGGCTTAACATATTAACCTTAAACAGTGATGTATATCTCCGGCTGTAACTGGGCCCCGGGGACATAATTGCTGGTTGAATTTCAGCTCGTGTTTGTAGCCAATACTTCTACATGATCAACCTGGTTGATTCAGAAAAGGCCATTATTCTCCTTCATAGAAATGCACGTAATTACAAGAAACAGATCGTTCAGAGGAAATGCAGAGCAGATAACCATGATGTGCATTTTGCGCTGGATCTGGCGCAGAGACAGATCGGAATCATGGAGTAAACAGGAGCTGTCTATGAGCAGGGACTCGGGGCTCCATATCTCTCAGTTATGCTGGTGCTGCCTCCATTCACATTAACGGGAGGATATTGAGATTGATGGGATCCCATATCGCCCCCGCAGATACTATCCGCTGACAGGTCTCTGGGATATGTGAAAAATATATAGCTAAAGGAACACACACTCTTTAAAAGGTTATATTAGGCAGTCCGATTTGATCTGTAGTCTGTACAGGTTCAGAAAACCACAAATCTGCGCTCTTTGGCCTTCACAGCTCTGTTTAGTTAGAAAAAGAAGTGTGAAAGGCAAATATCAAAGTTATTCCTGAGCCTTTGTAAAACGGAATAATGCAGGGGCACGAAATCCACACAGAACTCGGTAATCCCAGAATTAGTGCCGTGGTTCCGAACTCGCCATAGAGCATCGAGCATAAAAACGCAGATTTCCTCTGTCACTACACGTAGCACAATAAGTGTCCAGGAAGGATAGAAAGGCGAGTTCCCATATACAACGTACGTACCCTGCACGATGTACAGACGTACGCTGTGAACTGGCCAAACATTCCCAATCCTGTACATACATACAGCTGTGGGATAACTCACATTAGTGTTTGTTTTAACTCTTTCAGCTGTGATTCTCTTGAAATCGATTTCTTAAAAGGGGTTTTTACAATCACTTTTATATCCATAATAGAGCAGATCTTAACCCTTCCCGGGTTCATAGCCACCTCCTGTTTTAAAGGGCATCTGGCAGTGGGATCTACCCTCCGTAGCCATCTGTATGGGCACACAGGTCGTCGAAAGCTGAATAAAATAATACTTTTATATTTGCAGCCTGAAGTCTTATTTCAGAGAAATCCATGTTTTTTTTAATATGTAAATGAGCTCTTAAGATCTATAGGCCGGACATTGATTTCTCAGAATCTGCCTCCAGAGATTATTGTAAATAAAAGGCTGTTACCAGTGTGAGACAAGTAAATCTTTAGAGATGTCAGTCGTTACTTGTCTCACTCTGGTAATGGCCCTTTTGTTTACAATACGCTCTGGAGGCAGATTCTCAGGGAGATCAGTGTTTCAAATATCTTTTATTACAAAATCTTACATATTACAATAAACATGGATTGCCTGGAATAAGACATCAGATAGCAGATATCAAGATATTGTTTTATTCAGCTTCTTATGACCTACGTGCCCGTATAGATGGCTTAGGAGAGTCGATCATACTGAAAGGTTCCCTTTAATATTTTGGCTGTAGAGGTGACAGATCACATCATCTCTGCAGCCAATCGCTGAATTTGTCATTTCATTTTGTCTACATTGGCAGCGCCTGCTGAGTTCAATGATTGGCTGCAGCGTTGGTGTGATATATGTTACTGCTGCAGCCAATGTTGCATTTATAAGCACCATTTACCAGTTCTGCTAAGCCAAAACATTGAAATTGGAGCGGCGATGGGGAGCCGGCACTGGACCTGGGGAGGCTGACTGCCTGTTCTTTTTATTATGCTATGTATATAAACCCATTGGTGTCTACATTTCTTCAAGTGGAAATCCCCTTTAATCAAAATAACAGCTAATGAACATAATTTGTTAATCCATTAAATTCACTGCTTTGCTGTAGAAGCTGCTATTGGTCCCAAAGGTCCAGGAGGACCCATTTAGAATAAAAATGAATTAGTTTTGAAGGGAATGACACATTTGTTAACCTTTTTTTCTTTCTAGTGCTAAATATGTTTTATAACATATGACACTACACATTTATACCATTATTGAGAAGGGAAGAGTGATGGTTACGCTGCGGCCCATCTAACATTGCCCTATAGGGCTCACTGAGGTGTAGGTACATCCTTAACCAGAGCGCTCATTGCGCCAGTCTGAAAGCTTCAACCTATGGACTCATTAATATTAGATCAGACCCTAGAAACTTGTTAGCAGACAATTAGTATTTAGAGAGAATTACTTTAGACACATCATATAATCAAATATTATCAAGAGATTCCATTACAAGCAGAGGCCTCGTGATTTTTCTTGACCATTGTTTATCAGTGTTTTTGATCAGCGTTTCATCAGCGTTTAGTCAGTGTTTCATTTTTTACCATCAGAGTTTCATAATTGATTCTTCACATATGAAAAACAAACTGCAAATCTTCTCCATTACCATGCTAATCACGGAGAGGATGCAGACTACATGGACGCCAACATGATTGTTAAGGAACCATAGACTTGTATGAGTAATTTCGATACATGACTTGGATCAAAAATGGTAGCTGTTTTTTTAGACAAATGGTATCTGAATATCCCAAATGATTATATGACACATGTATTCTATTCATTAAAAACAAAGAGTACACACATACGATACTCGCGGATGTATGAATGAGGCCTAATAACGATTCCTGCCAAGTCCACCATAGCTGTACGGATGTCAAATGCAACACAACATGATAGGAAATAAGAACAAGTTCTCTTGCTTGACCTTAGAATTTCGTATAACATGGATGATGTAGACCCATCAGCAGAGGACCATACTATTTACATGCAGAACTTCTGGTATAAACTTCATATCTGTAGCTATGTCCTGGGAGGGAGTTTGAGGAGCTGCTTACTGGCTGTAGTTGCTCATGTTGGCTTGTCTTCATTGATTAAGAAGACACCAAAAAGATGTCTGTCAACATGGTTGATGCCCTTTATAGGGAACCTGTCACCTGAATTTGGTGGGACCGGTTTTCGGTCATATGGGCGGAGTTTTCTGGTGTTTGATTCATCCTTTCCTTACCCACTGGCTGCATGCTGGCCGAAATATTGCCTTGTGCTGGCATGTACTACGGAGGACAGAGAATGAACTTCAATCCAATATGGCGGCCAGCATGCAGCCAGCAGGTAAGGAAAGGGTGAATCAAACACCGGAAAACTCCACCCATATGACCCAAAACCAGTCCCGCCAAATTCAGGTGACAGGTGCCCTTTAAGCCTCCATATAAAGATGACTCATTAGAATAATTTACGTCTTTCTGTAGAGGTTCTGAACACTAGTTTCTGGAAGGTGCCTGCAGCCAATGCAGACATTTCTTTGATAATATCTGGATATCTCTATTATTAGGGTATATTTGTCTTGTTCATGATGTAGGAAATTTATATTACCCGTGTTTTTTGCTTTTTTTGAGACAAAGGTGGGAGAATAATTTTTATAGGACCATTCCGGTATTCCAGTTTTTTTTTCATTTTTCCATGTGCTTAGGTATCATATTTGTGTGTAATTAGTGCACTCACCAGCTGCCATCTTCTCTTGGTATCAGCCCCGTTTCGGTCCGTTCTGGCAGTGGGTCACCACATTTGTGACCTGCTGAAACACATAATGGTTGCTCTGTGGAGAGGAGGTCACTTTTTGAATGTCCTCAATGTAAGTCTATGGGAATTCATAATATTTTGTTCTGAGTCCTATAGACTTACATGGCAATTGTATCCACAACTCCGCACAGTTAATGGGCAGGGGGCAGAGGCTGTTAGGTCGCACAGGGGTGGGGCTGATACCAGGAGAAGATGGCGGACAGTGAGTATGATACTACCTAAGACATGGAAAAATAGAAAAGAAATCATTGAAGTGGTCTTTTCCGAGTCTTTGAACATTATATCAGATTAAACCTTGAAGCTTCACTTTATACTCTTGTATACAGACATGTTAGGCAAGGTTCACATTGCGTTAGGGCAGTCCATTTAGCGCATATGCTAGCAGATTGCGCTAATGCAATGTCCCAAAAAGGATCGCGTTTGGCGATCCCGCTAGTGCAGATACCCGATCTGAGTTAGTGAGGGACGGACCTCGGACGCTGCAAGCAGCGTCCGCGGTCCGTCCAAAACTAACGGGACATCGCTAGCGCGTGCTGAAAATGGCATGCGCTAGCGATGCGCTAGAGATCCGTTAGCACATTGCCGTCAATGGGTGCGCTAACGAATCCGTTGCATGGCGTTAATTGCGACAATTTCGCCATGTAACGGAGTCCGCTAGTGTTAACCCATTAACGCAATGTGAACCTAGCCTTAACGACAGAAGTGGCATTATGAATCAGGATGTGTTATGTATTGGGAGAGCCGTTTACCTGACATCTCCATACAATTAATGCCCATCATAAGGAACATAAGTCAAAACCAGAATAAAGGTCTACTATGGTAGAATCTACATTCAGGCGAGTACTTTATATCCCACATCATACATAATATGACCTCTTACACCTTTGAGATAATGTCTAATACCAAGAGTCCGTCTCATTGCACTCGGTGGCAATTACTTGCATTGGAGGCTACTATTGTGCATCATCAGTGTATCCTTAAAGGACCTAGCTGACTGTATGATTTGTCTAGTTGAGTTATGAGTTCTGTATTATTTTATTCACGGTTGGCTTATCCCAAAATCTGTAAATTCTGTTACAGTGGAATATTAATGTAACCCGCTGGGCCCATGGGGACATACTGTATGTGCACCACACGGTAAGCCTATGTTTACCAGCAGTGTGTCGTGAAGGTTACTAGCAGCACCGCTAAAGCCACAACTTTACTTCTGTGGTTTCAAGTTTGCAAAATAATAAAAAGCGTTATCAATATTCAACAGGCCCGTGTGTGAATCCTTGATTTGGCCAGAACAGATACATATTTAATATATCCCATAATATCCTTCTCCGGGTTCATAAGTTGAACAAATAACATCTACAAATGGGAAACGAATGTGGGCAGGAATGAAGCACATTAGTCAGCAGCTGTCAACAGAAGTCAATGTAAAACAAATCAGGATTCCTAATTATTATTATTATTACAGTATAGGAATCAACCGCTCCACAAAACAAAAGAATAAAACTGCCCGCTCTTCCACAATATATCTCCCTGCTGGCTGCAAACTTTTCTTAAAAGTCAGAAGATGCCATTTAAATGAATTACGCGGCTCCAAATACCAATTTGGTGTCCATCAAAATTTCTGTTATTGTCAATGCAAACACAAAATATTGCCAAAATAAATTACATTAAAGATTAGAATAATATACCGATAGGACCAGCAAAAGAATAGGTTCTGTAAGTGGCACGGGATACTAAACCATTGATGCTAATGAATACAGTCTGAGAATGTCCTATACTTCATACACAAGGCATCTACAGATGCCGCCAAGCACTAAGAAATTAGCAAACAATTGACGGAGTGCTGGATAGAAGCAGCGGCAGCTCCACACATGGCATCTGATGGCGCTATACGATTGGTAGGAAATATATCACCAGGTGCACAGAACTGCAATGCCAACTGTTAGCTGATTACAGGTTTCACTTTAACTCTGTTTGACCCATATACCATTCATTGTGTGTTACACTTCTGTAAAAAATCCGATAGTAACAAGATTAGCATTAATCTCACTGTATATCAAGCCTATCAGTTAACCCCATCAACTGCAGAGAAAATCAATTATTTTAAATGGCTCATTGCAGGTGAATAATGAGAGACCTTAGACAATCTATAGCATCTCTGTCCAGCAGAGCAATGCACACTTCTCTCAAGTTCTTCATGCCTGATGTTTCCTACCTGATCTCCTCCATCTGTAGACTTTGTGAGCTGCTTTTCCTTATACAATGACCAAAGGCCAATATTGGGCAGAAAAATCAAAGCTGCTGTAAATAGCAAAGCCATCTGAATGAACCTCTTCTGCTTCCTCTTCATGTCAGTAAAGTCTAGTAGTCAAGTACTGAGAAAGCGTTGAGTACTGTAATCCACAGAGATCTTCAACAATTTAGAGAAGGAAGGTGCTCCACTACTGAAAGTTTCACAGTAGTTTCAGATGATGATCTAAACTTTCAATCTGGTCAGATACCAACTAGTTCATTGAAATCCACAATTTCTGGTGATGAATAAACAAATCCCAAGTGTTATCAAGACAGTAAGAAATTCTGGTAATCAATAATCAATCGCTTAGTGTTATTAAGGGACCAATATCTGCCACCACAGTAGCACCACTAGTAGTGACCATCCAAGGAAGTCAATGTATTGAAGAACCACAAAGTGGTGTCTTGTAGAAAAGAAAGTTTGGCTGAATAATTCCTTGTTACTTACAATACATTGTTTTCTTGAAACGTTTGTACAAGACGGAGACAAGTCAAGTGACTACACCTGGATGGGACACACAGTGAATCCTCAGAAAGAGTCCAATTCAGCAGCCCCAGGTGAATTGCCAGATTATTCATGAGTATTAAAGGCTGTCACTCCAAGCCCATCTGATACAGACGACCAAACTGGTTCACTCCTTGATCCATCTATATCCCAGTATACCATCAGATGGTCATGATGTGCCCTAAATCCAAGCAGAATAGATCACATACATCTTCCATATTCCAAATCCATCCTATCTGTGATATTTCATGCTGAAGCATGCAGGCACTTCTCAAGCATCTCTCCTAGACGAGAACTCCAGTCCCCACTGGTGGAAAACACGTGGATGAGCTCTAAACCGGTGGTTACAATCCCTCCCAGTGCCACTCTGCTCTATAAACAAGCCGGGAGCTGGAGGAAGCTGGAAGGGAGGAGGGTGATGATGAGGAGCAGAAGGTGGTGCAAGGAGGACCTAGTGCTGTCACACCGCATCGTCCCTGTAACCAGCAGCAGCTGACAGATCATTGCCACTGGACCAAGCCTGGAGGAAGAGGAGCAAGTGATGCTGAGATGCCTGCCTGGCCATCCTGCAGGAGAGCTGCTCCCCAACTTTTACGTGTCCGCTGAACCCCAACTTTTCAGGGAGATTGGAAGTGATGTCCAGAAGACTGGAGGCAGCAGCCGGGTGTGTGCTCTTTGGGAGCAGCAGATCTACTACTGTTGTCTCAATGCTGCTGCTGATGCTGAGGCTGACACTGAGGCTGATGTAGGAGTGGAGGAGGGGGAGTGGGGATACGAACAGAAGCTTTGTAACACTGCAACTAAAGAATCAGGCAGCTGCCAGTGCTCCTCAGTGCTCCAAGGAGGATGCTTGTGTCTCTCAGGGTAACATGTTGCCATGTTATCTAATGTACAGTGCAATGTGACAGGGGGGGCAAGATGAGTGATCCACTATTGTGCTAGCAAACAGTCATCTGAGATGCTTTGTGGGACTGTTACAGAAATGAAGCGCTTATACAAGGAGCTTATACAAGCTGTAGAGTGCATAGATGACAGATAGGTAGACAAGTAGACGATGGATGGATAGATAATAGATAGATAGATAGATAGATAGATAGATAGATAGATAGATAGATAGATAGGTAAGATGATAGATGGATGGATGGATGAGATAGATAGATAGATGATAGATAGGTAAGATATGGGATAGATAGATAGATCGATAGATATGCGATAGATAGATAGATAGATAGATGATAGATAGATATGCGATAGATAGATAGGTAAGATGATAGATAGATAGATAGATAGATAGATAGATATGCGATAGATAGATAGATAGATAGATGATAGATAGATATGGGATAGATAGATAGATAGATAGATAGATAGATAGATAGATAGATAGATAGATAGATAGATAGATAGATATGGGATAGATAGATAGATAGATGATAGATAGATAGATGATAGATAGGTAAGATAGATAGATAGATAGGTAAGATGATAGATGGA
Organism: Ranitomeya imitator; assembly: GCF_032444005.1. Lineage (NCBI taxonomy): Eukaryota > Metazoa > Chordata > Amphibia > Anura > Dendrobatidae > Ranitomeya > Ranitomeya imitator. The sequence goes on along the minus strand of NC_091282.1, from coordinate 1,077,488,992 downwards.
TGGATGGGTGAGATAAATAGATAGATATGGGATAGATAGATGATAGATAATACCATAGATAGATAGATGATAAATAGATAGATAAATAATAGATAGATGATGGATAGATACGATTTAGATACGATAGAGTGATAGATGATAAATATATAGATAGATAAATGCCATCCGTTTTTGTTGTGGAACATAATGATTGGTGAGCATTGATGATGAGACACAGACATAGAGGAGATAAGTCATCCAGTCACTGGTGTCTGTGATGTCACTAATTTCACATCTAAGCAAAGCGTCTATCATATGAGGACATATTTAACTCCTAATGAGCAAGTTGAGAAAAAGTAGATTGAAGGAAGACGCAATGAATGAGACAATAGTTTTAGTATCAATAAAGAATGTTCACGTTTGTTTACGTCGGAGAAACTATGTTTAGGTTTGTTTGTAAACAAGGACAAAAGGGATTTTCTGTGCAGCGAATCTCTTCTAGAAGTTGCTTAGCGTCAGTGCATGGAAGTGCAGCTTTTACTTGCTGGCATAAGTGAAAGCCACAGGTAAAATCCCCAGGCTTACACTGCTACAACTGCACACAAGTGACAACAGGAGCAATTTTTTTGGACTACTACAGAGTTTTCGTCCTCATGCTGACACGACCAGATGCCACAAAATTGTGCAGCAGCATCATGTGTAATTTATAATAGCAGTGCATAGTAATATCCGGGTATGGCTGCTGCCGGCACAACCAAGAAATGCGTTTTTTATGTGACGAAGGTTTTTCAATGTATTCTTGATACTTGGAAATTGCACATTAAAATAACAATTTTGGCTCTTGCTACAAATAATTGTAGGAAAAAGACCCAGTGAGCAAGATCATGCTTGTCTATTAGTGTAGAAGGAGAGACCCCATGAAACAAGAGGAGAGCCGCCCAGCAGAACCCTTCCCCAGAGCCCGTGACCACAGCCATTGTGATAAAGCTTATATCTGTCTTAGAAAAGTGTAAATAAATAATTTAAATTATTAATATTTTTTTATGATAGTATATTTATTCGGTTATTAGCTATATTTCTTGGAGAACTTCTTTAAATAGGTTCTCTCATCTTAAATGGCTAAAATTAAATGTGCTTGCAAAAATAAGAAACATATGAAATTACCTGTCAGATTTCAAGAAAGCAGAGATTGCAAATGTTATAGTTTATTTCTCATTGCCTATAATGGGAAGCATTTCTGCAGTCGATCAGTGACTGGTCTTCTAGGCAAAGAGCGCAGCACTTACAAGTAAGGATGAGTGGACTCGTGGTGTTCGGGTTCGTCCAAAGTTCAGTTTGGATACTGGAACTCTACCTGAACCCCATAGAAGTCAATAGGCACCTTAACTTTGCTTCTGTAAAATGGCTGCAAATGGTCACTGTAAGGGCTAGGGGGCTGCAAAAGGAAGCAAAATGGGGGCAAGAGAAGGACAATTGCCCTACAAAGAGAGGTGGACAGGTAAATGGCTTAAATGGCTTTTCCCAAGAACAAAGTTAATTTTAAAGTTGATTTTAATCAATACATCTTGGAATAATACTAATTTCGCATTATTTCATATCACAAAACAAATAGAAATATTCAACAAAGATAACATGAGTAAACTCAAAATGCAATTTTTAAATGTCGGTCTTTATTAATAAGGGAAAAAGAAATCCAAGCCTACATGGCTCTGTCTGAAAAAGTGATTGCAAAAAAACCTAAAATAGACCCTCCGACTATTTACAAACACTTTAACAGATCAATGTTAAAAAAGTGGGGCTTATAGGCAAAGGTTAGTCACAGGGATGGGTGAATATGGATCCTGACCCTATTAAAGGTCTGAGGATTTCCCTTCATTACCATGGAGGTTGGCACCCTGGAAAGCGATATTGCCCTCCCCCGCTTGATGTCGGCTCACCCCTACAGCACCAAAGTTATTCAACAAGGACATGTGTGACAAAAAATACAATGTCAAAAAGGCTCCGCACATATCAGTCATACAACACTAATAATAAATAATAATAATTTTTATTTATATAGCGCCAACATATTCCGCACCACTTTACATTATAGAGGGGACTTGTACAGACAATAGACATTACAGGATAGCAATAAACACAGATCAAAACAGATACCAATAGGAATGAGAGCCCAGCTCACAAGCTTACAATCTATGAGGAAAAAGAGGAGACAAGACAGCTGGATGGTAACAATTGCTTTCGTTGTTCACACCAGCCATAGTGTAAGACTTGGGTGTTCATGTAACGCTGCATGAACTGGTTAACAGCCTAAATAAATCACTAGTGAGTGATTCACACATACTCCAAGCAGCAGAGATGAATAATTGGTATTGTGAACATTCTTTTGTGACCAGATCAGAATTCTGTTCCTGCAGCATACCCAAGAAATGGAGGTATATTGCACATACCCAATTTCTTAACAATACCCCAGAGATATTCTTGTGAGTCTGGAAAACTATTCCTTACTCGATAAAAAATATGTGTGGAGAAAAGTGCTTTAACTTATCATGCCATAGGCAAAGTCTATATTATGATACTGATATTCAATAGCATACATACATATATTGCACATGCCCAATGGCCACAAATGAATTAGATATCATGGGCACATTCTGGGATATAGAATAAGATCTGCACATTTATTATGCAATTGTTCTCAATCATTAGCGTACGCTCAAAGGTTAAACAGCAGGGATTTAGATCTGACCAAAAAGATCCTAACGGATAACTCATAAATGAAAGGCACAGGAACATACAGAAAAACAAGATGATAACCCTAAAGGAATGACATAGAAAATACTTATCACACATGACGCTCTGATATCCATCCCATGTAAAAGTGAAAAAGTGATTGGCCCTTAAACTTAATAATTGGTTGGACCACCCTTAGCAACAACTGCAATCAAACATTTGTGATAACTAGCATTGAGTCTTTTTTAACGCTCTCAAGGAATTTTGGCCCACTCATTTTTTCAGAATTGTTGTGCTTGAACAACATTGGAGGGTTTCCGAGCATGAAATGCCATTTTTAAGGTCATTCTACAGCATCTCAATCGGACTAAGGTCAGGCGTTTGACTAGGCCACTCCAAAGTCTTAATTTTGTATTTTATAAGCCATTCAGAGGTTGACTTACTGATGTGCTTCGGATAACTGTCCTGCTGCATAATCCAAGAGCGTTTAAGCTTCAAATCATGAACAGATTGCCGGACAGTCTCCTTTAGGATTAGTATACAGCAGAATTCATGGTTCCATTTACCACAGCAAGTCTTCCAGGTCCTGAAGCAGTAAAACAGCTCAAGACCATCACACTGCCACCATTGGTATGATGTTCCTTTTCTGAAATTCTGTGTTACTTCTACGCCAGATGTAATGGGACATAGGACTGCCAAAAAGTCAACTTTAGTCTCGTCAGTCCACAGAGTATTGTCCAAAAAGTCTTTGGGATTATCAAGATGTTTCTGGCAAAACTGAGACAAGACTTTCAGTTCTTATTGCCCATCAGTGGTTTTCATCTTGGAACTCTGCCATGCATGCCATTTTTGCCCTTAAGGTCACTGACCTTAACTGAGCAAGTAAGTCCTACATTTTTTTAGCTGCTGTTGTGGTTTTTTTTGTGACTACTTAAATGAGTTGTCGCTGCGCTCTTGGGGTAATTTTGGTTGGCCGTCCACTTCTGGGAAGGTTTAACACTGTTCCATGTTTTTGCCATTTGTGGATAATGCCTCTCACTTTGGTTCGGTAGAGTCCCAAAACTTTTGAAATGGCTTTATAATGTTTTGCAGACTGATAGATCTCAATTACTTTGTTTCTCATTTGTTTTAGAATTTCTTTGGATCGCGGCATGATATCTAGCTTTTCAGGAACTTTTATAGTCTACTTCACTTTGTCAGGCAGGTCCTATTTAAGTGAATTCTACATGGAGAACAGGTGTGGCAGTAATCAGACTTGGGTGTGACTAGGGAACTAGGGAATATGAACTCAGCTTCCAAAAGATGTGATAAACCACAGATAATTTATGTTTTAAGGTGGTGGGGCAATCACTTTTTCACATAGGGCCCTGTAGGTTTGGAATTTTTTTCCTTAATAATAAAGACCTTCATTTAAAAAGTTCATATTGTGTTCATTTGCTATCTTTGTCTAATATTTAAATTTGTATGATGATCTGAAACATTTAAGTGTGGCAAACATGCAAAAAATAGTAAATCAGGGCAAATACTTTTTCACACAACTGTATATGAATGGTGAGTTAATTTTAACTCTGCATATTGTTATGTACTAAGTAGAAGTTGTTTAGCAGCGTACCACCAACAAGGCTGTTTGGCCCAGTCCCCCCACAGAGGCTATTTTTGCAGAGTATACCCAAAGAGGCTGCATTGCAGAGTCCCCTTACACAGGCTGTTTTGCAGAACACCCCCACAGAGGCATGTCCTGTGCCTATGCCAGTCACAGCAGAATGGCAGCGCCACTAGGGATATGATGATTAAACAGGTGGAGTCAGGGCCATATTTGCCATTAGGCACTGGAGGGCAGGTGCCTGGGGCGGCAGCATGCTGGGGGGGCGGCACCCAAGCAAGGAGTTTTTTTTATTTTCTAATTTAGTTTGGGTTCTTAGTCTGGGGTCGGCTCGCCCACCCACCTCGGCTCAGTCAGTCTTCAGAGCGGAGATGTTGCAGGGACGAGTCATGTGACCTGCCTGGTTCCTAGTTCTCCTCCTAGCAGGAGCTGCTCCGGTTCACTGCAGATGCGGCCAGGCTCCCTGCTCTGCCGAGTGACCTCCAGCAGGTCAGTGCTGTGTGTCCGGTCTGGCTCCTTAGTCTGCTGCAGCTGGTGTGGGGGAAGGGGAGCGGACTGCACAACTTCTTGTACTTATTAGAATGGGAGGCAGACTTTGTGCTGGGAGTTTTAGAAGCTACAGGTGGGATATGCAGCCCCCAGTCTCTGTGGCAGGGGTTACTTACTAGCTTATAGCTGTGCAGCTTGAGTGGAACTACAGGTCCCAGCACACACTGCAGAGTCAAAGCTTAGTGGATGGTGCAAATCTGCTCCATGCAGTAGAAACCTAGTGAGAAGCCTATGGTCTTACTAAATGTAACACAGAATTACTGCACAATGTGACTGATCTCTAGGTGTCAAGACTTGTGCAAAACTGTTACTAGGAGACCGGACAGCGGCGGCATCAGTATGGATGTAGCGGAGCAGAGGCGGCATCAGTATGGATGTAGCGGAGCAGAGGCGGCATCAGTATGGATGTAGTGGAGCAGAGGAGGCATCAGTATGGATGTAGTGGAGCAGAGGAGGCATCAGTATGGATGTAGCGGAGCAGAGGCGGCATCAGTATGGATGTAGAAGAGCAGAGGCGGCATCAGTATGGATGTAGCGGAGCAGAGGCGGCATCAGTATGGATGTAGCGGAGCAGAGGCGGCATCAGTATGGATGTAGAAGAGCAGAGGCGGCATCAGTATGGATGTAGCGGAGCAGAGGCGGCATCAGTATGGATGTAGCGAAGCAGAGGCGGCATCAGTATGGATGTAGAAGAGCAGAGGCGGCATCAGTATGGATGTAGCGGAGCAGAGGCGGCATCAGTATGGATGTAGCGGAGCAGAGGCGGCATCAGTATGGATGTAGAAGAGCAGAGGCGGCATCAGTATGGATGTAGCGGAGCAGAGGCGGCATCAGTATGGATGTAGCAGAGCAGAGGCGGCATCAGTATGGATGTAGCAGAGCAGAGGCGGCATCAATATGGATGTAGCGGAGCAGAGGCGGCATCAGTATGGATGTAGCGGAGCAGAGGCGGCATCAGTATGGATGTAGTGGAGCAGAGGAGGCATCAGTATGGATGTAGCGGAGCAGAGGAGGCATCAGTATGGATGTAGCGGAGCAGAGGCGGCATCAGTATGGATGTAGAAGAGCAGAGGCGGCATCAGTATGGATGTAGCGGAGCAGAGGCGGCATCAGTATGGATGTAGCGGAGCAGAGGCGGCATCAGTATGGATGTAGCGGAGCAGAGGCGGCATCAGTATGGATGTAGAAGAGCAGAGGCGGCATCAGTATGGATGTAGCGGAGCAGAGGCGGCATCAGTATGGATGTAGCGGAGCAGAGGCGGCATCAGTATGGATGTAGAAGAGCAGAGGCGGCATCAGTATGGATGTAGCGGAGCAGAGGCGGCATCAGTATGGATGTAGCGGAGCAGAGGCGGCATCAGTATGGATGTAGAAGAGCAGAGGCGGCATCAGTATGGATGTAGCGGAGCAGAGGCGGCATCAGTATGGATGTAGCGGAGCAGAGGCGGCATCAGTATGGATGTAGAAGAGCAGAGGCGGCATCAGTATGGATGTAGCGGAGCAGAGGCGGCATCAGTATGGATGTAGCAGAGCAGAGGCGGCATCAGTATGGATGTAGCAGAGCAGAGGCGGCATCAGTATGGATGTAGAAGAGCAGAGGCGGCATCAGTATGGATGTAGAAGAGCAGAGGCGGCATCAGTATGGATGTAGCGGAGCAGAGGCGGCATCAGTATGGATGTAGCGGAGCAGAGGCGGCATCAGTATGGATGTAGCGGAGCAGAGGCGGCATCAGTATGGATGTAGCGGAGCAGAGGCGGCATCAGTATGGATGTACCGGAGCAGAGGCGGCATCAGTATGGATGTAGAAGAGCAGAGGCGGCATCAGTATGGATGTAGCGGAGCAGAGGCGGCATCAGTATGGATGTAGAAGAGCAGAGGCGGCATCAGTATGGATGTAGCGGAGCAGAGGCGGCATCAGTATGGATGTAGCAGAGCTGAAGGGAGTCGTGTGTTATCTGGGGGAATCGTACTATTGCGGTTTCTTATATACCACATTTATTGGGCATCAGACGCCTCTGCTCACATTACGTCTTGTACTAATGTCCCATCATGCTCCTCTGCGATGTTCTGGCATGACGCCGGGGGCTGCTGGTCTAATACATAGCACATACAAGGCAGCATGACCGCTTCAGCTCTGCTACATCTGATGGTTTACAGTTATGTGCAGCTCTCCACCTCTGATGTGTCCCATCTCCCCCCCTCTAAAAGAGGACGGGGCTCAGCAGATAGTGGAACTACAGTACAAGTCTAAAGGTACCGTCACACTAGACGATATCGCTAGCGATCCGTGACGTTGCAGCGTCCTCGCTAGCGATATCGTCCAGTGTGACAGGCAGCAGCGATCAGGCCCCTGCTGGGAGATCGCTGGTCGGGGAAGAAAGTCCAGAACTTTATTTCGTCGCTGGACTCCCCGTAGACATCGCTGAATCGGCGTGTGTGACACCGATTCAGCAATGTCTTTGCTGGTAACCAGGGTAAACATTGGGTAACTAAGCGCAGGGCCGCGCTTAGTAACCCGATGTTTACCCTGGTTACCATCCTAAAAGTAAAAAAACAAACAGTACATACTTACCTACAGCCGTCTGTCCTCCAGCGCTGTGCTCTGCTCTCCTCCTGCTCTGGCTGTGAGCGTCGGTCAGCCGGAAAGCAGAGTGGTGACGTCACCGCTCTGCTTTCTGGCTGCCCGGCGCTCACAGCCAGACCAGAGAAGCAGAGCGCCGAGGACAGACAGCGGTAGGTAAGTATGTAGCGTTTGTTTTTTTACTTTTTAGGATGGTAACCAGGGTAAACATCGGGTTACTAAGCGCGGCCCTGCGCTTAGTTACCCGATGTTTACCCTGGTTACCGGGGACCTCGGGATCGTTGGTCGCTGGAGAGCTGTCTGTGTGACAGCTCTCCAGCGACCAAACAGCGACGCTGCAGCGATCCGGATCGTTGTCGGTATCGCTGCAGCGTCGCTATGTGTGACGGTACCTTAAGAATCTCCTTTATCAACACAATGGGACTTGTTTGATTATATTGTGACGCCCAAGAGACCGGGGTACCCAGCACCGGACCAATGGGGTCTGTCTCTTGAGGGGGGTGTCACGGGTGGCTTGACCCGGTGCTGTGGCCTCAGGCAATGCACAGTGTAAAAGGTATCGTGAGGGAACAGGCACTTACTAGATCAGCAGCAGGTTCTCCCAGCGGTGACGATCCCAATCCTGGATAGATGGCTATTGTCCAAATGAAAGACTGAGGCACTGAAACGTTTAACCAGTTTACTTTAACAAAAAAGGATTTACAACCAGTCCTGTCACCGGAGTCTGTATGGGAACTCTGAGTTACTTTGACCCTGCCGGGGTCTTCGCCTCTTATTGTACGCAATATCTGTGTGGCCCTGCTGCTGTATGTGAACTGGCTGCCGGCCCAATCTGTCCCCTCCGGGTCCTGGTTCGACGGGCAACCCGAGTCCTTTTATCGGCTTACCCCCTCCAGGAGTACCGCTGAACTCTGTGTCTGTTGCTGCGTCCGACCCTAGTGAAGCTGATATCACCTCACGTTTTTCCGGTTGCTGTATTATATGTAATGAATACAGCCACGGATCCGGTATCCGTCTTTGCGCCTGTTCTGGGTAGTGATTAATGCTACCCGGTTCTCACAATGTCCTTTTTCTCTATCCCTCTTCTCCTCAGGCCGGTGATTTAGGCCTGTAAACAGTCACAGGGCTGTTAGAGATTCAACTGTATGACCTCTCACTTTCAGCTCCTTGGCCCAACTGCCAGTTTTTCTCTCAGACCAGAATGGATCAAGGGGAGTCTCTGGAGCTCCCCCTTCTGGCCGGAGGTGGTAGTGCAGTTTTGCTATCTTAGTGCCTGTATTTAGTGTCAGTAACTATTTTTGTGGCAAATACCCCTAGGGGTGCCACATTCCCCCTTAGTTAAGAACAGTACTCCGGGACTGTGGGGCGATAACATTTTGAAATAACAATTAATATGTACAGAGTCTTAAAAATGAAAAGTTACAAAAACCACTCAAGGAAACAAAAATAGAGTTCTGTAAAAAGTCACTTCAAATAGCGTCCATTAATACAGTTCTATCCTTGAAGGTACTAGGAAAGGCACTGCACTTTGTGTCCAAGAATTTAGTTCCATTTTTCCAACGGAGTTACCAATATAAAGTCTAAAGAAAGTTCAAAAAGAGCAAAAAGCAGTCTTTCCGGAGCTTTGATTTAGTGCCTCCGGGCTGATAACAAGTTCAAGAATATGCAATAAGTTCATACAGACAAGTCTCTGTAGGTACTGGGCTTAAACGTTGCAGACTGATAACAATGACTATACTACATTTTCTGTTTAACTATATATGGCATAACATATATACTATTCACATTATGAGCTTTATAGTTGGTAATCTGCATACCTGGCCGGTAATTGGCCCTGGGTACTACGCTGTGATCTACGTAATAGCGGTATCTCTTCATGTGGTGTACTACTGTCTACTGCGGATGTAGTATCTGCCCGCTCTGCTAAAGATAATTCCATGACTATGGAGTTGGCAAGTCCACCGTGAATGAGATTACTCTGATCAGGAATCTGTTCTTCCTGGCCTGGAACCTCCTGTAGTAGGGGGTCAGCCTCTTCCTGTCTTGGTACTTCTGGTATTGGGTTCGGTGTTGGGTAAAAGGCCACCATGGGAACCACTACTGCACCATGGTATGTTAGTAGGGTTTTGGGAAAGTCTCCTATACAGGTGTGATACATTTCCTCTTCTTTTTCCTTTACTGGTTGAACCTGTATGGGTTGAATAACTTCTGGTTCTGGCTGGACAACTTCTGGCTCTTTCAATGCTTCCGGACACAATTTAAGATTGTCTCTTGACACTAGTACAGATGTTAAGCCTCCGTTTTTGCTAATGAGACACATTTTAGGATTATCCATTCTTGTTGGTAAAACTGTGTAGGGTACGGCTTCCCACTGATTGTCTAGTTTATTGGTTCGACGATTTCTCTTGAGCACTTGGTCACCTGGTCTTAATGGGGTCGCTAGAGCATTCTGGTTGAAAGTTCGCTCTTGTCTTTCTCTAGTTTGCTGAAGGCTTCTTTCCACACTCTCTTGCACTTGGCGATACTGCTTTTGCCGTATGATATCCCAATTGGAGTCTTGAACTTCTGCGTCTGGTTTCAGAATTCCCATTTCTAGATCGATTGGTAATTGGCCGGGTCTTGCACGCATAAGGTAAGCTGGGGTGCAGTTGGTGGAGCTCACCGGGACATGATTATACAGATCCACCAAGTCAGGCAATTTCTCTGGCCATTGATTCCTTTCTGCCTCAGGTAAAGTCTTTAGTAGTTCTATTACAATATGGTTCATCTTCTCGCATAAGCCGTTTGTTTGTGGATGATAGGCCGTCGTCCGGATCTTTTTGCAACCATACATATTACAGAATTCTCTGAAGATCTCTGATTCAAAGGCTGTACCTTGGTCGGTGAGAACCTGTTCCGGATATCCATGGGGTCTACAAAAGTACGTTTGGAACGCTTTGGCTGCTGTTTTTGCTGTCAGATCTTTTACGGGTACTACTACCAAGAAGCGTGAATAATGGTCCACGATGGTCAAGGCATAGACATAGCCGGACCGGCTTGGTGTCAACTTCACGTGGTCCATGGCTACAAGTTCAAGTGGTTGTTTGGTGATTATGGGCTGCAGTGGTGCTCTTTGGTTCTTTTGATCGTTTCTTCTGAGGTTGCACGGGCCACAATTTCTGCACCACTGTTCGATTGATTTTCTCATCCCGACCCAATAAAATCTTTCTCTTAGAAGTACTTCTAACTTTTTCCAACCGAAGTGACCAGCACCATTATGGTAAGCTTCGAGGACCATCTTGACATCTTGTTTAGGCATGATAATCTGCCAAACCAATTCATGTGTTTTCGGATTGGTGTACCTTCTACAGAGCTTCCCTTGATACAGGAACATTTTGCCTCTCTCTTTCCAGAGTTGATGCGTCTCTTCTGGGGCATCCTCATCGGGATATGCACTTTGCTCAGTTAACAGTTCCTTCACCAACTTCACAGCCGGATTGCTGTCTTGGGTGTCAGTCCATCTATGGTGTGCTAACGGATTTACATTCACCTCTTGTTGTTTCTGATAGGTACTTGACTGATGATGTTTTGCCTTGGGATGATGGAAGGCTGGTAGTTCAATTTCTTCAAGCTCCCCCATTTCTTCTTCTACATCTCTCAAGTGTGGCATCCGGGATAGGGCATCGGCATTTCCATTCTTGCGACCTGCTCGATACTTGATCTTGAAGTTGTAATTAGATAACCGGGCTATCCATCGCTGTTCTAACGCACCTAATTTGGCTGTGTCCAGGTGGGTCAACGGATTGTTGTCAGTATAGACAATAAATTCTGCAGCGGCCAGATAGTGTTTGAAACGTTCAGTCACAGCTCAAACTACTGCCAGTAGTTCCAATTTGAAGGAGCTGTAATTTTCTGAATTTCTTTCAGTAGGCCGGAGCTTTCTACTTGCAAAGGCGATGACTTTCTCCCGACCTTCTTGCTTTTGTGACAGCACCGCTCCTAGTCCCACATTACTGGCATCGGTGTAGAGGATGAAAGGTTGATGGTAATCTGGGTATGCCAGAACCTCTTCTCCGGTTAGTGCCTTCTTTAGTTGTTCAAAGGAGTCTTCCCTTTCGTCGTTCCACTGAAAAGGAGGGTTTCGGTTTGAAGGTTTCTTCGTCTGCCCTACCAAGGTGTCTTGCAAGGGTGCTGCCAACTTGGTAAATCCTTTTATAAATCTGCGATAGTAACCCACCAATCCCAGGAATTGTCTCACTTCTTTTGCGCTGGTAGGTCTTGGCCAATCCCTTATGGCGCTTATTTTCTCGGGATCTGGTGCTACTCCCTCCGAACTCACGATGTGTCCCAGGTACTGTACCTTTGGCTTGAGAAGGTGACATTTGGATGGCTTGACTTTCATGCCATACCTGGATAAGGCTTCGAACACTTCTGCCAGGTCTATTAAGTGTTGTTCGTAAGTCTTTGAGTAGACGATCACATCATCTAGGTACAGGAGGACGGTCTCGAAGTTCTTGTGTCCGAGGCAGCATTCCATCAGCCGCTGGAAGGTACCGGATGCGTTGCAGAGTCCGAACGGCATGCGATTAAATTCACATAGACCCATTGGTGTGGTGAATGCCGTCTTTTCCTTATCTCGCTCAGCCACAGGGACTTGCCAATACCCGCTTGTTAAGTCTAAGGTGGAAAAATAATTAGCAGATTTCAAAGCAGTTAAGGACTCTTCTATCCTAGGCAAGGGGTAGGCGTCTTTATGGGTGATGTTATTAATCTTCCGGTAGTCTACACACATTCTCATGGTTCCGTCCTTTTTTTTGACAATCACTAGAGGGGCTGCCCAGGGGCTACAGCTGTCTCTTATTACCCCGGCCTGTTTCATCTCCCTCAGCATATCTTTTGCACATTGATAGTGAGCGGGCGGTATGGGTCTATATCTTTCTTTTATTGGGGGATGGTCACTGGTGGGGATTGTGTGTTCTACCCCTTCTATCCGTCCGAAGTCCAATGGGTGTTTACTGAAGACTTGTTCATATTCCGTCACTAGCCTATACACCCCTTGTTTTTGATGGGTAGGTGTTGAATTTATGCCCACGTGTAGCTGTTGGCACCAATCCTCCATTTCTCCATCTGAGCCATTGCCTTCCACCTGACAGGTTGGTTCTAAGGGCTCAATGGTTGTGATGGCATTGTTGTCAACAGTATATAGCTTTGCCATTGTAGCATACCTTGGCAAAGTGACCTCTTCCTCTCCACAGTTCAAAAGTCGTACCGGCACTCGTCCCCGGTGTACCTCGACTATCCCTCGTGCTGTGAGTATAGTGGGCCTGCTGTCGGTGTACACTGGTTCTATTAAGGCTTGATAATCTCGTCCCTTAGTACCAATGGCTGCTCTACACCATACCAGCATTTCTGTTTTTGGTGGGATTACAATGGATGTTGGATCACTTACCCTCACACTGCCGATTTCTCCACCTGCAACTTCTACCTGTTGCCTTAACATCAATACTTTTATTTCCCTCCGGAGAACTCTCTGCTGGCAGGATTGGGCAGTTTCAGCAATTTGCTGTAAGACAGAAATGACTTCGGAAAAGCAGTTCTCTAACACATTAATTCCTATCAATACAGTTGGTTCACAGTTCCGCCGGTCAACATCAACAACAATTATACCCTGTTTCTTCAATTCTACTTTACCAATCTTTATGGTCATCTCCCTGAATCCTAGTTTCGGTACCAACTTACCATTACTGGCCCATATATCTAGTTCAACATCAGAGGGCCCTTTATCAATATCTGCATCAGCCCAGTACCTCTTATAAAGGATATACGGTATAGATGAAATCTGGGAACCTGTGTCCAGCAAAGCGTTGAGGGGCATTCCGTCCAGCACGATAGGGATAATGGGTCGTCCTCCGATGTACCTGTCGTGCCAGGGTGTTGGGCCTTGAAAGTTCATTCCTGCGAAGCGGCCCGCATTCCCAGGGGATTCCCATTTAAATCACAATCTCGTGCAAAGTGGCCTGGCTGCTGGCAACGGCGGCAAATGGGCTGTCCATCCGGTTGGTAGCGGTCGCGGGGTCGTCCTCTCCATGTCGGGTATCTCCGGGGTCTCATCCATGGAACACCTTCTCTACGGTTTGACAACTCCATCTTGGGTCCTCTCATCTCCTGCATGGTTTTAGCCATTGAAGCAACAACATCAGTTAAAGAGTCAAGCTTTTGTTGAAGAGCCTCATTAGTACTGGGCCCCAGGGGCTTAGCAATGGCCCCGGACATAGCTGATGTCACTGACACTCCCTGTTGTTGAGGAGCCTCTGCCATGGGTTGCGCAGGCTCCTGATCCCGAGGTGCCTCTGCCAGCTGGAGACGTATAACGCTCTCCTTTAATTGGGCAAATGTCAATTCAGGGTTCTTAAAAACAAGCATGCTCACATGCCCCCGGTGAGAAGGGGTGTAGAGTCCCTCAATAAATTGATCTCTTAGCAGTTTATCCGCTCCGGTGTTAAAAATGGGTTCAGCCAGTGTAAGTGATTTAAGGGCTTCCTGCAGGTTTAAGGCAAAGTCTCTCACGCCCTCATTAACTTTTTGTTTGCAATTAAAGAATCGTACTTTAGCTTTGCTGCTGGCAGTGGTTTCAAATGTAGCTTTTAATCCAGCAAATATGCGTTCAACAGTGCCTTTTAGATCAGCTGCCCATGCTGTGACTTCTCGCTTAGCATGGCCACTTAACTGCATCATCAGGAGACTAACACGCTGAACTTCACCCACAGGGAACATGTCAAAATGGGCCAGCATCTGTTCTCTGAAATCGTCAAGGGTATTAGGCTCACCTTCATACATTGGAAGCCATGGGCCACCCGGGGTATATGGCATCAGCACCGGCATGATGGGCGCCACTCCTTGCACCGCTGCGCTACCGGACTCTCTATCGACACTCTGTCTTTCAGCTGCATTAGCGTCGCCGGGTGCTGCGGCGTCTCCGTGCTGCGACATACTGTGCCCCCTTAGTTAATCCGGACCCTTCCGGTCCTCCGCTTCCGTCGGGATAGTGTAGATTCGTTCCGCTGTGCAGCAGGATCGATTTTCCCCTTGCTCTGATGTCAGAGCGCTCAGCTTGGTGCCGCCCACAATGACACGCCCCCTGCTGCTCCTACCCACCGCGCTCTGTAATGGCGGATTCTGAAGTTTTTCAGTTAGACTGGGGCTCAGGTGATGGCGTAGCTCAATTAACAGTCTCGTGCCTAACGGTTATGAAGTGATTACCTCAGGGGATGGCGGCCATCTTTACTCCATTATAACCAATGGGGAAAAGTCACTTTCAATAGTTTTCAATGGAGAATGGATTTTTCTTTAATAAAGTCAATTTTCAAGATTTTTCATCCAAGTTTTCACAGTTTTGGGCTCCAACCACGGCACACAATACCCGGTATACGGGCTGGCTAGATCCTGTTCGTGACGCCAATTGTGACGCCCAAGAGACCGGGGTACCCAGCACCGGACCAATGGGGTCTGTCTCTTGAGGGGGGTGTCACGGGTGGCTTGACCCGGTGCTGTGGCCTCAGGCAATGGACAGTGTAAAGGGTATCGTGAGGGAACAGGCACTTACTAGATCAGCAGCAGGTTCTCCCAGCGGTGATGATCCCAATCCTGGATAGATGGCTATTGTCCAAATGAAAGACTGAGGCACTGAAACGTTTAACCAGTTTACTTTAACAAAAAAGGATTTACAACCAGTCCTGTCACCGGAGTCTGTATGGGAACTCTGAGTTACTTTGACCCTGCCGGGGTCTTCGCCTCTTATTGTACGCAATATCTGTGTGGCCCTGCTGCTGTATGTGAACTGGCTGCCGGCCCAATCTGTCCCCTCCGGGTCCTGGTTCGACGGGCAACCCGAGTCCTTTTATCGGCTTACCCCCTCCAGGAGTACCGCTGAACTCTGTGTCTGTTGCTGCGTCCGACCCTAGTGAAGCTGATATCACCTCACGTTTTTCCGGTTGCTGTATTATATGTAATGAATACAGCCACGGATCCGGTATCCGTCTTTGCGCCTGTTCTGGGTAGTGATTAATGCTACCCGGTTCTCACAATGTCCTTTTTCTCTATCCCTCTTCTCCTCAGGCCGGTGATTTAGGCCTGGTAACAGTCACAGGGCTGTTAGAGATTCAACTGTATGACCTCTCACTTTCAGCTCCTTAGCCCAACTGCCAGTTTTTCTCTCAGACCAGAATGGATCAAGGGGAGTCTCTGGAGCTCCCCCTTCTGGCCGGAGGTGGTAGTGCAGTTTTGCTATCTTAGTGCCTGTATTTAGTGTCAGTAACTATTTTTGTGGCAAATACCCCTAGGGGTGCCACAATATTAACCCCTTCATGACTGGAGCTTTTTTCGTTTTCCACTCCCCTTCTTCCCAAAGCGATAACTTTTTTACTTTTCTGTCAATATATCCATGTGAGGGCTTATTTTTTGTGGGACTAGTTGTACATTTGAAAGACACCATTGGTTTTACCATATTGTGTACTCGAAAATGGGGGGAAAAAAAGTCCATGTGCAGTGAAATTGCAACAAGAATTTGCGCTATTTTCCGAGACCCGTAGCGTCTCCATTTTTCATGATCTGGGATCGGGTGAGGGCTTACTTTTTGCATGCCGAGCTGACATTTTTAGTGATACCACATTTGTGCAGATACAATCTTTTTATCGCCCATTATTGCATTTTAATGCAATGTCGCGGCAACCAGAAAAAGTAATTTTTGTGTTTTGATTTTTTTTTTTTCCGCTATGCTGTTTAGTGGTCGGGTTAATTCATTTTTTTTTTTTATTGATAGATTGGGTGATTCTGAACACAGCATTACCAAATATGTGTAAGTTTGATTTTTATTTTGATTTGGGTGAAAGGGGGTGATTTAAACTTTTATGTTTTTTTATTTTTAATTTTTAAACACTTTTTTTTTTTTAAACTTTTGACATGCTTCAGTAGCCTCCATGGGAGTCTAGAAGCTGGCACAGCCTGATCGGCTCTGCTGCATAAAGGTGATGCATAGATCGCTCCTATGTAGTAGAATTACAGCATTGCTATGAGCGCCGACCACACGGTGGCACTTATAGCAATCCAGCATCAACAACCATAGAGGTCTCGAGGATACCTCAGGTTGTTATGGCAACGCAGCACTGACCACGATCACGTGACGGAGGTCAGCGCTGCAAGTATTTATGGCTGCGTGACGGAAGCTCTAGTTAAATGACCACTGTCAGCACAGAAAAAAATAAAAATATAGAGCTACATGGGCATATACATAGATTTGGCCTCATTCATTCCCTATGGGACTTGCGGACATGTGCAGCACTTGCGGTTTTGCACTTTTGGTGAGACAAAAAAATACCGCTAGCAGCGTTTTTTTCCCATTGCTGCAAGTACCGCATTTGCAGGATCACAGCAAAACCGCAAGTGCCGCACATGTCTGCAAGTCCCATAGGGAATGAATGAGGCCGAACGCAGTGTTACCGTAAGTGATCCGTTATGTGGCAGATGCGGAAAAACTTCTGGATCTGCCGCAAATGGCAAAAATCGCTGATGTGAAAGTAGCGTAAGTCACTGCCGACAGTCTCTGCATTAGTCATACTCACCAATGGGGGAGGCAGCACGAAAAGTGCCTAGGGCAGCAGAAACTCTAAATACGGCCCTGGGTGGAGTCACGTGTTAGTGTTGATCGAGTACTGAATCTCTCTCTATTTCTCTTTCTCCATTCGAGTTCCGAACACTAAAATGGACTAACGGGAGAAGTCTGTGTTCAAATTTCATCACCGGACAGTAGGTTTCTGGCACAAATGCCGAACTTTACAGTACAGGTTCATTTATCTCTACGTACAACCTCTTTATAGCCTTTGCAAGCTCTGCTCTGAATCTGGATTTAATCATAACAGTGTCAACTAGGTGCACTATGTTATTTAGATTTACTTTTCATTTACTTACTGCAGGGTATTTTCTCATTTCATTTTTATCTTAGGTTTATCTGTTAGGTGGTCACGGTTTGAACATGTGCTGAGCATATGTTCATTTCTTTTGGTTTGGTTTTAATTTTTTTGCACTTTGTATAAACATGGGTGTGGGTCCCCACCTTTTTGTTTGGGCATTGTGTCTATATGTAACTTTCAATGGGAAAGTGCCTGAATAGTTATGTCTGGGTCCTTTTCTGTCCTTAATAGCAAAGCCACAAAAAAGGACTAAAAATGCTCAAAAAATTCAAGAATTAATACAGTAGAAAAGGTGCAGCAGTACTTACCTGCCCAGGTCTCCGAACAAATGCAGAACAACCCATGTAGCAAAGATGGCGGCAACACAGGTGCAAGATACTAATAAAACAACCACTCACAGCCTACCAATTCATGGAGGCGGTGATTGGTCAGTATATGATTGCACAAAAGAGGCCTGTATAGAGCGCTGTTCACATGCAGGTAGTGCACAGTGTCTGGTTAACAGCCTGTTAGTCACTCCCCTACTATTCGATCAGGCGGACTGCCCAGCATCCCATGTGGACACCCCAATATACAAGACCTATCAGGATGCAGCAATATTTATATTTTTTTTGCACTTTATTTTTCAGGGTACAGCCAGGCCCAGCATGTTAGCTCTTGTATATTGGGGTATCCAGATGGGATGCATTTAGATGGACAGACCGCCTGATCAAATAGTATGGGTGTGACTATTATGCTGTAAACCAGACACTGTGCATTACCTGCGCGTGAACAGTACCCTATACAAGCCTCTTTTGTGCAATCATATACTGAGCAATCACCCCTAAATGAATTTGTAGGCTGTGAGTCATTGTCTAATTAGTATTTTGTACCTGTGTTGCTGCCGTTTTTGCTACATGGCTTTGCTGCATCCTTTGGAGACCTGTGCAGGTAAGTATTGCTGCCCCTTTTCTGCTGTATTAGTCCTTTTCTTTCCCCAGCTCCGTAAAGGTCGCCTGTCACAGGGTGAGATTAAATATTAACGATATGACCATCCTGATTGGGTACAAATTGTCGTAGTGGGATGGATTTTACATTTTTTTTTATTAAACCAGTGTCAACCAAGGATCCTCTGTTGCTATTACTATTTACTTATTTACCCATTTGGCTTTTAGCTTAGGAATAATCTAATCTCTGGAAGCCCCAGAATATTGCTTGCGGGAGGGGGAGTGGGGGTAATGGATCCTGCATATCTGACTTTGGACCGCTGATCGTTTTGTTCTTCTTGAGATAAGCCTATGCCAGACATGACTGGCAGCATCTCTCTCACAGAAAACACAGGAGCATTCGGCAAAACAGAGAAATAAACAATATGGCTGCTGGCTAAAAGTTTAATCGGATTGTAGTTTGGCCAACAGTCATCTGATGTCTATGTGGGTGCTTTAGGATTTTTCTTATCTCAGCCACTGCACTGCCAAACAATCACAGCACTATGGGGGCACAGTGATGGACACTGAAATGTTAATGGATCTATGTTGCTCATTGCTTTATTCAAGATACCAGTGTTAAGTAATGGTGACAACTAGTGTTGAGCGATACCGTCCGATACTTGAAAGTATCGGTATCGGATAGTATCGGCCGATACCCGAAAAATATCGGATATCGCCGATACCGATATCCGATACCAATACAAGTCAATGGGACATCAAGTATCGGAAGGTATTCTCATGGTTCCCAGGGTCTGAAGGAGAGGAAACTCTCCTTCAGACCCTGGGATCCATAGGGATGTGTAAAATAAAGAATTAAAATAAAAAATATTGATATATTTACCTCTCCGGCGGCCCCTGAACTCAGCGCGGGTAACCGGCAGGCTTCCTTGTTCAAAATCAGCGCTTTTAGGACCTGAGAATCACGTCCCGGCTTCTGACTGGTCGCGGGCCGCCCATGTGACCGCCACGCGACCGCGGCGACGTAGCGACCAATCACAAGCCGCTACGTCTTTGAAAGCCATTAACGCGCTCATTTTTAAAAATGAGCGTGTTAATAGCTTGCGGTGACGTCGCGGCTTGTGATTGGTCGCGGCCCCGCGACCAATCACAAGCCGCTACGTCTTTGAAAGTCATTAACGCGCTCATTTTTCAAAAATGAGCGCGCTAATAGCTTGCGGTGACGTCGCGGCTTGTGATTGGTCGCATGGCGGTCACATGGGCGGCCCGCGACCAATCAGAAGCCGGGACGTGATTCTCAGGTCCTAAAAGCGCTGATTTTGAACAAGGAAGCCTGCCGGTTACCCGCGCTGAGTCCAGGGGCCGCCCGAGAGGTAAATATATCAATATTTTTTATTTTAATTCTTTATTTTACACATCTCTATGTATCCGATACCGATACCCGATACCACAAAAGTATCGGATCTCGGTATCGGAATTCCGATACCGCAAGTATCGGCCGATACCCGATACTTGCGGTATCGGAATGCTCAACACTAGTGACAACCATCTCTATTACTAACAAAAATTGCAATTGAAGCAATTGATCTAATATAACCCTTAGAAAGCAGTAAGAAAAAAGCAATCATTTTATTCATATTCATGTATCATTGATGACATATATATTCTTCACTTACCTCCCTAATGCGATTGGATATTGCCCTGGAATAACCTAAACCTAGACTTATCAATATTAAAACAATGTACAATTTGATGAATTTTGGATATGCACAAATAAAAAAAATCCAGCACGTCTTCCTCTTATCTTCTCTTTTCTTTAAATCACATTTTTCTCACAAAGACGGTTAGGCTACGTTCACACTAGCGTTGTGCGCCGCTGTGTCGGCGATGCAACGCACGCAAAAACGCGGCAAAACGCACGCAAAAACGCTGCGTTTTGCGACGCATGCGTCGTTTTTTGCCGAAATTCGGACGCAACACTTGTTACGTTTTTTTGGTCTGACGCTTGCGGCAAAAAAGACGCATGCGTCGCACAACGCAACAAAAAAAACGCATGCGTCCCCCATGTTAAATATAGGGGCGCATGACGCATGCGTCGCCGCTGCATCGCCCGACGCAAACTAGCGTAACGCTAGTGTGAACGTTACCTTAGACGGCTCTAGGATGTTTCGCCCTCAGGGGTTTGCCCCCAGCAGTTCGCCGCCAGCAGTTCGCCCCTGGGTAGATTTTGCCCCCGCACATTTCGTCCCCAGCCTTTGGCCCCCAAGATGTTTCACCCCCACACATTTCACCCCCAAACATTTCGCC
Source organism: Ranitomeya imitator (assembly GCF_032444005.1). NCBI lineage: Eukaryota > Metazoa > Chordata > Amphibia > Anura > Dendrobatidae > Ranitomeya > Ranitomeya imitator. The sequence continues at coordinate 1,077,468,372 of NC_091282.1, read as the reverse complement.
CCTAGCAGTTCACCCTCAGCAGTTCGCCCCCCACAGTTCGTCCCTGGGTACATTTCGACCCCGCACATTTCGTCCCCAGCAATTGGCCCCCAGAATGTTTCACCCCTGCACATTTCACCCCCGCACATTTTGCCCCCAGCAGTTCGCCCCCCACAGTTCACCCCTGGGTACATTTCGCCCCCGCACATTTCATCCCCAGCATTTGGCCCCAGGATGTTTTGCCCCCGGCAGATCGCCTCAGACGTTTGCACCCTTGTGGATCATGAATTCCCGTCCGTCATCAATGTTTCCCCAGAATTTGGCCCCCGGATGTTTCGCCCCCAGCAGTTCGCCCCCGGATGTTTGCACCTTTGTGGTTCATGAATTCCCATCCATCATCAATATTTCGCCCCCAGCCGTTCGACGCCGGCAGTTCACCCCCAGATGTTTGTACCCTTGTGGTTCATGAATTCTTTTCCATCATCAATCTTTTGCCCCCAGCAGTTTGCCCCCGGCAGTTCGCCCCCTGGATGTGTGTACCCTTGTGGTTCATGAATTCCTGTCCATCATCAGTTTTGCCCCCAGCAGTTTGCCGCCGGCAGTTCGTCCCTGGATGTTTATACCTTTGTGGCTCAAGAATTCCCATCTGTCATCAATGTTTCGCCCCCAGAAGTTTGCCCCCAGCAGTTCACCCTCGGATGTCTCAGCACTTTGTCCCTGGATGTGTCACCATCTGATGTTTTGCACCTAACATTTTGACCCCAGATGTTTCACCCTCAACTTTTGGGGTCAACATGCAGGGATCAAAACATCTAGGGCTGAACATATCTGGGGGTAAAATATACAGGACCCCAATTGCTGTGGATTCCCGTGGCTGCCTTTTCAGCAGCTCACCCAGTGTCACTTCTGGCTGGCATTAAAGGAGTAGTATCACCCTAGAACAAAAAAATGGACATACTTACCTGTCGCAGCTGCAGCTCCTTGGGTCATGGAGTGCAGTCTAGCAGTTCCCCGTGATGTCTTCTCCTGCTTCTGGCTGTCTTTTCATCTTACTTGGATCACTGATCCATGAAGCATGATGAATGCCGCAGCAGTGAGGCCGAATGTCTCCAGGCTGCTCACTGACATGATCCTGCTCCATTTATTAGCCAATCCAGGGGGCAGGATACCTCTCCTGTCACCAAGGAATTGCATATATAGATCAATAGTTGGCTATTTGTAAGTAGAGCGCTGGCAGTAGTCCCAGGATGGGGAAGGTAGACAGCAGAGTCCCCGCAGTTCCAACCGGGCACCCCCAATAGAGGATATAATAACAGGTTATCAAAGAAAAAGCCGGTCCTAGGAGCACAGAAAAAATGACTCTGACGCCAGGTTGAGTTGAGCCACAATGCGTTACAACGGCATACACCGTCCTCTTCAGGTCGTCCACCTGAAGAAGACGGTGTATACCATTAAAAGGCGTTGTTGGCTCAACTCAACCTGGTGTCAGAGTCCTTTTTTCTGCGCTCCTAGGACCGGCTTTTTCTTCTATCTCCTGTCAGCAAGACTCATGGTTGCCTCGGGATCCATCATGACCATCACCAGCCCACACAGCCAGGAGAAGATTAGGCAAAGATGAGCAGAAGACCTCTAGGTAAATACCAGGAGGGGAATATCGACAGCATGCTTACTGCAACATGGTTGCTGAAGCATCCTGCCTTATTTTGATTTTGCTGTTCGGCATGAGAATACCCCTTTAATGAAGGCTATGTATAGAAGCAGGGGAATTGTTGACTGACTACAGGGTTAATTTCACCAACCATCTCTGCAGAACTGAGATATTGGCTTTTCTGAACTAAAGTGGTGGTTAACCAGCTTCTACAGAACTTCTTTATCAGGTCTTCAGATGGAGGTGTTGGGATTAGCCCTCATAGAACACTGCCCATATACAAAAGAATGGAACAGCAGATAAAAGTGGTATTCTCACTTCAGGATCCGTTTTTCTATAGCTACCCATTCTTCAGATTAGGCCAAGAATAGGGTCCAGTTGTATTCTGCATTGAACCAGTTGTTTATCAGCAACTTTCAGCACCAACGACAATGACAAGTGACTGGAAACTGCAGCCATAGCTCTCCATGATTTCAGTGAGATCCAGGGAACATGTGCCAGTGCCTGGCAAAAAGCTGATCCACCGTGCCATGCCTTATACAGGGGCATACACTGCTCTGTGCAGAGAAATGCATGTTCTGGACGGGACTCGGTTGTGTGCATTTGGTCATTGGCCCTTTGGGGACAACCATTAAATTGGTGTGGCCCTTGGTGAATATGAGTTTGACACCCCTGATCTAAGACAAGTGACCATCATTTTACTGTCATGTACTATTGTTGTTACACTTAATGGCTTTTTTTGTCATCCATTACATATCATACTGTATCTAGTGATGAGCAAACCCGATCTGGAAAGTTCAGGGTTTGTATCGAACATTGCCTGCTCGGGTTCAACCACAACAACCCCAAACAGGCAATGTTCGGAGTTTGCTCATCAGAAAATAAAAATTACTTCTCTCCCTTTTGCTGAGGTCCCGACCTGTGTGGAGAGTCTTCTTGACTAAGGGAATCCCTAGCTAGGAATCCTGAAAGGGATTCCCTCGGGTAGGATCACCTATTCACACAATGTGGAAGTGCATGGAAGAGGACCCTCCGTGTCTGCCGGTACCTCAGCAAAGGGGTAAGTAGCAATATATATTTTCTTTTTACTATGTGGTTAGTGATGAGGATGTGGTGGACAGATCCTCCAATCCTCTGAGTCTCCATACCCATTGAGTTCAATGGAGATGATAGTTTGGGGGTGCTGAATCTGGCAGGTTCATTTCTCACGAATCATATTTTGGGTCTAAGATGTATACATGTGATCAAGTTACAGTTTTTTTTATTCTAAAACTTTGAGTTTTCTAGATAAGTAACTTTACAAACAGACAGAAAATATTAACAATTGATCAAACCAACCAACATTGCAGAACAATATATTTAACCCTTATCCGGCTGAATAGGTACAATTGTAACTATTCCGTTTTAAAATTGCAATAACTTTTTTTTGAAAAGACGTAGAGGGCTGAAATTTCGTGACATCTCTACATTTTTGGTCCAGAATATATTGGCCAAATTTCAATAAAATATCTCCACCCGCTTCCGAGATAAGGGGTCGAGATCTTTTTGCATCAATAACAAGCTGCATAGGTACAAATGTACCTCATATATTTTGAATGAAGATAATGCAAGGGAAAAAGCATAAATTTTTTTTTAATGATAATGCTATTTAACTATTATAAACAAGTAAAAAACAGTTCATTTACATTATAAAAGAAAATGTAAGAAACTTTTTTTTATTGATTTTCTTTGCAAGTAATGCATGTTGGCTTTGCTACAGAGTGTTCATCGCAAATGGGTTTCACACAAACCACACAAGACTTTCTAGTCTTGCGTTGTTTTCGCCTCAGGTCTCTGCAGACATAGCAACTACCAACAACAGGGGAGGGTCCACGACTACCATGAGGTATTTTGGGGCCAGCTGCTGGCTGCGATGCTACCACAATGCATCGTCCAAGCACCATTTCTACTGCACCTCGAAGAAAATGGTTTCTCATTATCATTTTGTTTGTGCTACGATCTTCAATTGCAATCATACACAGCTGATTTGCGAGATCTTTCAGGAACTTTCTTCGTTGATCCTTTGCCCTGAAGCTTGGATTGTGTTCTCTGTAGATGATGTAGGATGCTAACCCACTGACATCAATCATATTGTAGAAAAATGCCAAAGTCCAACGTGATGTTCGTCGTTTCACAGTGTACTCTCCCAACATTTTATCCATAACATCAACGCCACCTTTTGTTATGTTGTAGTATTTTATTATCTCTGGCTTGGCTGCTAGTGTCTCTTCAACTTCTCCCGTCATGTGCATAGATGATAGAAGCACGACTGATTTGTTCTTCTTTGGTACATATGAACAGACTGTTGCATCATGATTGTAGGCAAAATTTGTCGAGTATACAGGCCTTTCTTTGGCAGGCTGCATGTTGTTAGGTAGGAACCATTTGTTTTTTCTCACTGTACCAACTAGTGTCATGTTCCAGGAGTTCAATACCTTAGCTAGTTCCATGGTTGTAAAGAAGTTATCGGTGGTGACATTTCTTCCAGAGCCTTTATACGAGCTCACTAGGTCCAATACTGTTCGTTATCCAATGTTTACTTGTCGAGGACCATCAGTTGGTTTCCCAGTGTAGAGCTGACCTTGTAAAGGGTAGGCATTTGATGAGTCACAAGCCCAGAAAATCTTTATGCCATATTTAGCTGGTTTTGAAGGTATATACTGGGTAAATTTAGTATGACCTCTAAATGGAAATAATTGCTCGTCGACGGTGATACAATGATATGGCTTGTAGGCTCTCTCCAGATTACTGTTCAGCATTGTCCAGATGTCCCGTATTGGTGCAGCTTTATCTGTTTGCACACGTTCTGCACGTGTATTTTCATTGTCAAACCTGATAAATCTGAGTATCATCTTGAAGCGGTCACGAGACATGGCTGCACGTATAAGAGGCAGAGCAGCAACATTCCACATTTCCTCCAGATTCTCTTTGTTGGCTCTGTGCACACCAGCAGCAATCAGTATGCCCAAAAATGCATGAAGTTCAGTTTCAGTAAATTGCTTGAATGTTTTTTGTGGTGGCCGTTTGGAAGAATCAGGAAAACGTTGTACCAGTTCGTTGTTGTAAGCATCACAAACTCTCTTGGCCTTTCGATTCGTTTCCCGTAATATGATGTCACACATCTCGGGAGTCATGATGGACTTGAATAGCTCTTTTGCTGTATATAGGTTGCTGATTGCTGCAGGGCCACCTCTTTGTCGTAGGACATTACGAGATTTTGTTTGTGCATTTGGCAGTGGATTACTGCACCATTGAGTTTCATCCTTAGCAGTCCAAATGTCGCCTGCACTTTGAGGCACAGAATCATCCTCAACACTTTCGTCTGATTCGTATTCATTTTCATGCTCTATGACCATTTCTTGTTCAATGTCTGAATCTTCTTCAGTAACATCCACTTGTGGTACATAGTTTTCATCATCAGATGGAACATATGGTTCATCCTCATGCTCAGAATCAGATTCTTCTAGCATTCGCATTATTTCGTCAGACGTAAATCTGTAAATATGAAAAAATGTAAAATAAATAATTTTCCGAAATACTACATTATTGGCTTTTCACAAAATTATACTAACCTGCAAACACGTTTTCTTGGATTATGGCGGAAACTAGATCCAGCATTACTATCACTCATGATGACTTGCTAGATGAATTTTGGCTTCGTATTTTGTGCTGAATATAAATAAAACATCGTAAAACAATATGTAGATACTAATTATTATCCATTTTTCGTATAAAAATTATACCTATAGTGATAAGTTTCATACAAAATATATGTAAGCCAAGTCCAGGCTGAAAGACAATTTGACTGTTCTGTCCCCACATAATGAGAATAAAGGTATAACTGGCTGTTAGATGCTGTGAGACTTTCCTACCTTCGTTTCCAAGAAATTGAAGACTTCACAAGCCTAGAAATGTGTGCTCACAGCAATGAGATGAACAGCAAAATGGCTAATGAGAGGAGGGAGGCAGGAAGACAAGTAGAAGCCACTCCCAGTTTGAATTAACTTAATTGACAGCAACATAAGTGACCAGTAACAACACTGAACAATAGATATCAGCATAACATTTGTAGCTGAATGAACTTTAGTTTCTGAAACCAAGTAAAGTCTTCCCACAGTGGAGGTATATGTGAAGGTACAATTGTACCTATGCAGCCTGTTAAGGTTGTAAAATTATGCAGCCTGACAAGGGTTAAAGCATAACTCTAAAAAAAGCCCCAAAACTTTTGATATGTTATGGTACCTGGGTCATTGATCTTTTCGAATGGAGAACCCCTTCCAGCAGCTTTAGTTTATTTTTTTAATATAATATTTTGTAAATTTTATTTACTTTTGTGTGAAAAGTCGCATCCGAGTAACAGCAGCAGGCTCTATGTGCTGCAGGATTTCAGTGGTTACTAAGGAAGTCAGGCTCCCTTGGTGGCATAAATTGTGGGCGGATTCAGGCTTAATGTGATACATTCAGGGCTGTTTAATCACAGCCCTCTGGAAAGTTCCCCTTCCCCCTCATGTGCTAGGCCCTGGACAAGAGGAGGGCTTCCCCCCTGTGTAAAGCCAGTAAAGGACTTATCACATGGGCGTTGGGGAGCTTTGCAGGGGGCTGTGAACCAGCAGCCCTGTATACATCATAGGGAGCACGTTGATGCCTCTTTTAGACTTGCTGTTTTCCTGGCGATTACCGCGGTGGTTTAAAACCGCGGCGGTAATCGCCAGGAAGATAGAACATTTTTTAAAATGGAAAACCGTTCGGCTTTTGCTGCAGTTTTCCCGCAAATTGAGCCCATTGACTTGCATTGGGCAAATCGAGTGCTATGTAGTGGTTTTGCTGGCGACTACCAACGCGGTTTTAAACTGCTACGATAATCGCAAGCAAAACCGCTAGTCTGAAAGAGGCCTGACAGTTGCACATCCCATGTAGCCATTTCCCCCCTAGAGTCCATCCACAAGTTCTGCTACTAAGGCGAAATGACCTCCTTATTAGCCACTGAAATTCTGCACAACACATGGAGCTGCTGCTGAAACTTGGATGGGACTTTTCACACAGAAGTGACGTTGCTGGAAAGGGTTTTCCATTGGAAAAGAAGATTAGTGCCACAGGTACTATAACATAGCAAAACTTGTTTTTTTTTTAGAGTTACGCTTTAACTGTATAAAGTAAAACTGTTAAACAAGAAACATAAACCGTATAGAGGGGGAAGGGTTAGAGAAAAAGAGGAAATAAAAGAACAATTGCAGGTGTTAATGTTTGAATTATTTTACAGCTAAATATATGACCACCAACTAAAATTCAAAGCTGTAGGTGATGCCTCTCAGATAATCTATCAAGCTTCTATTGCTGAAATCTTGCACAAAATGTTTAACCCTTGCTGAAATTGCAGTGTATTTTTTGTTTCTTGCAGTGGTGGGATTTCCTGCTATTATCTGAATAATTTCAAAACTGTGGATCTCTTGCTGATGTTTCAAACAGTTAATGAATCGGTATATATTTGCCATCCTTCAACATTATTATTTGCTCGCTGTTGATCATTTAATGTTCGTTCATACATATTCCAAAGTTCAACTGGAAACAAAGGTGCTTGATGTCCTCTTGCGAGTCATTTGACCAATATAGGTATCTTCAAAATAGTTGGCAATGGGTATGGTTTCTTGTGGAAATTAAGGATTTTCTACTAACTCTTCAAATGAAGGCACAACATTCTGTGTTGGTAGAAAGGCAAGGGCAGGTATCATGCATATCCAACCAGCAAATACATGGTAACCTTGCTATTGTACCTTGAGTACTTCATATTGAACTTTACGCCAAACTAACTGTGATAGGTGGAAGAAGCAACCGGTCTTCTTGAGGTTGAGGAATTCATTCTCAAATGTCTGGTGTTGGATTTTGAACTAGCTGCCATCAGCAGCTAGTTCAAAATCCAACACCAGTTTGTGTGGCCGCATTCCAGGTTTCATGTTCTTCAGCTCTTGTAGCAATCTCTGGTATGTTGAACGGCTCTTGTCCGTCAGTAAGGTGTACACTACAGGAACAACAACTACATGATTTGTATAAAGTTGCTTGAACAGGGATAGTGTAGTGGAAAAAATGCCATCAGCAAACCACTCTTTACTTTGGGCCAGTAGATGGAGATTGTACTGCAGTGCGCAGGCGCCGGGCCTCTCTGACCTTTCCAGGCGATTGTGCACTGCAGTACTTTGCTCTGCCCTCAACATGGCAGGAAAAGTACACCTGCGCTGGAGCCGCAGCGTGAAGACAAGAAGAGGACGTCATCGTAAGAAGATGGAAGGCCACGGACCAGACTCCCATCGGACCAGCACAGAACTGGGACCGCCCCTGGGTGAGTATAATCTAACCTCTTTTTCTCATCTTTCAGGATACATCGGGGACTTATCTACAGCATTACAGAATGCTGTAGATAAGCCCCTGATACCGGTGGCCACAGCTTATAGGTGAAAAATTGGGTGACAGTTTTCTTTTAAGGTCCATTCGCATGCACTAAGTAGTTGCAGCAGACAATCTGCAGCTAATTTATAGCAGAAAATTCTACACTAAAATTAATATCTACTGATGCGGGTTTAATGCGACAACCTTGTCCTCTGGCTGTGATTGACAATGGCTGAATACCTGCAAATCATGGTTGGTGGACTAGGTTACCACTCTGCTTATGAACATGGCAGACCACTGTATCTTAAAGGCAGGACTTCTACTTTGAATCTGAGCAGAGAATTAAACAAGTGAGGCATAGTGGGAATCAGTAGGTCTCATCCTACATTATCCTATCCTCAAAGTTTCCCTTTAAGGCAAAAAATCACATAGTATTCTATATCAGCTCTTTGTAATTTATAATGTTTCACATTTGTGCAACATAAACTTTGCAATAATTCTGCATAATTGAAATGTTAAATTCTTACCAGAGTCATGCAGAAGGAACTGCTGCTGAATGCCATCAATATTGATCCCTGGAACTCCTGGGGAATAACATGTTGATCAAGGGTTTGGGGCAACCTTAGAATATTGCCAAATTGCCTTGATAATCGTATTGTTCCCTTCAGTGATGCTTTCTTTGGGAGAAGTGCTACAACATTAGAATGGGCTCCTGAAATGACTTCTGTGAGAATCTGTTGTGGTGTCTCCTGTGTTGTCCTTGCCCTGGTGACCGCCTCATTGACAAGTTGGATTGCTTCAGGTCTTGCTGCATGTGCTGCATGGTTGTGAGGATTGGTTACTTTCACCACTTCACCAGTTGCTTCATTGGTCCAAACACGTCCCTTGCAAGTCGAACATTTTTCACACACCCAGATGCCATGGACATCATCAGCCGTTCGTTTGGAAATACGTAAATGTGATTCTCATAGACCAACTTCTTCTTTCCATGTTTGGATAGAACTGAATTCATTCTTGTAGAAAGTGAATTGCTGTGGAAGCTGACTGATTTTTTTGTGCTAGTACACCTCTCTCTTTGCAGAGATTTTAGACACTGCTATATTCTGATGTAAAGATGGAATAAGAGCTAGTCTAAGGTAACTTGCAGGAGGAAACCTGACATGAAAATTGTTACATCTGCAACATAACTTGCAAACAAGCAGGTCAGTGCTGGATTAGGTAAAAGTTCACAAAATGTTTTGATTTTAGAGTGGTTTACATTCCAAGCCTAAATCAGGCCTCTTTCACACTACATTTTTTTAATCCGTTTATTTTTTTCGTGTTATGTTTTTGTAACACAAAAACGTTTTAGAAAAGTATTGGAAAATGTCTTGTTAAATTTGCGGGCAAAATGCTCTGACACTATAATGCAATCAGTTGTGAGGTTAACAGATGGAAACAGTTGATTTAACATGTCACAAAAGTGCAGCACTCTGTACAGTACTTTTGTGGCATGTGGATTGATGACGGACGGGAATTCATGAACCACAAAGACAAACTAGCAAAACATCCAAATGCAAAATTCTGAGGGCAAAACAGGGTACAAACATCTTGGGGCAAACTCCCGGTGGCGAACTGCTGGGGGGCGAAACATTGATGACGGACGGGAATTCATGAACCACAAGGGTACAAACATCCGGGGGCGAACTGCTGGGGGCAAACTGCTGGGGGCAAACAATTGATGATGGACAGGAACTCATGAACCACAAGAGTACAAACATTTGGGGGCGAACTCCTGGGATGAAACATTGATGACGGACAGGAATTCACGAACCACAAGGATACAAACATACGGGGGCGAACTACCGGTGGCGAATTGCTGGGGGTGAAACATTGATGATGAACTGGAATTCATGAATCACAAGGGTACAAACATCCAGGGTGAACTGCCGGGGGCAAACTGCTGGGGGTGAAAAATTGATTATGGACAGGAATTCATGAACCACAAGGTTACAATCCAGGGGCAAACTGCCGGGGGCGAATTGTTGGGGGCAAAACATTGATGAAGGACAGGAATTCATGAACCACAAGGGTAGAAACATCCGGGGGCAAACTGCCGGGGGTGAACTGCTGGAGGCGAACTGCTGGTGGTGAATCATTGATGACGGACGGGAATTCATGAACCACAAGGGTACAAACATCCGGGGGAGAACTACCGGGGGCAAACTGCTTTGGGCGAAACATTGATGACGGACGGGAGTTCATGAATCACATGGGTAGAAACATCTGGTGGCGAACTGCCAGGGGCAAACTGCTGGGGGTGAATCATTGATGGCGGACAGGAATTCATGAACCACAAGGGTACAAACATCTGGGGGCCAACTGCCGGGGCGAATTGCTGGGGGCGAAACATTGATGACGGACCGGAATTCATGAATCACAAGGGTACAAACATCCAGGGCGAACTGCCAGGGGCAAACTGCTGGGGGCGAAAAATTGATGATGGACAGGAATTCATGAACCACAAGGTTACAAACATCTGGGGGCGAACTTCCGGGGGCGAAACATTGATGACGGACAGGAATTCAAGAACCACAAGGGTACAAACATCCGGGGGCAAACTGCTGGGGGCAAATTGCTGGGGGCGAAACATTGATGAAGGACAGGAATTCATGAACCACAAGGGTACAAACATCTGGGGGCAAACTGCCGGGGGTGAACTGCTGGGAGCAAACTGCTGGGGCTGAAACTTTGATAACGGACGGGAATTCATGAACCACAAGGGTACAAACATCCGGGGGAGAACTACCGGGGGTGAACTGCTTTAGGTAAAACATTGATTATGGATGGGAACTCATGAATCACAAGGGTAGAAACATCCGGTGGCGAACTGCCAGGGGCAAACTGCTGGGGGTGAAACATTGATGACTGACAAGAATTTATGAACCACAAGGGTACAAACATCTGGGGGAAAACTGCCGGGGGTGAATTGCTGAGGGTGAAACATTGATGATGGACGGGAATTCATGAATCACAAGGGTACAAACATCCGGGGGCGAACTGCCGGGGCAAACTGCTGGGGGTGAAAAATTGATGATGGACAGGAATTCATGAACCACAAGGGTACAAACATCTGGGGGCGAACAGCCGGGAGCGAATTGCTGGGGAAGAAACTTTGATGATGGACAGGAATTCATGAATCATAAGAGTACAAACATCCGGGGGTGAACTGCTGGGGGCAAAACATCCGGGGGCCAAATGCATGGGACAAATTGTGCGGGGCGAAATGTACCCAGGGGCCAGCTGCTGGGGGCGGACTGCTGGGGGTGAAATGTGTGGGGGTGAAATGTGCGGGGGCGAAACATCCTGGGAGCCAAATTCTGGGGACGAAATGTGCGGGGGCGAAATGTACCCAGGGGCAAACTGCTGGGGGCAAACTGCTGCGGAGAACTGATGGGGATAAACTGCTGGGGGTGAACTGCTGGGTGCGAAATGTGCGGGGGTGAAATGTGCGGGGGCGAAACATCCTGGGGGCCAAATGCTGGAGATGAAATATTTAGGGGCGAAATGTACCAAGGGGAGAACTGCTGGGGGCGAACTGCTGGGGGCAAACTGCTGGGGACGAAACATCCAAATCCTGTTTTAGACGCTCAGCCATGCCCCCTGTCCTGCCTCATTGTTCTGTGTTTAGCTGTAGGATAACTGACCACAGCTGAAGCCTCCTGCTGTGCCTTATCTATAGTAGGAGTAAAGATTGCTAAGGGTACCGTCACACTATGCCATTTCGATCGCTACGACGGTACGATTCGTGACGTTCCAGCGATATCGTTACGATATCGCTGTGTCTGACACGCAGCAGCGATCAGGGATCCTGCTGAGAATCGTACGTCGTAGCAGATCGTATGGAACTTTCTTTCATCGCTGGATCTCCCGCTGTCATCGCTAGATCGGTGTGTGTGACACCGATCTAGCGATCTAGCGATGCGATCCAGCGATGCGTTCGCTTGTAACCAGGGTAAACATCGGGTAACTAAGCGCAGGGCCGCGCTTAGTAACCCGATGTTTACCCTGGTTACAAGCGTAAAACTAAAAAAAAACAAACAGCATATACTTACATTCTGGTGTCCGTCAGGTCCCTTGCCATCTGCTTCCCGCACTGTGACTGCCGGCCGTAAAGTGAAAGCAGAGCACAGCGGTGATGTGCTTTCACTTTCACTTTACGGCCGGCAGTCACAGAGCGGGAAGCAGACGGCAAGGGACGTGACGGACACCAGATGTAAGTATGTGCTGTTTGTTTTTTTTTAGTTTTATGCTTGTAACCAGGGTAAACATCGGGTTACTAAGCGCGGTCCTGCGCTTAGTTACCCGATGTTTACCCTGGTTACCCGGGTACCTCGGCATCGTTGGTCGCTGGAGAGCTGTCTGTGTGACAGCTCCCCAGCGACCACACTACGATTTACCTACGATCATGGCCAGGTCATATCGCTGGTCGTGATCGTAGGTAAATCGTATAGTGTGACGGTACCCTTAGACCCACCCAATTTAATGAAGTGGGGGGCTTCATTTGGTGACTTGCTGAAGAGTAAACTGATTAGAAACATGAAGAAATGCTACAGATTAACAAGCAATAAAAGCAACAATATTTTTGGTTTAGTTTAGCAATCTCTTAAAACTAGATGTGTCAAATAATTTTTCTAGAGGAGCTTGTGGAGGTAACAGCATTACACAATTCACCACTAGGGTTTAGCGAAACGGGTCGGCCATTTTCAGAAGTTGCCGACTTTTGGCAAGGTCGGGTTTCATGAAACCCGACCCGACCCCTGTGTGGGGTCGGCCATGAGGTCGGCGATCTTCTGAATCTGGTATCGGAATTCCGATACCGAGTTCCGATATGTTTGCAATATCGGAAATCGGTATCAGAATCCACATTTAAGTGTAAAAGAAATAATTAATATAAAAAATATTGCTATACTTACCCTCTGACGCGCCCTGGTACTAACCGGCAGTCTTCCTTCCTTAGAATCAGCGCTTGAAAGACCTTCGGTGACGTCGCGGCTTGTGATTGGTCGCGCGACGGCCCATGTGACCGCTCACGCGACCAATCACAAGCCGCGACGTCACCGAAGGTCCTTCAAGCGCTGATTCTTAGGAAGGAAGGCTGCCGGAAAGAAGCAGGGCGCGTCCGAGGGTGAGTATATTCTTATTAGGTATATACTCACCCTCGTACGCGCCCTGCTTCTTTCCGGCAGCCTTCCTTCCTAAGAATCAGCGCTTGAAGGACCTTCGGTGACATCGCGGCTTGTGATTGGTCGCATGAGCGGTCACATGGGCCGTCGCGCGACCAATCACAAGCCGCGACATCACCGAAGGTCCTTCAAGTGCTGATTCTAAGGAAGGAAGGCTGCCGGTTAGTACCAGGGCGCGTCAGAGGGTGAGTATAGCAATATTTTTTATTTTAATTCTTTCTTTTACACTTAAATATGGATCTCAGGGCCTGAAGGAGAGTTTCATCTCCTTCAGACCCTGGGAACCATTGGAAACCCAATGCACTGCATTGGGTTTTGGGTTTCGGCCGACCCCGACTTTTTTATAGGATCGGCCAATTTCACTCGACCCGACTTTTGAGAAAGTCGGGTTTCGTGAAACCCGACTCGATCCTATAAAAGTAAAGGTCGCTCAACCCTATTCACCACAAATACTTCTAGTTTTCATAATAGTATCTGTGCTATAGACACGTTAATCACCATCTTTATATGTCACAAAAGGCCACATAGGGGGCTTAATTGTCTCCTCTCAAAATCGCACCTCACCACCTGTGCGCTCGACCCATCCCATCCCACCTCCTACCCAACCTCACCACTACACTTATCCCATCCCTAACCCACCTCTTTAACTTATCACTATCTTCTGGCACTTTCCCTTCTGCTTTCAAACATGCCACAATCACGCCTATCCTTAAAAAGCCAACCCTCGATCCAACTGCTATGTCCAACTATCACCCAATATCACTGCTCCCAATCGCTTCCAAACTCCTGGAGCAGCACGTCCACTCTGAACTTTCCTCCCACCTCTTATCTAACTTGCTCTTTGACAATCTACAATCTGGTTTCCGCCCCCATCACTTAACTGAGACAGCCCTGACCAAAATCACTGACAACCTACTTACCGCGAAAGCTAATGGACAATACTCTGTACTCCTCCTTCTAGACCTGTCCTCTGCTTTCGACACAGTTGACCACTGCCTCTTACTACAGATCCTCTCCTCCTTTGGCATCAAAGACCTCGCCCTATCCTGGATCTCCTCGTACCTTTCCAACCCCACATTCAGCGTCTCCCACTCCCATACTACCTCCTCATCCAACCCTCTCTCTGTTGGAGTCCCCCAAGGCTCTGTTCTAGGACCCCTACTCTTCTCAATCTATACACTTGGCTTGGGACAACTCATAAAGTCCCATGGATTCCAGTACCACCTCTATGTTGATGACACTCAGATCTACCTCTCTGGCCCAGACATCACCGCTCTGCTGTCCAGAATCCCAGAGTGCCTATCAGCCATATCCTCCTTCTTCTCCTCTCGCTTCCTCAAATTCAATATGGACAAATCTGAACTCATCATCTTTTCTCCATCCCATAGATCTTCCTTACCTGACCTATCTCTGGCAATCAATGACATCATGCTTTCCCCCGTACCGGAAGTCCGCTACCTCGGAGTATCCTTCGACTCTGCCCTGTCCTTCAAACCGCACATCCAAGCTCTTTCCACCTCCTGTCACCTCCAGCTCAAAAATATCTCCAGAATCTGTCCTTTCCTCAACACTCAATCTACTAAAATGCTTGTACATGCCCACATCATCTCCCGCCTTGACTACTGCAACATCCTTTTCTGCGGCCTCCCTGCTAACACCCTTGCACCTCTCCAGTCCATCCTTAACTCTGCTGCCCGACTAATTCATCTCTCTCCTCACTACTCCTCTGCTTCCCCCTCTGCAAATCTCTTCATTGACTCCCATTCCCTCAGTGCATCCAGTTCAAATTACTAATACTGACCTACAAAGCCATCCACAACCTGTCTCCTCCATATATCTCTGAACTAATCTCCCTATATCTTCCCTCACGTGATCTCCGGTCCTCCCAAGACCTCCTTCTCTCCTCCACACTTATTTGCTCTTCATCTAACCGCCTCCAAGACTTCTCCCGAATATCCCCCATCCTCTGGAATTCTTTGCCCCAACACGTCCAACTATCAACCACATTCGGATCCTTCAGACGGAACCTGAAAACCCATCTCTTCTGGAAAGCCTACAGCCTGCACTGACCCCACTGGCTCCTCATCACTACCTCATCACTACTGAAGCTACCGCCTCACCAACACCGGAGCTCCTGCAACCCTCAACCTACTGTCTCCTTCCCCATAATCCTGTGGAATGTAATCCCGCAAGGGCAGGGTTCTCACCCCTCTGTATCAGTCTGTCATTGTTAGTTTGTTTACTGTAAGTGATCAGGGGTAGGTCACTGCCGCATCCTCTGCACCCATCCTGAAATTATGCATCCTCAGGAACATCCATTTCAGGGTCTGAACTAGTCCATGCTCCATTGAGCATGCGTCTGTTGTCAATTTCAAAGTATACTCAGCCATATTTTACAATTTTGACCAGTTTCACTTTATGTGGTAACTAGCTGTACTACCCAGCTTCGCCCAGGTTAATAACTGCTGTTAGCAAAATAGAATGTGTTAACAAAAATTTATTCTGCACACAAAAACCACAAAAGAAATAGATAGAAATGTAATTATTAAAAGGCAAAAAACTAACCTAATAGATGCATTTCACAACATATATTTCAACACCAGAGATATTCCACACAGATTTAACTACATTTGCCAAGTAATGTGAAGTAATCTTCTACTACTTATTTGAGAGCCTTTAGATAAACGGCATTCTTAGTTTTCCCTTCAGGTGCAAAGACGAACAGATTTTTGGCTGTTCCAACTCTTGAACAGGCCACATAAAGTTGACCATGAGAAAAGCATGGAGATTGTAAATCGATTCCAACTACTTTCAAAGACTGTCCCTGAGCCTTGTTGATGGACATAGCAAATGCCAGTCGAACAGAAAACTGGAGGCGTTTAAAATCAAAAGGCAAACCAGATGGAATGAGAGGAATTGTTGGAATGAAAACATCTTCTCCTGTGGCACGTCCTGTCAAAATGGTTGCCTCAATTACATGTGGAAACAGGTTCTTAATCAAGAGTCTTGTTCCATTACACAGCTGTGGTGGATCCAAATGTCTCAATAGCAGAATAGGTGCTCCATGTTTTAGAAAGTGGTTGTGAGGAGTAAGTCCTTGTGGCTCCAAGGAATTGAGGAACTCAGTTGGATAAAATAATGCTTGAGCAGGGTCTATTACTGTATCCACTGACTTGTAGGCTGTGCACACACCTGTAAGAAGATTTAGAATTTGAAGTTTGATCTTGTTGACACTGTCATATTTTGGGAGCTAGATTAGCCCTTTCACACAGCCAGCCAGAATTTTTGAAGTGGAGTTGAATGTTTGGAAAAACCTTTGCTTTCAACTTCTCAATGGAAGTCACAATGCAATAAAAGTTGTTTGGGAAGGTGATCTGTCCAGTGGTTGAATTTACTGGTGCCTTGCCATCTCCAATAGTCAACAGCTGGCTCAAAAACAGTCCAGCAGAAACATCGCCTGTCATGTAGACCCTCATGTTTGTGTTCAGTGATATTTTCTTTACTTTTCTCCAAAGGTACAATGCTTTGAGACAGGCATCTGCAGGGGTTGATCTTGGAATAACAGGTAGTGTTTGGCGGAAGTCACCTGCCAAAACAACTACTCCTCCCATGATATATTTGTTGCTACGCAGGTCTTGCAGCAGTCTGTCCACTGCTTCAAGAGCCCTTTTGTGTGACATGGTGCATTCTTCCCAAATGATGGCACTGCATTTTTGAAGCAGTTTGGCCAATTTGGCAAGATCCCTTGGCAATATTACACACGGGGCTGTCACTATGAGACAGGATAAGTGGTAGTTTGAATGTCGAATGTGCTGTCCTGCCACCTTTTAAAAGCATATCTGCAATTCCAGAAGATGCCACTGCAAGTGCAATCTTTTTTTTTGTCAAAATTTTGCCAGTAGCAAGTTGATTACAAATGTCTTTCCTGTTCCACCTGGAGCATCAAGGAAGACAGTCCCACCTTTGTTGATTTCACTGAAACTTAAAATGTAGTTATAGGCGTCCCTTTGACCTGGTACCAATATTGGCTCGTTCTGAGACACAAATGCTGTCAGTTCATCAATATTGTAGTTTGTTTCTATGAAAATCTCCCTACACATTTGGATACCTTCAGAATTTCTTATTGGAGCAGGCAAACCAAGCAACTGCAAGGCTTTTACTGACATTGCTATGCACTGATCTTCAAGGAGCATTAAAGTTTCATTGAACATTTCCTCAGTGAAGTTGATGAGTTGCTGATGATTTTCCCTTCTAATCTGAATGAGGATGTCCTCACTGAGATGAGTTTTGTACTTTGTCCAAATCTCAAGAGGATTTGAAATGCTACAGGTTGTTAGAATAATAGCAAAGAGGTGTCTTAGTCACTTTGGGGTTAGTGTGGCTGCTGCTCCACTGAGGTTCAGGTCCCAGTGTCCATCATTTTCCAGAAGTCCTTTTCTTTGGCAAGCTTCCCTGAATATTTCACACATATGGCCTCCGATGGTCTTCGGGTCAGAAAATGATGTAGGGCCTTTGACAACATGAAGTAACATGCGCAGGTAGAAGCACTCTGCATTTGATGGATGAACAGTGTAGACGCGACCAAGAGTATCAGTTGCTTTCACCCCTGGATAGCCTTCAATATCAAGCCCCCATTTCCTCCATTCCAGTGTTTTTCTGGAGGCATTCCAAGTGTAATACTTTGGTAAATCACAGTAGAGAATTGGTTTTGCAAAAGGGTCTTGTTGACACAGGTCAAAAAATGCCAAGAGGGTGGTCTTAGGTGGTGTTAGGAGCTGCTGCTGCAAGTTTGCTGGGTTAAAAGAAATTCTCTGTCCATTTTCCAAGTGCACACTCAGATGCACAACTGGTGGGTAGCGCTCATGAATGGAGAATCCTAGTATTCTCCAAACAGCTTCATTGCTGCTTATGTACCTGCCCATCTGGAATGCCTCCACTTCATCAATAATAGGTTCATTTTTCTGGAGTTCAAAAACTGCTTGATCACTTCCTTTGTGGACATGTTTGCAGATATACTTGATTGATTTCACAGAGTGGCAAGATTTGACATTTATGTGGGCCTGGAAGAGGGTTGTAAGGCACTACCCACCTGTTGTCAATTTCTATCTCTTGGAGTGATGATCCAACACGCATTTTGAGCTTTGCTGTGAAACCACCATCCCCTGGCTTTCTTCTTTAGTAGACTGGATATCCATCTTGTCCTGTTTGGGTTTCTTGGACCAGGAATCGTGGGTAATGCTTTGAACACCTGCCATCAATCATACAGGCAGAATTTTTGTTGAGACTCCCACACGGACCATGGATCTTGTTTTTTGTGATGGTGTCAAATAGCAATGGGTCAATATGAAGGTCTGGCAATTCAGCACTGCACTGATGATATTGTCAATTTCGGTAGGCTGTATTTTTTTGCTTCAGCCAGATCAAGATGTGGGTGTGAGGAAGGCCTCTTTTTTTGCCATTCAACTGAATACATCCAGCACTGCGTCTCAAAATAAATATTTGATTTTGTGATGAGATTAGTCATTTTTGAAAGTTTCTGTTTGAAAACCCGAGCAATAAGGTCATGGCGATTCACTGTTTTTTGGCCCGGCAACAGGTGCGCTCCAATTTCCTTCCAGGCAGGATTGCAAGTAAAGGTGATGAAAAGATCTGGATGGCCATACTTTCTCACATAAGTCATTGCATCCTGTAAGTATTCATGCATGTGTCATGGGTTTCCAGTGACAGTTGATGGAAGAATAACCATTTTCCCCAACTCTTTTGGATCAGCATCATTTGCAACAGCATCTCTAAGGTGAATATATTCCTCTTCCCTGAGCTTCTTTTGATTTAGTCGGATATATAAAAGATGTTCACTCTCAATGTCAACAATAAATTGGTGGAAGAGGTGTTTGCATTTCAAGATTTGATTTTACCTCTGCAAATCTTGTCATGATCCTATAAGCATCGAAGTCCATGGCAGACACTTTTTTTTCCTGAAGGGTTGCCTGTTGTAGGATCTGTCTGAGGTATTCCATAGCCATCCTGTCCCTGCCAAAAGATGATTTGATATTGCAGTGCATCATAGGACCTGTGAGTTTCTGCTACTCATTACAAACTATTGTTCCATTTCTGAAGCACATTGTCACGGCTTTGAAAATTATTACCTACAATCAAGATGGCTACCTCATCAATTGTGGGAGCATTGAAACGTCGCTGATGTTCTCCTTATGATGTTTTGTCAGCTCGAATGACAACCTTGTAATCGTCATTTGGCATGCATTCAAGTGCAGTCTTGAAAAGATTAACATATGGATTGTTGGAGTGAAGGAACTGCTGCAAAATAATGACAATATCAAGGCGAGTGTTAGGAATTAAAGAGCATCTCCGCTGAGCCTCTGCTTCTGCATTTCCCATGAAGAAGAGTTGAAGAAATTGAGGTTCTTCTCCTTGTAATGGAAACAGTGAGCCAATTGAGTGGTAAACCTGTCCTTGAACTTTAAATGTCGGCATAAAACCTGTTGTTAACATTTCTTTTGTTGCACCAAATGATGTCATTTGGAAGCAGGAGTTGTACTTCCTGGTGTTGTGCAAGAAATGCTTGGATATTCTACTGGTACCTGTCATCAGAGGGGATCTGGTGGTGACAAGAGACCTGGAAGTTTTATCTTGTGATTTGCACAGCATAAACCTGGTGGTTCATCTTTCCATTTTAGGGCACTGCTCTACATGCAGACCACCTCCATTTTTCCTATCTGAACTTTAGGATTATCCTGATAGTTTAAGTCTGACTGGTAACAAAAGGCAGCATGTTTCAAATCTCCAACCATTTCCTGTGCCCTGGTGGAAGAAATAGCAATTCTCTTAGTGGCAAGTTGGCCTTTTCTCTGCTGAGATGACTCATTGGCCCTTGAGGAAGCAGCTCTTCTTCTCTTATCTGCAAGCCTTGCTTCCCTCTCCTCAGAAAGTGCATTGGCCTTTGAGGAAGCAGCTCTTGTTTTCATGTCTGCAAGCCTCGCTTCCCTCTCCTCAGAAAGTTCATTGGAACTTGAGGAAGCAGCTCTTGTTTTCTTTTCTGCAAGCCTTGCTTCCCTCTGCTTAGAAAGTTCATTGGCTCTTGAGGAAGCAGCTGCTGTTCTCATGTGTGTCAGCCTTGTTTCTCGGCCTTCACATTTTTCATTGGCCCGTAATGCAGCTTTTCTCTTCCCATCAGCTGACATTCATGCCATGGAATTCCTTTTCTTATGAGGCATTATTGTGGTAAAAATAGTCAGTAACTGGCAGTTTCTATATCCTCTCACATAGAGGTAATGTGACTGACATCAGCCTTTCCACCAACACACCCTAACTGACATGCTATTACCTCACACAAGCTTTGTTATACTGAGGATGTCCTTTGTTGCCTATATTAACCAATCAGAGCTCAGATTAATTAACTGTAGCAAAATAGAAGCTGAGCTGTGATTGGTTGCTATTGGCAGCCTGATAAATCCTAGCCAACAGGAAGCCCTCCCCCCTGGCAGTATATTTTAGCTCACACATACACATAATAGACAGGTCATGTGACTGACAGCTGTCGAATTTCCTATATCGTACATTTGTTGCTCTGGTAGTTTGTCTGCTTATTAATCAGATTTTTATTTTTGAAGGATAATACCAGACTTGTGTGTGTTTTAGAGCGAGTTTCATGTCAAGTCATGTGTGTTGAGTTGCGTGTGGCAACATGCATGTAGCGACTTTTGTGAGATGAGTTTTGTGTGGCGACATGCGTGTAACAACTTTTTGTGTGTCGAGTTGCATGTGACAGGTTAGTATAGCAAGTTGTGTGCAGCAGGTTTTGCGAATGGTGAGTTTTGCGCATGGCGAGTTTTATGTGTTGTGCGTTTTGAGTATGTGCAAGTTTTGTGTGAGGCAACTTTTGCATGTGTTGCAACTTTTGTGCATGTGGCAATTTTTCTGCATGTGCAAGTTTTGCGTGTGGCGAGTTTTCCATGAGGTGAGTTTTGCACGTGTGGTGAGTTTTGCGTGAGCCTAGTTTTGCATGTGGCGAGTTTTGCATGTGACGAATTTTTCGCGTGGTGAGTTTTGAGTGGCGACTTTTGTGTTTTGACTTTTATGTGGCGAGGTTGGTGTATGTGTGGTGAAATGTGTGCTGAGGGTAGTATATATGTTCAAGCACGTGGTAGTGTGTGGGGCATTTTGTGTGTGTGTTCATATCCCCGTGTGTGGTGAGTATCCCATGTCAGGGTCCCACCTTAGCAACTGTACGGTATATACTCTTTGGTGCCATCGCTCTCATTCTTTAAGTCCCCCTTGTTCACATCTGGCAGCTGTCAATTTGCCTCCAACACTTTTCCTTTCACTTTTTCCCCATTATGTAGAAGGGGCAAAATTGTTTAGTGAATTGGAAGGCGCGGGGTTAAAATTTCACCTCACAACATAGCCTATGATACTCTCGGGGTCCTGACGTGTGACTGTGCAAAATTTTGTGGCTGTAGCTGCGACGGTGCAAGTGCCAATCCCGGACATACACACATACATACACACACATTCAGCTTTATATATTAGATAAACCTGGAGGACTTCATCATATCTCAATGATTGCACTTCATATTAGTGGTGCAGATATTTTTTGCAATTATTTGTAAAAATATAATTTTGGAGAAAATTTTGAAAATTTCGCAATTTTCAAACATTTAGTTTTTATGCCCTTAAACCAGACAGTTATATCACATAAAACAGTTAATAAATAACATGTACAACCTTACATAGGCAACTTTTTTTAAACATCATTTTCTGTCAGAATAGTTCAAAATTAATCAGCAATTTCTCAGTTTTCGAACAAAATTTACGAAGCCAACTTTTACAGAGACCGCTTGTTAGAGTTGGCGGATCACGCTACATATAAATTATAAAGAAGTGCAATCGCAACCCTGGAAAACTGCAGGTACAGGTGAACACTTTCGGAGCACACAGCAAGCGATAGCTGGCTCGCACTGAGTTTAACGTCTCTCAGTGTATAGAACACAAGACTGTGTCGCTCGCTCACAGTATTGGAAAAGGTGCTCTGCAGTAAAGCTGTGTCATTTGCACACAGTAACAGAGCAGGTATGGCGCTTAACATGAACCTTATTAATCTCAGAGAACGCAACCCTCATCGGGGCAAGGGAACAGTTAGTGGTCACAAAACACTCACACAAACTCCTCTCCAGAGGTGTTGGAATTCTAAAGGCTATACGCCTGCCCTGAGTTCACCCAAACTCCTCTCCTGAGGTGCCCGAATTCTAAAGGATATATGCCTGCCCTGAGCACATGCAGACAAGTCCACACTACCGTTATGTTCCACACATACAAATGACATGAAAAATATGATCTTAGCGCGCCGACGTGTGCTCCAGGAAACCAGGAAACCTTTTATATATTTCTGTTCAAGTCCAGTCAGACAAGACCTTGCTTGTGGACCAGTCTGGAACTTCCACGTCACCCAAGCAGCTGATGACAGCCACCAATGAGAAGTCGCCACCTCATGAGCATGCTTAGTAAGATGATTTCTGGAGTTATCCTCTGGAACGCCTGTTTGCCTCTGCCTATTGCCAGTTACTATAGCTTTGGCTGCAGCGCCAGCAGTAACCAAACGAACAGCATGAGTCTGGGCAAGACACTGAGACCAACGTTTTTGCTGAGCAGCTCACACTGCGACCAAAGCAGAATGGGAGTCCACAGAGTCAGACAAGGCTTGGGATCTACCCCGTGCAGTGGGAGAATCCCAGCACCTAACACCACATCACATATCAAACCAACAGTGACTCCATTTTAAAAAAATAAACCCCTCAATATGCTCAAACCCACATTCATTAAGTTTATTAACTTTTCAGGAGTTTCTCCAAATTTTCAAGCAATACATTTTGTATTTTTTTCTGAAAATGAGAAATGGTCAAAATTAAAAAAAAAACAGTGCTTTCAGACCTCTAATAATGCGAACAAAACAAGTTAATAATCATTTAGAGCAACAATACTATTGCTTTAACCCAGGAAGAATACAGAAATCAATACTTTGTGGAATAAAAATGATTTTAATCACAGCTTTCATGCGTCTTGGCATGCTTTCCACCAGTCTTTCACACTGCTTCTTGTGCAAAAATATAAGCAGTTCTTTGTTTGATGACTTGTGACTATCCATCATCCACATGATTACATTACATTGGTTTTCAATGGGGTTCAGGTCTGGAGATTGGGCTGCCCATGACAGGGTTTTGATGTGGTGGTCTCTTAATTTTAGCCAGAGCTGTATACTTTTCAGGTACAGTGGAAAGCTCAGTAGGGAGTGAGCGACATATTATAGTGCAGATTTTATTGTTGTGGTTTGCGGGTACCATGATCTACTGGAAGGGCCCCTGAAGTATGAGAACAGCACCATTTTACAAACTACAGCTCTCAATTAATTAATCTATGGGTGCTTTGATCATATTGAAACCACAAGTGTGTCATAGAATTTTATACCATTGGGTAAGGATGAAAAAATAATTACATTTTTGCCACAAAACTCTTTTTTATCCTTAAAGTTTATATTTTGACAAGGAGAAATGGGTAGAAATGGCACAAAAATGTATTAGGGTATGTTTCCTACGGTCAGTAAATGCTGCAGGTTGGCTGCTGTGGACATCCGCAGGGTCCAATGCGAGAATCTGGCTTGAAGGAGCACTATTTAACTCTTGGAGCGCAAATTAAATGGAATCGTTTGTGGACTCCATATACAGAGTTCTTATTTGCTACAAGAGCAGAATACCCTCTCTAGTGAACCCATTTTGGAGATTACACTCCTTTAAGAATTTATTGAAAGCTGTAGTGAAAATTTTGACTCTATGGCTGTTTTCCAGAAACAATCAGCAGTGGATATTGCCTATTGAAAATTGCAAATCTGCCAGTGTAGTGCCCAGAACATTGCAGTGCCCAATACATTTTAGTTCCCGTACATTATGCCCAGCTCCTGCTTCTGAAGACATGCACCTTTAAATTAAGTGGGCTATCATCACTATAGAAATGCCAAATGTGCACACTAAATATGATTTAGACTCACTGTGGGGCTCAGAAGGGAACAAGTCATTTTAATTTGGGAGAGCAGAATTCATTGGATTTATTTTGGGAGGTGAAAAGCTATTGTGCTTTTATAGAGCCTTTTTGCCTCAATTAATGTGGAAGCCCCTTATATTTCCAATAACAGATGACGGACCTTACTGGGAACTTGAGTGCATTAAGGTAAAGCTTTAGTTGGGAACATTTTACATAATATCTTGGATTACATATATCCTGTGCTCTGTACTTTACGATGAGCACTTACATGGGGGGATTTCCATTTAAATCTCCAAATGATGTGATTCAGATTAAAACCCAGAAGGATCTATTCACTATAAAGAGGTAGCCGAGGTACTCTGTACTCAGCACTTTTCTGCACTCTTAAAAAGCCAGACATAGCATGTTCTTAAGTCAAGAAGAGTATACAGAGTCTTCATCTGCCTCATTATAGTGAATCTTCCTCCTGGTGTTCCGTCTGAATTATATATTTTAGAGATTTAAAAGGAAACCCCGCTGTATGTGTTCAGCATAGATAGCAGTATAAATCTGTGCAGATCCTTCCTATGAACTTTGGGAGACAGAATGAACAAATGATCAGCAGGTCAGTAATTGGTTTTATTTATTTTTTATGGCATTTATCATGCTGTATAAGTGACTTGACACATTTTTACTTTGGATTGGTGCAATTACAACTATACCAGATTTAGATTTTTTTGGTATGTTTGGCTGCGGTCAATAAAAAACACTGTTTTTGAAAAATAAAGTTTATGCATTGGCATAGTTTGAGTGCTATTGTCTTTCTATATTTCTGCAGAAAACAGAAAAGGATAATGCCAGCTCACCGTTGAAGTTTATAGAAGTCCAGCATGCACGGAACCAGGAGCCGACTATTCATGTGTGAAAAAATCTATGATGGATTGGATTACACCAATACACAAATAGGAATCTCACTACAGAAAATGCATTAAAAAGCACCAAAGTCAGAATTATAATTTGGTCAATTAAAAAAAAAATATGTGCCACCATGTGAGTGAAAGGAGGTGTTCCTCTGGTTAGCAAAAAATCAAAGAAAACCAAAGAGAGGGACTCCTCCTATAGGATAAATAGATTCCTCATGCAGTAGCTGAGACAAAATCTATATGAACACAGGATGCACTGTATAAAAGCATAAACAATCATATTATGGTAGATATATTCAAAATACAACAGAGCAATCCTGTTTACATATATATATATATATATATCATTGAAAAGTTTTTAATGAAAAACATGAACACGCATGGTAATCAATTTTTATAGGGATTCCATCTTAATAAGAGTGAAAAAAATAGAATTACCTCACCGATTAGATAGCTATGCAGGGGGGAGAAGTCTTGTGTCATCAGGCAATTACAGGAATCGACAATACCGTGTCAATCCCTATGGGGCTAGCGGTAGTCTATCCCCCAATACTCCCGCCCTGACAAGGGCAGTCCACAGCTACCCCTGAGCTAAACATGCCCTGCACTCTCCATAGGTTTTTGTCCCAACGCGTTTCATTCAAGCATAATCATCAGGGGACTAGCTTGTAGAAGGAAATAAAGTGCTAAGTGCGTGCTAGAGAGAGACATGTAGTCCCTACACTCTCTATGCTGCTCTGCAGAGAATGGAAAGAAAGAAAGGGCTAGAATAAACAATGATGAACAAATAGAAAGCTCACTGCTTCCTGTTATGTGTAAATACGCTCATCCATGCGGTAATAATGTGGTGGAATACAACCACAAGGCTCATGTATGATAGTTCCGGTTGGTGGAATGCATGCTATGATGACTTCCGGGTAGGTGAACAGCCCAAGACCATTCCTCTGGTGCATTTGAAAAGTGTTAATATATGTAATGCTTACATTTTTGTGAAGCGCATGAGGTGCCAGATGTAGGGCAGTCGGCCTCAAATGTTACACCCCACAAATACTGAGTATAAAGAACCGTCATTATGTAGACGTGTCCAAAACTTCCGGTCTGTGGAATGCAAAGGCAATGAATGGCACATGAATACTAACATCATAAGCCCATGACCAGAAGACACTCTGGTTGCCGGAAAGCAGATCAACGCAATTCAACCAAGGCCGTGATGAATAAAAGGACGGCGCATAAGCGCTGACATCAAAAAAGCATGCCCGGAAGCTCTGGGCCATGGAACTCAAGCCCCAAAAAAAAATAACGGATGTAATATTTGTTACGACCTGCATATACAGATGTAATGCCACTGTTTGTAAAAAATACAAATGCACATGTATCAATGTGTGTGGCCCCTGAAAAAGATATTACAATTGAGGAAGTTACACATTGAAGGGGATTAAAGAATGACAAATATATATATATATATATATATATACAGGGTGGAGCGCGGTAATTTGCTTTTTTGCACTGCATGCTGTGGCGGCACTGTCGGTCGAAGAGAGGGGAGAGTGGATGTGGCTTACAGTGGCTGATGGGAGATTTGTATTCCTCTGCCTTTCAGTTGCCATCATGCAGTGGACACGTGAGGAGAGGTCATTTTGTGTTGAAGCGTATTTTTCAAATGCCCACTCGATCATTGCAGTGCAGCGTGCTTTTCGTTTACAATTCGCTGTTCCTCCACGCGGACGTGTTCCTGGACGGCAATCAATTTTAAATTGGGTGAATGCATTCAGAACAGCAGGGAATGTGTCATGTGTACGAAGGGGACCTGAGAGAAGGATTACAACACCACAAAACATCGAGAGAGTTAGAGCAGCAGTACTGCAATCTCCGAAACGCTCTGCTCGGAAGCAATCATTTGCTCTTGGCATTTCAAGACGTTCTCTCCACCGGATTCTTCATGATGAACTGAATTTTCACCCGTATAAAATGTGTGTGGTCCAACATTTGTCAGCATGGGACTATTTGACACGGCGGACCTCTTGTGAAGACATGTTAGCAACGATACCCCGTGACGCAATTGTGTTTTTTTCTGATGAGGCACATTTTCACCTCAGTGGGTGTGTAAACAAACAAAATATGCGTTACTGGAGTGAAACAAACCCCAGAGAAGTTCACGAGAGACCTCTGATAATGGTCGTGCCATAACTGTGAACTCCGAACGGTACTTGTCTATGATACAGGATTATTTTCAGCCGGCTCTTGAGGCAATGGAACTAGAGGATACATGGTTCCAACAGGATGGTGCCACTGCACACACAGCGAGGGTTACCATGAATTGTTTGAGGCAAATGTTTCCTGGACGGCTTATCTCTTTGAGGGGAGATGTGAACTGGCCAGCACGCTCACCAGATTTAGCCCCATGCGATTTTTTCCTTTGGGGTTACCTGAAGTCTAAGGTGTATATCAACCGTCCCAACACCTTGGAAGACCTAAGGAACAATATTGAAGCTGAAATTGGCAGAATACCAGTGGACACGCTTGTTAGAGTTCATGAAAACTTCAGAAAACGTATGCAGCAGTGTGTGGATAGTGAAGGTCGACATTTGCCAGATACACTATTTAAAACCATGTAATTTAAAAATTCCATTACTGTTCAGTATAATTAAAATATAAAATAAATTTTTCTAATGATCATAATTTTTTTATTTCATTCCCAAATCAGCAAATTACCGCGCTCCACCCTGTATATAATCCTATGAGATGGTGCCATAAGGATAAGGTTTATGGAACAATGGGTAAAAATAGCCTTGTCTGCAAATACAAAGATATGGTTTGGAAGACACAAAAAAGTATTCAGATGAAACATCCTAATTGATTTGGTCATTAAGACTGCTAGGTATCACAGTATTCAGGTACAAAATCCACTTGACTTCTTTCTGCAATAACAGCTGATCCCCAATTACACCCTCTTACTGGTCTAGACACTTTTTCTATTGCCATGAACTTAAAATTGCTAATTTGGCCATTATGATGTTTGTTAATGTGGCGGGAGATAGAAGTGTCTCTTTTATGTTCAACATCTCCGATGTGCTCGCCAACTCTCCTTTTGAATTTTCTAATTGTTTTGCCAATATATTCTAGTCCACTGGAACAAGTGATCTTATAAACAACACCCTTAGTGCTACAGTTGGCAAATTGTTTGATCCAACATTGTTTACCAGGCACGTTGCTCACAAAATTACTGCCCATGTCACTATATGAGCACACTGTACAATGACCACAACTAAAGCAACCTTTTGTATCTCTGTAAAGCAAGGTCTTTGTTGTAGGTCTGATGAAATGACTGTGCCCTAATCTGTCATTCAAAGACCAGGGTTTTTTTTATAAGTTATTTGTGGTTCCTTGCTTAGATTTGTGCCAATATCTGTGTCCATACAAAGGATGGGCCAGTGTTTTTTAGGATGTCTCGCATATAATCTGTGCCATTGTCAAAAGTGGTAATGAATCTAGAAAATTCACTGTCTTGTTTTTTAGGTACAGGATTTATTAGATCCGTTTGTTTTTTCTTCTTAACATCATGATATGCTTGTATGAGGATATGTTGGGGATATCCTATTGTCATGAATCTACTCTTCAATTCCCTAGCCGGAGTCTAAAAAAGAGCATCAGTGGAGCAGAGCAGTTCCTACGCACCCTGAGGTATTGACCATTGGGAATATCTTTTTTAATATGTTTAGGATGGTGGCTGCTCCAATGTAGTAGTGCATTGGTGGCTGTAGGTTTTCTATAAATAGAAATAATCAGCTCACCACTGTTCCCTTTCTCAATTAGAATATCCAGGAAGGGCAAAGAAGAGGGTACAGCTGTTGATGTGAAGAACAAACCAATGTCATTTTGATTCAATTTTACAACAATGTTGTTAAAATAATCAATTGAACCCCTCCATACAACCAAAATGTCATCTATATATCGTGTCCAAATTTCCAGGACATCAGTTTCCATCATGCCATAAACCACAGTCTCCTCCCACCAGCCGAGGAAGAGTTTGGCATATGCAGGGGCACAAGAGCTGCCCATGGCGGTCCCCCCCAGCTGGTGGTAGATCCTGTGGTTAAAAGTAAAGACGTTTCTAGATAGACAAAAGCGTAGGAGTTTTAATATGAATTGATTATATGCATGAAACCGATATCCTCGCATGTCAAGAAAATACTTCACAGCCTCCAATCCTTTGTCATGAGGGATTGAAGAGTATAGAGCTTCTACATCTATACTGGCAAGACAAGGCTGAAGATCTATGTTTAGACCATCTAGACGATGGAGAAGGTCAGATGTGATCCAAGTAGATACCAGCGTTTTGACAAAGACTGCTTACCCCTGACACAATGGGCCTGCCTTTGATGGAGGCAGGCTCTGGTGAATCTTGGGCAGGCAGTAAAAACTGGCTGTTATGGGAAAACTGGGAAAAATTAAGACAAATTCTGATTTAGTAATCACCTTATTTTCCAAATCTTACAATAGAATATCACGCAACTTATTGCAGTGTTCAGAGCTGAGGTTGTGTGGAAGGATTTCATGGTATTCTCTATCCCCCAAAATATACTCATATATTTGTTGGTATTGATCAACCCCTAGAATGGCAATGTCCCCCCCTTATCAGAGGGCTTAATCACAATTTTGTCATCTTGATCAAGCCGATTAATTGCTTCAATTTCTTTTTTCGAGCAATTAAAGTTACAATGATTGCGACTATAGGATTGTTTTATCAAATCGGCAGTTACTAAGTTTAAGAAAATATCAATTGCTGATAGATCACCAGAGCTGACCACTCATGTGTAGCAATTGTAAAAAATGAAAAAAAATGTTCAAGCTTCTGGAAAATTTTTTAGAGTAATCTTTATTCAATCAAAAAACAATTTAAAAAATATGGTGGACAGGAACGGGAGCAAGAGACGCGTTTTCAACACTCGTGTTCTTTATCAAACTTACTTGAAAATGACCAAACAACAGTCTCAAATACACACGTGCAATTAAACAACACACATGAGAAATAATTAATTTATTAAAACTAACACACTGTGGAAAAAGGAAAAAAAAGATGGGTAAGGGAAGGAAATACAATGAATTAGTATTAAAATATGAAATATAAACAAAAACAGAGAAATAACAAATGAATAAGATAATATGGAAAAAAAATGTTTTTTTAAATATGTTCAAAATCTCAATAATGATAAACTATTTCATTTCTCAAATTCAATCCCAAAGGAGAATGAATACCTAAGTTAAAAATCCAGAACGCCTCTCTCACCATTAGATGCCTACACATATCACCACCTCGAGCCAGTCTGGTAATTTTTTCAAAACCAAAAACCTTAAGAGATGAAATATTGCCTCTATGTGTGTCAATGAAATGTTTGGATGCAGAGGATACATATCTATTGTTATGATTATTACCAGTAACATCATTAATATGTTCACTAATACGAACCTTTAGTTTGCGAGATGTACATCCAGTGTACAGTTTGTTACATGTTGTACATTCAATGGCATAAACAACATGATCAGTGTTGCAACTAATGAACTGCTTAATGTTTACGTTCAAAAGCCAGAGCTTCAGCATTAAGCAATTCATTAATTGCAACACTGATAATATTTATGCCATTGAATGTACAGCACGTAACAAGCTGAACAGGTCGTCTGTTTCATCGCAAGTGGAAATGAGCTTTTAGTGTGCCTCTGGCCTTTGAAAGAAAAAAACACAATAAACACTTACTTTTCTTTCTCTCCCCCACCACGCCGTTTTCAGAAGCTGGCAGCTGACTTCAGCGTAAAAAGAAACAGGGGCGCATGACTTCACTGCCAAGCGCCCACATACATGTACGCCAACATCAGCTGCAGGCCTTTGCTTGGCCAGCAGTATGTGTGGGGCACACAGATCTGGCAAGTTCGTATGTGTAATACACTTCAGCTGGATGTGTGTCCTTTGATCGAGGACCAGAGTATATGTATGGATTATACAATTATCCATACTCCTGGCAAGGAGGATGTATAACACATATATACGCTGGTCCCGCCTCAGAATCTGTGGAATCGTCGCAGAGCACAGTGCTTGCACTGGGGGATTCAATAGCCTGCAGTCATACAGAGGGACTACAGAATTATCGATTTAAAGTGCCCAACCCTTTCACATGGTTCAAGATTCATCCTAAATAGTCTATGCATGATACCCTGAGCCTGCTGTTTGTATCACATAGGAGAACTGTGCAGCGTGGCCTTGTGCATAGCCACTGTGCTGTATATACTCTACTTCTCTGAGGAACCAGCCATCCTTGCAACCAGTAACAGAGCAGGAGGAAGTAATGAAGGTGCTCTCTTATCACACAGCAGCCATCTTCGAACTTACCGCGCAGCTCTCAGTGGCCATTTTACTTCTGCTCATGATGGCTCACAGAATCTTCTGCTCCCTGGAGAAGACCCTCTCAGAGAGGAAGCTGTTACCACAGTGTTCTGGGATAGGCTCCGCATGCTCTCCTCCTCACACTCAAGTTGCGTGCACCTCAGACTATCTATTTCCCTAATCCTCACATGTCCACTTGCTCTGCTCCAAACAATCTAGTGTCCTTGGATCGAGGACAAGAGTATATGTATACATTTTACAATTATCCATACTCTTGGCCAGGAGTATGTATAACGCCTATATACACTGGTCCTGCCCCAGAATTTGGTAAATCCTCGCAGCATACATTGCCTGCACTGGGTGATTCAATAGCCTGCAGTCACACAGAGGGACTACAGAATTATCGATTTGAAGAGCCCAACCCTTTCACAAGGCATAAGATCCATCCTAAATAGTCTATGCATTACACTGAGCCTGCTGTGTGTATCACATAGGAGAATTGTGTAGCGTGGCCTTGTGCACAGCCATTGTGCTGTATATACTCTGCTTCTCTGAGGAACCAGCCATCCTTGCAGCCAGTACCAGAGCAGGAAAACAGTAGGAAGTAATGAAGGTGCTCTCTCACCACACAGCAGCCATCTTAGAACTTACCGCGCAGCTCTCAGTGGCCATTTTACTTCTGCTCATGATGGCTCATAGAATCTTCTCCTCCCTGGAGAAGACTCTCTTAGAGAGGAAGCTGGTCCCACAGTGTTCTGGGATAGGCTTTGCATGTTCTGCTCCTCACACTTAAGTTGTCAGCACCTCAGACTATCCGCTTCTCTAATCCTCACACGTCCGCTTGCTCCTCCCAGGAATTAGACTGCCTCCATGGTCAGAGCATCGGCAGAGCTATGCCTGGACTTGGTTACATCATTGGGAGGGCAGAGCCTCTTACCATGTTTACCAGGAAGAGAAGCAAGTGCTTGTGTGGGATTAAAATGTCTTCTTTCTTTCACCCTCTAGTTGAGCCGTAAAAATAGAAAAAGAAATTCCTCCAAAAATATTGTCTTTGCTCAAAATGTTTCATTTTTACAAAGGTAACAAGAGAAAATAGACCAATCTATTTGTCGTGCAATTTCTCTTGAGTATATCAGTACCCCATATGTGGTGTAAAATTAATATTTAGGTGCATAGCAGGACTCATACAGAATTATCAATTTAAAGTGCCCAACCATTTCACAAAGCCCAAGATACATCCTAAATAGTCTATCCATGATACACTGAGCCTGCTGTGTGTCTCACATGGGAGAAATGTGCAGAGTGGCCTTGTATATACCCACTGTATTGTGTATACACTACTTTTCTGAGGAGGCAGCCATCGTTGCAGCCAGTAACAGAGCAGGAAAGCAGGAGGAAATAATGAAAGTGCTCTCTTGTCACACAGCAGCTATTTTAGAACTCATTACGCAGCTCTCAGCGGCCATTTTACTTCTGCCCATGATGGTTCACAGAATCTTCTGCTCTCTGGAGAAGACCCTCTCAGAGAGGAAGTTTTTCCCACAGTGTTCTGGGATATCCTCCGCACACTCTGCTCCTCACTCCTTTGTTAAACAAAAACAGAGAAATGACAAATGAATTAGATAGTATGGAATTTTTTTAAATGTATTCAAAATCTCAATAATGATGATGATTAATAACTAGATGGTGGCCCGATTCTAACGCATCGGGTATTCTAGAATATGCATGTCCACGTAGCATATTGCACAGCCCACATAGTATATTGCCCAGTCACGTAGTATATTGCCCAGTCACGTAGTATATTGCCCAGTCACATAGTATATTGCCCAGCTATGTAGTATATTGCCCAGCCATGTAGTATATTGCCCAGCCATGTAGTATATTGCCCAGTCACATAGTATATTGCCCAGTCACGTAGTATATTGCCCAGCCACATAGTATATTGGCCAGTCACGTAGTATATTGCCCAGCTACATAGTATATTGCACAGCGACGTAGTATACAGCACAGAGCCACGTAGTATACAGCACAGACACGTAATATATTGCCAAGCCACGTAATATATTGCCCAGCCACATAGTATATTGCCCAGTCACATAGTATATTGCCCAGCTACATAGTATATTGCCCAGTCACGTAGTATATTGCCCAGTCACGTTGTATATTGCCCAGTCACGTAGTATATTGCCCAGCCACGTAGTATATTGCCCAGTCACGTAATATATTGCCCAGTCACGTTGTATATTGCCCAGTCACGTTGTATATTGCCCAGTCACGTAGTATATTGCCCAGTCACGTTGTATATTGCCCAGTCACGTAGTACATTGCCCAGCCACGTAGTATATTGCCCAGTCACGTAGTATATTGCCCAGTCACGTTGTATATTGCCCAGTCACGTAGTATATTGCCCAGCCACGTAGTATATTGCCCAGCCACATAGTATATTGCCCAGTCACGTAGTATATTGCCCAGTCACGTAGTATATTGCCCAGTCATGTAGTATATTGCCCAGCCATGTAGTATATTGCCCAGTCACATAGTATATTGCCCAGTCACGTAGTATATTGCCCAGCTACGTAGTATATTGCCCAGTCATGTAGTATATTGCCCAGTCACATTGTATATTGCCCAGTCACGTAGTATATTGCCCAGCGACGTAGCATATTGCCCAGTGACGTAGTATACAGCACAGAGCCACGTAGTATATGGCACAGAGCCACATAGTATATTGCCCAGCCACGTAGTACATTGCCCAGAGGCGTAGTATACAGCACAGAGCCATGTAGTATACAGCACAGAGCCACGTAGTATATTGCCTAGTCACATAGTATATTGTTCAGTCACGTAATATATAACACTGCCCACACAGTATATAACAGTGGCCACGTAATATCTAGCACAGCCCACGGAGTATATCACGCAGCCCACATAGTATATAACACTGCCTATGTAGTATACAGCACAGAGCCACGCGGTATCTAACACAGCCCACGTAGTATACAGCAGTGTGGGCACCATATCCCTGTTAAAAAAATAATTAAAATAAAAAATAGTTATATACTCACCCCTGGGATACACCGAAGCTCCAGCGATAGGCGCAAGGCGGCCGCCATCTTCCGTTCCCAGGATGCATTGCGAAATTAGAAAAACCCAATAACAATAGTACGGAATCTCAGAGACATATAAACACCAAAACAGAAAACAGAGATCCCTAAAAAATAACTTTTAATAATACCATTAAAAAACTATATTTATCCAAGATATTAAAACAGTATTAAATGTACCTAATGGACCCTAGCATGAACTACAATGAGTCCTACCTGGCAGTGGAGGTTGGCACCCTACTTTTCTGCGGTTGGCGCCCCCACTCCTCGACGGCTAACCCTTTAAGGCCCTATTAAGGACCTAGAATAGAAGAAAGGCTAAATACGCCCTACTCTCAACACCTATACTAATCACCTGCCTGCCAGTGGAGGTTGGCACCCTACTTTACTGCGGTAGGCGCCCCCACTCAACGGTGGCTAGCCCTAGGGTCCCTAATAATCCCTAACATAAAGGATAGACAAACAGATATTGTCCCACAAACACCGCGATACCCGTAGAAGAGAGAAAAAAAAAAAGCACAAAACGAGAAAATAAGATCCCAGAAATAGATAAATAATAAATTTGGAAATCATAAGAAATAGCACTGTACTCTAATGCTATACCACAAAGGGTAAGCCAATAATGTTATAGTGGAGGCACTATGTTAGCCTCCAGGTAATATGATACTGCCCAAATACGGGTATGCTGGGTGCAGCAATTTTAATGTCCACAGACAGAAACCCAGCACTCAACTGAGGAACCACTCTCGTGACATTGTATATCAGTATTTGATGTCAAAATAACAACTAGTATGTGTCCATAAATATGGCACAACAACCATGACACAGAGTGGACAAAAAAGACAAGCTACAAGGCAGCACCTGGGATCACAATCACCACTAAACAATAAAGTGGCGAAACTTCATCAAAATATATAACACATGAGAATTTAAGGACACAATCGTCCTCATGGTGCAGAAATAGACAGTCAGACTTAGATGTCACCAATATACTCATCTATTTGTTGTATTCTCATGGTTTGAACCCGGCTGCTGCCACAAAATCCAGAGCGGTACTATGGACCTAACCAGCATCTGTCAGATGGTCCCCAAGCAATGCCCAAATTGCTTGGGGACCATCTGACAGATGCTGGTTAGGTCCATAGTACCGCTCTGGATTTTGTGGCAGCAGCCGGGTTCAAACCATGAGAATACAACAAATAGATGAGTATATTGGTGACATCTAAGTCTGACTGTCTATTTCTGCACCATGAGGACGATTGTGTCCTTAAATTCTCATGTGTTATATATTTTGATGAAGTTTCGCCACTTTATTGTTTAGTGGTGATTGTGATCCCAGGTGCTGCCTTGTAGCTTGTCTTTTTTGTCCACTCTGTGTCATGGTTGTTGTGCCATATTTATGGACACATACTAGTTGTTATTTTGACATCAAATACTGATATACAATGTCACGAGAGTGGTTCCTCAGTTGAGTGCTGGGTTTCTGTCTGTGGACATTAAAATTGCTGCACCCAGCATACCCGTATTTGGGCAGTATCATATTACCTGGAGGCTAACATAGTGCCTCCACTATAACATTATTGGCTTACCCTTTGTGGTATAGCATTAGAGTACAGTGCTATTTCTTATGATTTCCAAATTTATTATTTATCTATTTCTGGGATCTTATTTTCTCGTTTTGTGCTTTTTTTTTTTTCTCTCTTCTACGGGTATCGCGGTGTTTGTGGGACAATATCTGTTTGTCTATCCTTTATGTTAGGGATTATTAGGGACCCTAGGGCTAGCCACCGTTGAGTGGGGGCGCCTACCGCAGTAAAGTAGGGTGCCAACCTCCACTGGCAGGCAGGTGATTAGTATAGGTGTTGAGAGTAGGGCGTATTTAGCCTTTCTTCTATTCTAGGTCCTTAATAGGGCCTTAAAGGGTTAGCCGTCGAGGAGTGGGGGCGCCAACCGCAGAAAAGTAGGGTGCCAACCTCCACTGCCAGGTAGGACTCATTGTAGTTCATGCTAGGGTCCATTAGGTACATTTAATACTGTTTTAATATCTTGGATAAATATAGTTTTTTAATGGTATTATTAAAAGTTATTTTTTAGGGATCTCTGTTTTCTGTTTTGGTGTTTATATGCATTGCGAAATTACCCAGATGACTTAGCAGTCTCGCAAGACCGCTAAGCCTTCTAGGTAATTTCGCAATGCATCACTGGGAACGGAAGATGGCGGCAGGCGCGAGCGGCTCGGCGGACTACTGAGGGTGAGTATAGCAGGTTATTTGTTTTTTTATTATTTTTAACATTACTTTTTTAACTATTGCTGCCGCATAGGCAGCATCAATAGTGAAAAGTTGGAGACACACAGGGTTAATAGCGGAGGTAACGGAGTGCGTTACCCGCGGCATAAAGCAGTCCGTTACCGCCGGCATTAACCCTGTGTGAGCGGTGACCAGAGGGGAGTATGCGGGCGCCGGGCACTGACTGCGGGGAGTAAGGAGCGACCATTTTCTTCCGGACTGTGCCCGTCGCTGATTGGTCATGGCTGTTTTGCCGCGACCAATCAGTGACTTGGATTTCCATGACAGACAAAGGCCGCGACCAATGAATATCCGTGACAGACAAACAGATGGAAGTGACCCTTAGACAATTATATAGTAGATGATCAGCTATTTCATTCTAAAAAATGAAGTGGTTGTCCAAGTTTTGTTGGATAGCATGCGATGTACTTTCCCTGTACACTTCCATCCCACAACACATACCATTGGAAGCATTGACTTTTCATCTTCATAAATACAGTAACTATAATCCAATCCTCCAACACTACTTAATCCAAGTCTCTCCATTTCTCACCTCTCATGGTTTTTTTTTGATGGCTCCTATTATTTACAACATCGAGGATTGTCGATGGGGCAAAATTCTCTGGTTCATTAGAAAATTTGGTGATGTAATTTTGGAAGGAATTATTTTTGTACTCCCCTGGTAATCCAGTTTTGGAGTCCATTGAGTGGTATGGCAGATACATTGATGATGCATTCCTTATTTTGGGTGGCGACGTGTCTGCCATACCACTTTTTCACAAATGCATA
This sequence comes from Ranitomeya imitator, assembly GCF_032444005.1. Classification (NCBI taxonomy): domain Eukaryota; kingdom Metazoa; phylum Chordata; class Amphibia; order Anura; family Dendrobatidae; genus Ranitomeya; species Ranitomeya imitator. Next base: position 1,077,430,592 of record NC_091282.1, on the reverse strand, counting down.
AATTCAAATGAATTTAACCTTCAATTTTTACCATCAACCATGATTCCTCCAGGATCACATTCTTGGATTTGGAGCTCCCTGGTGTGGTGGATGAATTTGTTGTCTCTACATTTTTAGAAAACCACTTTCAGGCAATAACATCATGCACTATAGGAGTAGTCATCTCAAACATGTAGCTAACGCAATTCCCACTGGGGAACACATTTACATTAACCCCTTCATGACCTTGGGATTTTTCGTTTTTCCGTGTTCGTTTTTTACTCCGCTCCTTCCCAGAGCCATAACTTTTTTATTTTTCTGTCAATTTGGCCATGTGAGGGCTTATTTTTTGCGGGGACGAGTTGTACTTTTGAACGACATCATTGGTTTTAGCATGTAGTGTACTAGAAAACGGGAAAAAAATTCCAAGTGCGGTGAAATTGCAAAAAAAGTGCAATCCCACACTGGTTTTTTGTTTGGCTTTTTTGCTAGGTTCACTAAATGCTAAAACTGACCAGCCATTATGATTCTCCAGGTCAGTACGAGCTCATAGACACCTAACATGACTAGGTTATTTTTTATCTAAGTGGTGAAAAAAGTTCCAAACTTTGCTAAAAAAAAAAAAAAAAACATTGCGCCATTTTCCAATACTCGTAGCGTCTCCATTTTTCGTGATCTGGGATTGGTTGAGGGCTTATTTTTTGTGTGCCGAGCTGGCGTTTTTAATGATAGCATTTTGGTGCAGATACGTTCTTTTGATCGCCCATTATTGCATTGTAATGCAATGTCGCGGCGACCTAAAAAACGTAATTCTGTTCAAAACAGCTGACATGTCCCGGCTTTGATGCGGGCTCACCACGGAGCCCTGCATCAAAGCAGGGGATCTGACCTCGCACGTACTATCCCGTCCGAGGTCAGATAGGGGTTAAAGGAAATTGCAGTAACCCCATTGACTGCAGTTCTAAAAGCAGTCAATTAAATTGTAGACTTGCCAAACGTGGATATCCTCCCTGGGTATTATAAAGAGCACAATCCATCTGTGAAATAAGATCTTCATTGCTTGTTCCCAAGGAACCTAACCACAATATCATCACACATTCAAACAAACCAGTTTTTTTCTAATCAGTATAGTCCTCAATTCTCTATCATTAAAAATTGTACTAAAACACTTGCCTTTACTGTCTGAGGATGACATCCTTTCTTCCATTCTTAAACCTGGCTGTTCTCTAGTGGCCAAAAAAGCACCTTCGCTGTCAAATCGACTTTCTCCCCGATTTTCTTCCAGATCTAAATCTGCAGGTACTTGGCTTAATTGTAAAGGTTTTTTCATTGCGGAGCCAGACACTGCAGAAGCTGTGGCTTTGCGCCCCAGTGTTCCTTTTTTTCTAATTCTCACAACAGCTAGAGGTAAGCATTAAGCAATTCATTAATTGCAACACTGATCATGTTTATGCCATTGAATGTACAGCACGTAACAAGCTAACAACAAGATGTATCAGCATATTGTACAATGTCCAATTATTTAAGTCAGATACCCATGAATGTAAAGGACTCTATGACCTATCATCATGCAGTTTACAAAACCCACACATAGAAAAAAGATGATACTTTGGTCCAAATTGTTCCAAAATCTAACAACTTTATTATTAAAAATTACAGACAAAGGTGAAAGGGAAATAAATCAGAAAACCATAATCCTAGGGATTACTGTACAAATAAGAGGAGGCTCGTTTCCCTGGGCATCCACATGTAATAATCCTTAACCTCTCCAATGTATAGTTATAAGTAAACCAAAGTATATGGATTCAGGAATTTAGGGAAGGGGACTGCTGAATCACAAGGTACAGTCCACCAAAATCATCCCTCAGAAACAATCAAATCTGAGGCACATGTAGGTACGTTGGTATAAAAGATCAGCATAGTCACCTTATAATAATCAGGAAGTCCATTGAACGAACTTCCACCCCAACGCGCGTTTCGGAGAGACACCTTCCTCAGGGTGACAAAGGTGTCCCTCCGAAATGCGCGTTGGGGCGGAGGTTCGCTCCCTGGACATCCCGATTATTATGAGGTGACTATAAGTACTTGGGTACTCGTTTCTTTGGGATTGAATTTGAGAAATGAAATAGCTTATTATTATTGAGATTTTGAATACATTTAAAAAATATTGTTTTTCCATATTATCTAATTCATTTGTGATTTCTCTGTTTTTGTTTATATTTCATATTTTAATACTAATTAATTGTATTTCCTTCCCTTACCCATCTTTTTTTCCTTCCTTTTTTTCACGGTGTGTTAGTTTTAATTAGTTAATTATTTCTCATGTGTGTTGTTTAATTGCACCTGTGTATTTTAGACTGTTGTTTGGTCATTTTCAAGTAAGCTTGATAAAGCACAACCGTGTTCAAAACGCATTGCTTGCTGCTGTTCGTGTACACCATATTTTTTTAATTGTTTTTTGTTTTAATAAAGATTCCTCTGAAAATTTTACCAGAAATTGAAATATGTTTTCTTTTTTCCTACTTTTTTTGCAATTTCTATATTTCTGCCAACAGAGTCATGTGAGGGCTTGTTTTTTGCGTGACAAGCTGAAACTTTTTGATCATTTTCCATTACGATTTTTGGGAGGCAGAATGAACAGAAAGCTGCAAATCAGAAATAGTTTTGTTTTCTTATGCTGTTCACCATACGGGAAAAATAATAATGTGGCTTTATTCTTCGTGTTAATACAATTACAGCGATACCACATTTATATCTATTTTTTAAGTTTTTTAAACTGTTTTATTGAAAGCAAAATTGCTTTGCATCACTATATTCTGAGAGCTATAACTTTTTTATTTCCCCGCTGACGGAGCTGTATGATGCCTTGTTTTTTTGCAGGACAAGATGGCTTTTTCATACCATTTTTATTTCTATTCTTTTTTTACTTTGGTTCTGTTTTGTTCCCTTATTTTTTGGTGGTATGAAGAAAAAGCATAGTCTAACATGCTTACCTTAGCTGAGGGACCCAGATGTCATCATGACAACTATGGGTTTTCAAGGCAACGATCGGATGCTCTCAGTGACATAGTGGGGGTGCCAATTTGAAGGAAGAAGCCCCCTCCCTCTTCCTGCCTTGCTGTGATTAACATTAATGATGGGACTCAGGGAGTTAATTGGCCCGGAGTGGTGTGGCTCTGTTTCTGGCAGTGACAGCTGAAGCCCAGTTTTCACTTAAAAAGGTGGTCCACTAGATTGTATAATGCACCCATCGATTTACACCTTTTAACTAAGTATTTTTGTATGCCTTATCCTACCATATGTGCCTGTGAGTGGTGCTATTTACTCAGTCCGCATCAAGTGACCCCTGCCTCAGCCACTACTGACATCCGCTGATGTCATGTCCACTTCAAAATTTCCTAGATTCACCCAGGTGTGACCCAGTCACACACACCCATCCTGATTGACTGGGCTGTGGACAGCATTTCATCACATGTCACAGCCCAGAATCCAGCACACACTTGCAACCAATTAAAGCAGAGGGAGAGGGAAAGTGCTTGCTAAGTACTGGGCTGTGACATGTGGTGAAACACCGCCCACATCACAGTCAATCAGGGAGGGGGTTGCATGCCCTGCCAACACCATTCAGCTAACTTTACTGTTAAGGGTCACACATCACTAGTTGTCTCATCCCATTATATGGGTTGAATTACAAAGTGCTTGTACAAAGAAGTAACTTTACAATCTCTTTCTTACTAAAATTCCTCTAAATTACCAACGGTATAGTTCTGTAGGATTGTGTAGGAGTGTTTTGTTCAATTAAATGACTTTTTCTGAGTGTGTCTTTCTCACTTTTCATTATAAGATTAGTAATGGAGGTGCCTGATAGACGCCCCTCCATTACTAACCCCTGGGCTTATAGTCAGTGGACATTAAACAGCTGATATCAACCCCAAAGCTATTACTACTAAAACTACTGCACCAGGGTAAGTGGTAAGAGCTGGGCAAAGCTCCAAAATAGGTGCATCTAATGGATGCGCCTTTTCGGGGCGGCTGCGGCCTGCTATTTTAAAGCTGGGGAAGGTCAATACACCATGCTCCAAATTATTATGCAAATGATATTTTTCTCCAATTTTCCTAAATGATCGGTGCAAATGACAGTCAGTCTAATAAAAGTCATCACCGTTAGATTATACATCGAATTTTATTGAAGAAACCTCCCAATGATAACAGTATAATCTCCAAAATGAATAAAAGCTCAAAATGCAATGTTCCAAATTATTAGGCACAGTAGAATTTCTAAACATTTGATATGTTTTAAAGAACTGAAAATGCTCATTTGTGGAATTTGCAGCATTAGGAGGTCACATTCACTGAACAAAAAAGCTATTTAACTCCAAAAGTTACATGTTAATACAGGAACGATTTTTTGATATCACCTTCACAATTCTTGCATCCATTGAACTTGTGAGTTTTTGGAGAGTTTCTGCTTGTATTTCTTTGCATGAAGTCTGAATCGCCTCCCAGTGCGGCTGTTTTGATGTCAACTGCCTCCCACCCTCATAGATCTTTTGCTTGATGATACTCCAAAGGTTCTCTATAGGGTTGAGGTCAGGGGAAGATGGTGGCCACACCATGAGTTTATCTCCTTTTATGCCCATAACAGCCAATGACTCAGAGGTATTCTTTGCAGCATGAGATGGTGCATTGTCATGCATGAAGATTATTTTGCTCCTGAAGGCACGTTTCTGCTTTTTATTCCATGGAAGAAAGTTGTCAGTCAGAAACTCTATATACTTTGCAGAGTTCATTTTAACACCTTCAGGAACCTTAAAGGGCCCTACCAGCTGTTTCCCCATTATTCCGGCCCAAAACATGACTCCTCCACTTCCTTGCTGACGTCGGAGCCTTGTTGAGACATGGTGGCCATCCATCAACCATCCACTACTCCATCCATCTGGACCATCCAGGGTTGCTCGACACTCATCAGTAAACAAGACTGTTTGAAAATTAGTCTTCTAATTAGAATGTCTGGGCCCACTGCAACCGTTTGTGCTTGTGAACACTGTTTAGGGGTGGCCGAATAGTTGGTTTATGAACCAAAGCAAGCCTTTGAAGGATCCTACACCTTGAGGTTCGAGGGACTCCAGAGCCACCAGCAGCTTCAAATATCTGTTAGCTGGTTTGTAATGGCTTTTTAGCAGCTGCTCTCTTAATCTGATGAACTTGCCTGGCAGAAACTTTCCTCATTATGCCTTTATCAGTACGAATACATTTGTGCTCAGATTCAGCCACAAAACTCTTAACAGTACTATGATCATGTTTAAGTTTTCGGGAAATATCTAATGTTTTTGTCCCTTGACCAATGCATTGCACTATTTGATGCTTTTCGGCAGCAGAGAAATCCTTTTTCTTTCCCATGTTACATGAAAACTGGGGCCTGCTTAATAATGTGGAACATCATTTTTAAGTAGTTTTTCTTTAATTAGAGTCACCTGGAAAACGAATTATCACATGTATTTAAGATTGATTTAAGTGATCCATTGAGCCCTGAGACACAATACCATCCATAAGTTTATTTGTAAAACATAACAATAAAATCTTTATGACACTTTAATCCAATATGCATAATAACTTGGAACACAGTGTAGAATCACCTGGGAAACTAATTATCACATGTGTTTAAGATTGATTTCAGTGATCCATTGAGCCCTGAGACACAATACCATCCATGAGTTTATTTGAAAAACAAAACAATTAAATCTTTATGACACTTAAATCCAATTTGCATAATAATTTTGAACATGGTGTGGAGACAACCCCTTTCACTCCCACAACACATTTGCACTCCTTTCTATAAAAATCCAGCATCCCCAATTCCAACCAGCATCATTCTTTCACAGGATCAATCATGTCTTTCATTTGCACCATCCTGTATCACATGTCACTCTCTCCACTACATTCTACTCTTTCCGGGATAGAGGGAAGATACAGCTCTTTGGCACCTAGCATTTTTATAGAACCAATAATGCAGAACAGCATAAACACTGCACTCTGCAAAATAGGATCCATCAGTGTTAGAAGGTTGGCATCTCCTCTGTTTACAGGAGGACAGAAGTTGGCATGGTTCCTAGATGACATACCCTCACTGTAATACCCATCCAAGTGGCATTTTTTTGGGTTGCAAACACGGCATTAGGTCACAGTTTCTGAAAAAAAATTATTCTCTTTCCCATGTAGTTTAAATATTTTCTGCATTATTCAAATGAAGCTGCTTTGGTAATGTCCATCATTATGAAACTGATAAATAATTCCCAGAACTCTTGTGGCTTGACTGCATCTGTAAGTTAGTGAAGGGGATGATGCAAGCATGCTTAGCACATAAAGGTTCCTTTTCTGATGTCTGGATCTCAGTGAGGCATGCAGACCCATGTATGCTCAGGGGAGTGTGCAATGCAAACTACAATAGGATGGCCTTCTCATTATAAGCAGAAATGCAATAACATACATGGTGCCCACAATGTCAAATGCCCAGGGAAAAATGTATGTGACAGTCTCTATTCCTTATGCTCAGTAAGGGACACATTTAACCATAATGGATTAAAAGACACTGCATGAATCCAGTGCTTCTGACCGGTAAGAGAATTTGCAGGCTTTACTATTGAAGCTCACACCTGATACACTACATTAGATGTACATATATATTCACCATGCCTTTACTTAACGTGTCAGATGCCACTAACATTTTTTTTTTATCTAGGAATGTAAAGAAACATATACTTACTAGCCACATAATTGAAACTTAATCCCTCATGTTATTGCCCAATGACTTTTTCCTGGTAAATGTCTCAACTTCTTAGCTGTGGTTGCAACATGCTTGCAGCCTTATGGGAAAGCTTAACTCCACAAAATACTTAGCATTTAATATATAGTGTATAGATGAATTTTATCAGCTATATAAACTGTATATTTACACTAGACTGTTCAATTCACTGCACACCTCTTGTTTTAGTTGAAAAGAGCAAATCCAACTAGAAGGATCTTCAGGAATGTTATAGATACAAGTGGTTCTCACTACATTAGAATATCTTCAAAAAGCTAGTTTATTATAGTTCTCCAATACAAAGAGTGAAACTCATATATTATATAGAGTCGTTACAAACAGAGTGATCTATTGCAAGCGTTTATTTATGTTAATGTTGATGATTATGGCTTACAGCCAATAAAAACCCAAAAGTCAATATCTCAGTAAATTAGAATTAACAAAAAACCCTTGCAAAGGCTTCCTAAGCATTTAAAAGGTCCCAAGTCTGTTTCAGTAGGCTCCACAATCATGGGGAAGACTGCTGACTTGACAGCTGTCCAGAAGGCAGTCATTGACACATTCCACAAGGAGAGTACGCCATAAAAGGTCATAGATATAGAAGCTGGCTGGTCACAGAGTGCTGCATCCAAGCATATTAATGGGAAGCTGAGTGGAGGGAAAAAGTGTAGTAGAAGAAGGTGCACAAGCAACTGGGATAACCAAAGCCATAACATAACAAAAATACAATGATGTGAACATACCCTTACAAGAAGAATCTAATTGGTGCCTAATTAAAGGGAACCTGTCAGCAGGATTGTGCTGAGTAACGTACAGAGAATGTCAGGTCGGCGTTGTTATGCTGATTAAAATGATACCTTGGTTGATGAAATCTGTCTTGTCATTGTTGTTTAATCTTTATTTTCAGATTTGAGTTAATGATGTGCTCGTACTTTGGGGTGGGCCTGAATATCTTAGCAGGGCACCACATGAAGCCCCCCCAACAGGCCACCCCGAAGCATGTTGATATAAGATGCCCCATACTTATATATCTTCTAAAAGCAAACACCTTGCACATTGGCAAAATGCCACTCAGCACTTTAACATGCAAGCACCTTCACGCAAAGTTGCATAAAAGTAATTTTTTTTTAAATAAAAATGCTTAAAAATTGATACAGTATACAAAGTTAAAAGTGTGATTTTTACAAGGCGTAGTGAGAGAAAAAACATCATCTCATCTGTTACCCAAATCTGCTGTTTAGGCACATGGCCTGACTAAGCAAGGAAGCAAATTTTGCTGGACATGTTTGATTCAACATATTCCATTTGCATAGGCCTCAGGAAATAGTGCAGAGGAGAACACCAGGAGTGACCCCATTGACCCCAGGAGTGACCCATTGACCCCAGGAGTGACCCCATTGTAAAATCTTTAACCATCAAGGCATTTATTGAGGGATGTACAAGTTACTATTTTTATTTCACAAATGTCTTCAAGAAGTTAATGTGCAGCAGATGGACAAAAGTGAAAATTGCTAATGTTTTGCCAAGTTTTGTCTTTTTGTTTTGTTTTAAACACTGACTGTCTGGCGTAAGTGACATATTACTTTATTCTGTGGGTCAATACAGTTAATGAGATAACAAATCTATCTAGTTTTTTTGTCTTTTTACGTTTGCACAATACAAATACTTTTTAAAATGCAAAAAAAAAAATTGTGCAGTGTTTATTTGTGTTAATTCAGGTTATATGACTTTTTGAATGTTTTTAATTTCTTTTTTTGTGAAATAATGTGACAAAAAAGCAATTCTACCTTTGTTTATGTTGGTTACTATGTGGGATAAATAGCATGCTCATTTTATAGCTTTGGTTGATATGGACTTGATGATACCAAATACTGTATGTACATTTTATTAATATGTTACTTTTTTAGAATAAAATCTGATATTTCAAGACAAAACATTTTATGTGTCGCCATTAGTGTTGAGCGATACCGTCCGATACTTGAAAGTATCGGTATCGGATAGTATCGGCCGATACCCGAAAAATATCGGATATCGCCGATACCAATATCCGATACCAATACAAGTCAATGGGACATCAAGTATCGGAATGTATCCTGATGGTTCCCAGGGTCTGAAGGAGAGGAAACTCTCCTTCAGGCCCTGGGATCCATAGTGAGGTGTAAAATAAAGAATTAAAATAAAAAATATTGATATATTCACCTCTCCGGCGGCCCCTGGACATCACGCTGGTAACCGGCCGGCTTCTTTGTTTAAAATGAGCGCCTTTAGGACCTGCGAATGACGTCGCGGCTTCTGATTGGTCGCGTGCCGCTCATGTGACCGCCACGCGACCAATCAGAGGCCGCGACGTCATTCGCAGGTCCTCAATTCCTAGAATTAGGAGTTTAGTGAATGAGAATGACGTCGCGGCTTCTGATTGGTCGCGTGGCGGTCACATGGGTGGCACGCGACAAATCAGAAGCCGCAACGTCATTCTCAGGTCCTAAAGGCGCTCATTTTAAACAAAGAAGCCGGCCGGTTACCAGCGTGATGTCCAGGGGCCGCCGGAGAGGTGAATATATCAATATTTTTTATTTTAATTCTTTATTTTACACATCCCTATGGATCCGATACCGATACCCGATACCACAAAAGTATCGGATTTTGGTATCGGAATTCCGATATCGCAAGTATCGGCTGATACCCGATACTTGCGGTATCGGAATGCTCAACACTAGTCACCATATTCTAGCCATAACTTCCCCTATTTTCCCATTGATGAAGCTGTCTGACACCTTTTTTCTTGCGTGACAAAATGTAGTATCTCTTAGTACTGTTTTGGGGTTGACTTTCATTCAAATTCTTTAAGTAAAATGATCATAAAACTGCAATACTGGCTTTATTTTTCTTATTTTTTTAATGCCATTCACTAGGAGAGCAAAGTGACAAGCTAAGTGTCATTATTTGAGTTGTCTTTGGTTTGGATTTAATTTTTGTTGTTTCTTTCCACAGTGAAGTTTATTTTTTTTATATGATTTTCTTTTTTCTTAAAGCAAACCTGTCATCAGAGTTTTGCTAAGTAAACTACAGGCATTGTCAGGTTGGCAGAATCAATACTATAGAAGATAGAATCCTGCACCGCTGCAACACCTGAGCCCAAATATCCACGTCAAAAACGCCGCCCTTTTGGATTCAGGGGTGCCAAACCCTATAAACAATTGCATAAATCCATATACTGAAGAGAAAAAAGGGTGGCACTCACCGTTTCTAAAATCCAATCTTTACTGTGATGATTTAAAACATCTTCAGCAGGGGGGTGTAGAATGGGAGGAAAAAAAAAATCGGATGACGGCTGTCTCGCACTCCCTTGTGCTCTTACGGGTCCTGTTGTTCACAGTAAATTAACTTCAGCAAAAATGTTGATGTCAGCGGTGCCTGCATGGTAGCATCTATTGCTTGCCGACAGATGCTGCTGTGCATGCACTGCCATTTTGCTGCAGCCAATTTTTTTCCCCAACAAAATGGCGCCAGTGGCATAGCCTGCATAGTAGCATTTATCTGCAAGAGATGCTTTTAATCAGTGCAAAGGCCTGCACAAACAAGCACAGATTTAATGGAGTTAATATTTTTTGTAAAGAACAGAATATAAACTGCGCAAGCACAGTGCTTAATATAGGAGGCAGGCCACTGAAGATTCAGTGACCTGTCATTTAAGCCCACAATGACCCACAGGCTGCCGCAAAGCAAGACAATCTGATTAACCGAAAACTACAAATAAAGATTAAACAACCACAAGATAGATTTCATCCACCTAGGTATCATTTTAATCAGTATATCAGCACCAACCTGACAGTGTCTGTAGTTTACATAGCAAAACCCAGATGACAGGTTCTCTTTAACTTCCTCTCTTGCTGCAAACTGTCTGAAGATGGTGGGTTGAGGGGCTGCATTGAAAATGCTGTATTTCAGCCTGGATTACATCTATAGAAGCAGCACATGGCTCATTTTGAAACCAAAACTATTGCTGTATTCACAACCTTGCCAGCAATATCACAGGTTACAGTGAGTCTTGTAAATGCGAGCTGCAGGCATCTATACCTCTCACTTTAATCACAGATATTTTGGGATGGATTGTGACTAGTAATGAGCGAATATACTCGTTACTCGAGATTTCCCGAGCACGCTCGGGTGACCTCCGAATATTTTTTAGTGCTCGGAGATTTCGTTTTTATTGCCGCAACTTAATGATTTACATCTGTTAGCCAGCATAAGTACATGTGGGGATTCCCTAGCAACCAGGTAACCCCCACATGTACTTATGCTGGCTAACAGATGAAAATCATTCAGCTGAGGAGCTGAAAACTAAATCTCCGAGCACTAAGAAATACTCGAAGGTCACCCGAGCGTGCTCGGGAAATCTCGAGTAATGAGTATATTCGCTCATCACTAATTGTGACTATTGCTGTGAATCTTCACTTCAAAATTAAACGTGAGTTGCCTGTATAGTTGCAATCCAGGCTAAGATTTGGCTATTGGTAGCAAGGACTCGAGATTACTGGATCAGGCAAAATTTGAATTTGCCAAATCCACTGAATTTTCCCATGAAATTTGAATTACAGTGAAATCATTTAATTGCTCACGTCCACTGCTCACTGTTCCATATATGGTCCTAGTCACAGTGGAAGTCCTGGCTTAGACTGTCTATCCTAAGGTCATGGTGCACAGTCTGAAATCCTGCCTTAACATTAAGAGGCAACGGATTTTAGCACACAGTTGACATTATAAGAAGTAGCGATGGGGAAAGAGAGCAGCAGAGACCGGGAGGTGAGCAGTTAGGTCAATAATAATTTTTAAATTTTTTTTTACCTTATTCCGGCCCTCTATAATTCAGCAAAATAGTACCCAACCAACTATTGTCAAGTCCATGTGTAGAAAGGTTTAGAAAAAAAATATGCAATCTAGAGAAATTGAATTTTTTTTTAAAATTCAATAACTCACTTCCCCTCAAATAAATTCACCTAACTGTAGGCAGAATGTATAACATACATCCTTACATACTACAAGTCCCATCGGACGATGCCTGTGATAGTAATTGACACATTAGCCAATAAAGGGACAGTAGTAGTCCCATCATCCGGCTAATGTGTTGAATGTAAAAAAAAAATCATACATACTACATACATTACATTCACACATTACATACAATACATACATACAGACATACAGTGCATATAACATAGAGTACATACTCACCATTACTTGTCATTTTGATCCCCGAAGCCAGTGTCACCTGTAAAAAATATTAAAATAACAAACAGCCAATATACTCCCTGTCCGCAGAAATTCACGAGTGTCCCACAACGATCTCCCGTGGAGAACGGCAGCATCAGCTGATGCGACTGCTCTCCAGGGTCTCCAGGAACACAATGACGGGAAGAAAGTATCCTTCCACACTGTATTCCTCCACGACTGTAAAAAAAATAGTCCCTAGTCTCACTTTTGGCATTGTTGTGTGAGAAATTTTCCCACGCAGCAATTGCCATAAAGTGAGATTTTGTCCTAAGGTAACCTCTCAGTGATGCACTGCAGGAGCCATTGTCTCCTGTCAGTGAGTCACTGAGGGTCCTATAGAGCAGTGACATCACCTGATGTCACTGTTCTATAGGGGGGAGATCATTGTGGGACACACGTTATTAATTGGACTACGGCGGACAGGTAGTATACGGTTTATTATTTTACGTTTTTTGCAGGCGCTGAAGTATGGTAAGTATGGTTAAATGAAGAATATTAAAATACTTTTCCCTAATGTGTGAGTGTTTTATGAACCCATTATTATTATTAGATCAATAATAAATAGGTGTCTTATTGATGCCTCTCCGTTATTAACCCGGCTTAATTTCACCTTACAATAGCAAGGAGACATTAACCCAATCATTACCCCATATCCCACCGCTACACAGGAGTGGGAAGAGAGGGTCTAAGTGCCAGAATTGGTGCATCTTACAGATGCGCCATTTCTGGGGTGGCTGCGGACTGGTATTTGAAGCCAGGGGGGCAATATCCATGGCCCCTCTCTAAGCTATGAATATCAGCCTGCACATGTCTGCGTAGCCTTTCTGGCTATAAAATATAGGGGGACCTCACGTCATTTTGGGGGGTTGTCCCCCTATTTTATTAGCAAGTAAAGGCTACGCAGACAGCTGTGGGCTGATATTCATAGCAGGCTACAAATATTGGCCCCTGGCCAGCTTTCCCCCTCTGGTGAACAAAATTGCGCGGGAGCCCACGCCGCTTTTTCTGTTTTTTCTTTTCAATTTGACGCTCATTAAATAATCTCACACTTGCGTCGGTACGGGTCCGACGTGACTTGTGGTGATCTGTCGCTAATACAAGTCTATAGGTAAAAAATGTATCCTGTGAGCACATTTGCAGGATCCGTTTTTTCCCAAATCGACGGATTGCGATGGATTGCTAAAAACGCAAGTGTGAAAGTAGCCTTAGAAACATTGGCCTTTCTATTATATATCTATGGATATATCTATCCATAGATATATTTCTAGATATATATCTATAGATACATAGATGTATCTATTCATATATCTGGCTGCTTTCACACATCAGGTTTTTGCCGTCAGGCACAATCCAACGAGTTGTGAAAAAAATGGATCCGGCGTAAAAAAAATGGATCCGGTGGAAAAAAAATGATCCTGCGGAAAAAACAGATCTGGTAGAAAAGAACGGATCCGGTGGAAAAAATGGATCCTGCAGAAAAAACAGATCCGGTGGAAAAATCGGATCCGGCGGAAAAAAAACGGATCCTGGGAAAAAAACGGATCCGGTGGAAAAAACGGATCCGGTGGAAAAAAAACAGATTCTGCGGAAAAAAAACAGATCCGGTGGAGAAAACAGATCCGGAAGAAAAAAACAGATCTGGTGGAAAAAACAGATCCTGCAGAAAAAAACTGATATGGCGGAAAAAATGGATCCAGTGGAAAAAACGGAACCTGTGGAAAAATCGGATCCAGAGGGAAAAAAATGGATCCTGTGGAAAAAAACAGATCTGGTGGAAAAAAACGGATCCGGTGGAAAAATCAGATCCTGCAGAAAAAAACCGATCCGTTTTAAAAATCGGATCCTGCAGAAAAAAACCGGACGGTGGAAAAAAAAAACGGATCTGTTTTTTTCAAAACTCGCCGGATTTTGCCTGACGGCAAAAACCTGATGTGTGAAAGCAGCTAGTATATGGATAGATACATCTATGTATCTATAGATTTATCTATATATACTGTAAATATATCTATAGATAGATATATCCATAGATATATAATAGAAAGGCCGATGTTTCTAAGGCTCCTTTCACACTTGCGTTTTTAGCAATCCGTCGCAATTCATCGTTTTGGGAAAAAAACGGATCCTGCAAATGTGCTCGCAGGATGCGTTTTTTACCCATAGACTTGTATTAGCGATGGATCGCCACACGTCGCACCCGTTGTGCAACAGATCCGTCATTGTTTGTTGGACCGTCGGCACGAAAAAACGTTCAAGTGAAAGTTTTTTTGTCCGTAGTGTCCGCCATTTTTTACCGCACATGCGTGGCCTAAACTCCGCCCCCTCCTCCCCGGACTTCAGAATGGGCAGCGGATGCATTGAAAAACTGCATCCGCTGCCCACGTCGTGCACAAATTTTACAATGTGCATCGGTACGCCAGCCCAACGCATAACGACGGGCCTGTACCGATGCAAGTGTGAAAGATTCCTTAATGAGCTTTGAATAAAAAAAAAAAACGGCGTGGGCTCCTGCGCATTTTTTGCCGCCAGAAAGGGAAAGCTGACGGCCGGGGGCCAATATTTTTAGCCTGCTATGAATATCAGCCTGCAGCTGTCTGCGTAGCCTTTACTGGCTATTAAAATAGGGGGACCCCCCAAAAAAATGACATGTGGTCCCCCTATATTTTATAGTGAGAAATGCTACGCAGACAGCTGCAGGCTGATATTCATAGCCTAGAGAGGGGCCTACAAATACCAGTCTGCAGCCACCCCAGAAATGGCGCATCTGTAAGATGTGCCAATTCCGGCACTTAGCCCCTCTCTTCCCACTCCCGTGTAGCGGTGGGATATGGGGTAATGAAGGGGTTAATGTCACCTTGCTATTGTAAGGTGACATTAAGCCGGGTTAATAACGGAGAGGCATCAATAAGATTCCTATCCATTATTAATCCAATAGTAGTAAAGGTTTAATAAAACACGCACACATTAGGAAAAAAGTATTTTAATATTCATTTAACCATACTTCAGCGCCTGCAATAAACATAAAATAATAAACTGTATACTACCTGTCCGCCGTCGTCCAATTAATAACGAGTGTCCCATGACGATCTCCCCTATAGAACAGTGACATCAGGTGATGTCACTGCTCTATAGGACCCTCAGTGATACACTGACAGGAGACAATGGCTCCTGCAGTGCATCACTGAGAGGTTACCTTAGGACAAAGTCGTCTCACTTTATGGCAATTGCGGCGTGGGAAAATTTCTCACACAGCAATGCCAAAAGTGAGGCTAGGGACTATTTTTTTACAGCGGTGGAGGAATGCAGTGCAGAAGGATACCTTCCTCCCATCATTGTATTCCCAGAGCCCCTGGAGAGCAGTCGCATCAGCTGATGCTGCCGTTCTCCACAGGAGATCGTCGTGGGACACTCGTGGATTTCTGCGGACAGGGAGTATATTAGTTGTTTGTTATTTTAATCTTTTTTACAGATGACACTGGCTTCGGGGAACAAAGTGACAAGTAATGGTGAGTATGTACTCTATGTTATATGTACTGTATGTCTGTATGCATGTATTGTATGTAATGTATGAATGTACTGTATGTAGTATGTAAGTAGTATGTATGTAGTATGTAGTATGTATGTAGTTTGTATGTAGTATGTATGTAGTATGTAGTATATATGTAGTATGTATGTAGTATGTATGTTGTATGTATGTTGTATGTATGTAGTATGCATTTAGTATGTATGTTGTATGTATGTTGTATGTATGCAGTATGTATGTAGTATGTATGTTGTATGTAGTGTGTATGTAGCATTTATATTGTATGTATGTTGTATGTAGTATGTATGTATCATGTATGTTGTATGTATGTAGTATGTATCTAGTATGTATGTAGTATGTATATAGTATGTATGTTGTATGTATGTAGTATGTATGTAGTATGTATGTTGTATAGACATAGTATGTATGTTGTATGTATGCAGTATGTATGTTGTATGTAGTATGTATGTAGTATGTTGTATGTAGTATGTATGTAGCATGTATTTATTATGTTGTATGTATATAGTATGTATGTAGTATGTATGTAGTATTTTTTTTACATTCAACACATTAGCCGGATGATGGGACTACTACTGTCCCATCATTGGCTAATGTGTCAATCACTGTCACAGGCATCGTCCGATGGGACAGGCTACAGGCCGCCCAGAGACCCGACAGGCCGCACAGAGCCCCGGCAAGCCCGCACAGAGCCCCGGCAGGCCGCACAGAGCCCCGGCAGGCTGCACAGAGCCCCGGCAGGCCGCACAAAGCCCCGGCAGGCACGCACAGAGCCCCGGCAGCCCGCACAGAGCCCCAGCAGCCCGCACCGACCCCCGGCAGGCCCATACAGATCGCCGGCAGGCACACACAGACCCCCCCACGGTCATGCACAGACCCTGCCCACACACACACACACAGTCTCCACCCACACACCACCCACGCTCCATTAAAGTGCATCATTGCACTATGGAAACTTTTTTTCTCTACACATTTTTTGTTACACTTTTGTCTATTTGCAACAAAAGTTTTGATGGTTCTGTGATCATTTCCCAATATCTCAGAAATTTTGGGAGTGCTGCATCCCTCTTTTAACTAGTTTTGGCCTTTCAGAGTTAGAGATGAGTGAGTCCAAATTTCAAAGTTTGGGGTTTGTACTGGACACCTAATGGTCGGTGTTGAACTCTGAACACGGACTTCCCCTTTATAGTTTGGGAGTTCGGAGAGGAATCGAGAGAGAGATTTTCCAGCTCGGGTTCAAGTTTGGTTACAGTTCTGGTGCCCTAACTGAACTTTGGACTAAACTTTGGTCGAACCTGATGAACACGAACTTCCACAGGTCCATTCATCCCTATTCAGAGTTTATTAAATCTTTTTGCTTTGAGGAAAGCAAGCTGCTTAATAATTCTGTACACCATGATAAAGAGTGTTGCATCCTGAGGCATTACTCTTCTCATTACTCAAATAATCATCACCTGATCTGCTTCGTCCAATAAGCATTCAAGGTTATGCAGCTTGGGTTGGAAAATATGCATACAAATTATTTCATGGTCAAAGTGCTCACATACCTAATAATTCTTCACACAGTGTAGATAGTGCAGAGTTTTAAACAAAGTGTTTTCTTGCTGGTTGTAGAAAGATAAATAATTCAGCTGCACATATATTCACAATACAACTGATTGATTCCAGAAAATTATATACGGTAAATACAGGAACGATTTTTTGGTTTATGCTGCTCAATTAAGACTAATGAGCAAGTGTCATCAATTGATTAGTATGATTATTTTTTAAAGTTGTAACATAATTTCATTCATGTTCTTCATGTAGGTTCTGACCTTCTTCATGTGATCCTTTTTATTTGTGGTCAGGTATTTTTTTGTCACTGTATTCTGCCACCTTCTAACATCATTTAAGTTTTTGACTACAAATATTCACTCCTAAATAGGACTTTGTTTAATAATCTTGGTTTTTTACTCTTTCTCAGTGATTTGATGATTACGTTTTTTTATCACTGGCATTACTAAAAATCCAAGAAATACAAAGAAATGAGCTATGAGGTACTGATGTGGCACCAGTGAACACTTTGGCCCCTACAATGCCTAAACTATGATAGCTTATATTTTGTAGCATTTGTTCTGATTATTGCAGGGTATTTATTTAATCCTGCTGTCCCATACCTTTTATCGACAGACATGTCAAATGATGGACCCCCACCAATAAATTTTGATAAACAAAAGAAAGGTCATCTTTATTAAAATTCTTGACAACTTTTTGAAAAGGTTGAACATAAATAGCAAAAAGTGTTACTGGCATGAATATAAGCTTCCCTTCCAGACAGAGCCAATTTCCAATTTTGCGATTACATTTTTTCCTTCCTTTGTTCCAAGAGCTTTAATTCTATTACTCTTGTTTTTTTGCTGGACGAGTTGTACTTTTGAATTACATAATTCATTTTATCACATAGTGTGTAGAGATGAGTGGTGTTTCGATCTGTTTTGGCGGTGTTCGAGTCGTTAAACAAACTCGAACAATTTGCTTAAAATTCGTCTGTTTGAGTTTCTGTTCGATAACTGTTCGTTCACCAAAAGCCTAACTTGATTTGCACATTAAAACTGTTTACCAATAGACTGTTTCAGTGTATAGTGGGCAGTGGGGGGCGGGGGATAGATCTGTGCTGAAATAATGCCGATCTCCATTTTTTTTTCTTTCCCGCATTTACGGTGTAGCGGTGCAGTCTCTCAGCCTATCAGCAGTGCACACACACACAACAATGGGCATGTGATGCACATAAGTAAGGGCATGTGTCATTGGCTGTGTATGTCACATGTCCTTACCCTATAAGAACCAGCCATTTGATCTGTCGCCACCATTTCCTCACTGCTGCAGCTTAGTGTTAGACGGCACCTCTGCTGTGGGTGCTATACAGTCTAAGAATGTTTTTGTGGAGCGAATTTTCAGAGAGATAGGTTTAGGGAGTCGGAAGGAGTCAGGACTAGTTGTAATATCAGCCCTTTTCAGGGTAGGTTACAGCAGTTCATAGCACTGTTTGCCAGGCAGATCTGTGCCAGTGCTGTGCAAGTGCTTGTCACAGCATTTGGTGTAACCTAGCTCAGCCAATCCTTTTGGGCTAGTAGCATTGTCTGATAGTCATCTAAGTAGCCCGCCTGTGAAGCTAGCTACACCGCCAGTGTATTTTAATTATTACTGCATCTAACCCAGTTAATAGTTTTGGGCCTAGGAGCAGTGTCTGCACGTCAGCAGAGTACCCCGCCTGTGAAACTAACTACACCGCCTGTGTATCTCAATTTTTACTGCATCTAACCCAGTTAATAATTTGGGGCCTAGGAGCAGTGTCTGCACGTCAGCAGGGTAGCCCATGTTAGGTGTCGAGTTCCCGCCTCTGCACAGGGGGAATCTTGAACCATCTCTGCTGCGGTCTCCCATTCTTCTCCAGCCGCAGTGGAGTCTGCTCAGTGGAGACGTTGTTCCCAGCGTCTTGCTCAGTCTCACTCTGTGCATAGGATTACTGCTGCTTTGCTTGCTTCTGCCATTGAAGCCAGTGCTGGGCAGTGGCGAGCAGACGCTTTTGGGATCTAAGTCCTGCTTTTGCCCTTCTGAGCATGCCCAGGGTGAGATCTCCCATTGGAGATCGAGGATCACATGCTCAGATGCTTCAGCGGTTCCCATTGGTCCTTTATTGGAAGGTCCTGAACGTGCTGCAGCTACATAAGCTGCGCATGACCGCACGGCCATGCGCTAGTGTACATTTGTAAACGTGTGTGTGTTGTGAGTGAAAGTCGTTCATTAAAATCCCCTCCCTATTGGATGACTCTTCGCGGAAGGTGGGTGATTGCTATCTAGCGCCCGACTTAGCTGCCAGCACGTTACACACCATACAGCATCTAATTGCTGTGACCGCCAGTGCAGCGCCGTGCGCTTTCACAGCGCTTTCCTGACCCAAGCCTGGGTGGTTAGCAGCGTTCGCCAGTGCGGCACCGCATGCACTCTCGTGCATCTTTTATTATTACTTTGGTTACGCTGACACCCCATTAGCGGTGTCGAGCGCAAGTAGTCTAGTCCAACTCGGATCCCAAGTCTTGGGACTGAGCTTGGTGACTCCTTGCTTGCGCTCTTGTGTGTGGTACTGCAGCCCTGTGACTTAACAGGGTTCACTTCACACAAGGTGAAGTTAATCCATGTGTGTATTCACATTGTACCACCATATAGTCCGTCATTACTTGGCAGCAGGTTCCATCTCTGTACGGTGGACCCCGGGCTGCGAACGCACCTTAATCTATCTTATTTGGTGTGTTCCGCTAGCCCTAACAGCCCGCCTGTGAAACTTACTATACCGCCTGTGTATCTCAATTTTTACTGCATCTAATCCAGTTAATAGTTTTGTGCCTAGGAGCAGTGTCTGCACGTCAGCAGAGTACCCCGCCTGTGAAACTAACTATACCGCCTGTGTATCTAAATTACTACTGCATCTAATCTAGTTAATAGTTTTGGGCCTAGGAGCAGTGTCTGCACATCAGCAGAGTAGCCTGCCTGTGAAACTAACTATACCGCCTGTGTATCTCAATTTTTACTGCATCTAAACCAGTTAATAGTTTTGGGCCTAGGAGCAGTGTCTGCACGTCAGCAGAGTAGCCCGCCTGTGAAACTAACTACACCGCCTGTGTATCTCAATGTTTACTGCATCTAATCCAGTTAATATTTTTGGGCCTAGGAGCAGTGTCTGCACGTCAGCAGAGTAGCCCGCCTGTGAAACTAACTACACCGCCTGTGTATCTCTATTTTTACTGCATCTAATCCAGTTAATATTTTTGGGCCTAGGAGCAGAGTCTGCATGTCAGCAGAGTAGCCCACCTGTGAAACTAACTACACCGCCTGGGTATCTCAATTTGCACACATTGCAGGGACTGTGGCAGCAACGACGAGCCCTGGTGCAATACATTATGACGTATAGCCTGGGCCAACGAGTTCAAGAGGTGGGGCAAATCACGCTGCAGGAGTAGTCTCAGATCAGTCTCAGATCAGGGACCTATGCACCCTTCTGCACAGTTTTGAAATAGCAACAAAGATGTTTAGTGCTGATGATGCCATTATCAGCATGACCATTCCGGTGATTTACATGCTGGAGCACACCTTACCCAGTGTTCGGAGTCAGGTGGTAGAACAAGAGGAGGAGGAGGGAACAGGAGGAGTCGTATGCGGAAGGGATAATATCTCTAAGGTCAAGAAGGTTGGCAGCACCAAGGCGGCTGGCATTGGAGGCTGGGGGAGAGGGATTACTGAGGGCGCATGGTAGCCGCCAAACTGTTGAGGAAGGTGCAGGAGGCGAGAAAGAAGTGGAGGACGAACTGGCGATGGGCATGGAAGACTCATCAGATGAGGGAGACCTTGATCAAATTTCTGTTGTGCGAGGTTGGGGGGAGAGGGCAGACGAAGGAAGCATGATTCTCACCTCGCCACCACCAAGACAACAAGGGCTTGGTCCTTCTGGATGCGCAAAACACATGAGTGCTTTCTTGCTGCACTACCTGCAACATGACCCTTGGATTGTCAGAATCCGAAGTAATACGGACTACTGGGTTGTAAAGTATAAGATTCACCGCACACTCTTAGGTAGCATGAAGTATAGTGTGAATTTTATTGTACACACATTCTGGGAGCGAAACAGAATATACAACTTTTGCGATCTTTTAAACAACGTTTCGGCTCAACCAGAGCCTTTTTCACGTGATCGCTTATTTTAATATAAGAAGTGTCTGGGTAAAGGAAAAATGTCCTATTGATAATGATCCCACACTAATGAGATGTCAAGACTAGGGTTGAGCGACTTTTACTTTTATAGGATCGGGTCAGGTTTCACGAAACCCGACTTTTTCAAAAGTCGGGTCGAGTGAAATCGGCCGATCCTATAAAAAAGTCGGGGTCGGCCGAAACTCGAAACCCAATGCAGTGCATTGGGTTTCCAATGGTTCCCAGGGTCTGAAGGAGAGGAAACTCTCCTTCAGGCCCTGCGATCCATATTTAAG
Organism: Ranitomeya imitator; assembly: GCF_032444005.1. Taxonomy (NCBI): domain Eukaryota; kingdom Metazoa; phylum Chordata; class Amphibia; order Anura; family Dendrobatidae; genus Ranitomeya; species Ranitomeya imitator. The sequence goes on along the minus strand of NC_091282.1, from coordinate 1,077,408,982 downwards.
TGTAAAATAAAGAATTAAAATAAAAAATATCGCGATACTCACCCTCAGACGTGCCCTGGTACTAACCGGGAACCTTCCTTTCTTTGAAACAGCGCTTGCAGGACGTTGCGGTGACGTCGCGGCTTGTGATTGGTCGCGCGATCGCCCATGTGACCGCTCGTGCGACCAATCACAAGCCGCAACGTCACCGCAAGGTCCTGCAAGCGCTGATTCGTAGGAAGGAAGGCTGCCGGAAAGAAGCAGGCCGCGTCCGAGGGTGAGTATATTCCTATTAGGTATATCTCATGTTAGGTGTCTCATGTTGTGGATTCCCGTTGGCCCCAACTTTTTCTGTGTGGTGTCCATTGCATAATTAATTTTATAATGAGGATTTGTGTAAATAGCATATAGTAAGGTGCCGTGTATATTTATAGTGTAGATATGTATATATAATATGGTGCTGTGTGTATATTAGATAGATTAGATTAGATAGGTATATACTCACCCTCGGACGCGGCCTGCTTCTTTCCGGCAGCCTTCCTTCCTATGAATCAGTGCTTGCAGGACCTTGCGGTGACGTCGTGGCTTGTGATTGGTCGCGCGAGCGGTCACATGACCAATCACAAGCAGCGAAGTCACCGCAACGTCCTGCAAGCGCTGATTCGAAGGAAGGAAGGTTCCCGGTTAGTACCAGGGCGCGTCTGAGGGTAAGTATAGCAATATTTTTTATTTTAATTCTTTATTTTACACTTAAATATGGATTCCGATACTGATTTCCGATATTGCAAACATATCGGAACTCGGGATCGGAATTCCGATACCAGATTCAGAAGATCGCCGACTTCATGGCCGACCCCACACAGGGGTCGGGTTTCATGAAACCCGACTTTGCGAAAAGTCGGCGACTTCTGAAAATGGCCGACCCGTTTCGCTCAACCTTAGTCAAGACTCCACCTGAAGCAGCCAGGAATCTGGATCTGCGGTGTGCTGGGTAGTAAGCGGCGCTCCCGCGCCCTGCTGTGACTGGCGTCTGTGTTTTAAAGCGTGGGATGGGAGCTGTGTGTATATTATATTGTGTAGAGATGGTCCTTGTGTAAAGTATAGAGTCCATACTATCTAATATACACACAGCACCATATTATATATACATATCTACACTATAAATATACACGGCACCTTACTATATGCTATTTACACAAATCCCCATTATAAAATTAATTATGCAATGGACACCACACAGAAAAAGTTGGGGCCAACGGGAATCCACAACATGAGACACGCTGGGGCCATCAGGTATCCACCACATGAGACACGCTGGTGCCAACAGGTATCCACCACATGGGACACGCTGAGGCCGGCGGGTATCTGCCACATGAAACACGCTGATGCCGATGGGTATCTGTTGTGAATTCCGTTCTGAAGCTCCCTCCTGTGGTTGCTAATGGTATTTTTGTGGGTTCTGCCCTTGGGCTCCCTCTGGTGGTTTCGAGTGGAACTGCTGCTCCTTTAGGTAGCTGTAGCAGCTGCCTTCACTAATCGCCTTGCCTGGGTTTGTTATTTAAACCTGCTCTGGGCTTTAGTCCATGCCTGTTGTCAATGTTCTTGGTTGTATTTGGTTCTTTCCTTGGAATTCTCATATGGCCAGTCCTTGTCTGCAAAAGATAAGTTTTTGCTAGTTTTGTTTGTCCATTTGTTTGGACTCTATTGCTTTGCAATTATGTCTCTTTTTGTCCAGCTTGTCACTATGTGTTTTCCTGGCTAGCTGGAAGCTCTGGGAAAGCAGATTTGCCCCTCCACACCGTGAGTCGGTGTGGAGTTCATTTTTGTAAACTCTGCGTGGATTTTGTAGTTTTTATACTGACCGCACAGTATCCTTTTCTCTCTGTCTATCTAGTTTAGTATTGGCCTCCTTTGCTGAATTCTGATTTCATTTCTGTGTACGTCATTTCCCTCTCCATTCACAGTCAATATTTGTGGGGGGCTATCTTTCCTTTTGGGGGTTTTCTCTGAGGAAAGATAGCTTTCTATTTCCTTCTTTAGGGGTAGTTATTTCTTAGGCTGTGAAGAGGTGTCTAGGGAGAGTCAGGAACATCCCACGGCTATTTCTAGTGTTGTTGTTAGGATTAGGGACTTCGGTCAGTAGAGATACCACCTTCTCAGAGCTCGCTCCATGTTGCGTTTTAGCCACCAGGTCATATCAGTGTGGCCTCTTAACCACCAGGTCATAACAGTACAGCAGGCCAGAAATGAATTAAATGCATCTCAAAAGAAGGAAAAGAAAGTTCTGAACCATTTTTTTTTCTGTGCTCTGTTCTGTCTTTTTTTCCTCTTGATATCTGGGTGGTGCTGGATATATGCTCTGGTATGGAGGTTCAGAGTTTGTTTTCTCGTGTGGATCAACTTGCTGCAAGAGTCCAGAGTATCCAAGATTATATTGTCCAGACTCCGGCTCTAGAGCCTAGAATTCCTACTCCTGATTTGTTTTTTGGGGACAGATCCAAGTTTTTGAACTTTAAAAATAGCTGCAAATTGTTTTTTGCTTTGAAACCCCGTTCTTCTGGTGATCCCATTCAGCAAGTAAAAATCATCATATCCTTACTGCGTGGTGATCCTCAAGACTGGGCTTTTGCTCTTGAAACAGGGGATCCGGCATTGTTGAGTGTGGATGCATTTTTTCAAGCGCTCGGATTGTTGTATGACGAACCTAACTCAGTAGAGCATGCTGAGAAAACACTGTTGGCCCTATGTCAGGGTCAAGAAGCGGCAGAGTTATACTGCCAGAAATTTAGAAAATGGTCTGTGCTCACTAAGTGGAATGAAGAGGCTCTGGCTGCTATTTTCAGAAAAGGTCTTTCTGAAACCCTTAAAGATGTTATGGTGGGCTTTCCTACGCCTCCAGCACATCAGGAAAATATTCGCTTTTTGGTGTTGCATAATTTGCATGATGTTGTTGTGCTGGGTTTTCCATGGTTACAGGTACATAACCCAGTGCTGAATTGGAGATCTATGTTTTTAACTGGTTGGGGTTGTCAGGGGATACATAGTGATATTCCTTTGATGTCCATTTCCTCGTCCCCTTCTTCTGAAGTTCCTGAGTTTTTGTCGGATTTCCATGATGTATTTGATGAGCCCAAGTCCTCCTCATAGGGACTGCGATTGTGCCATTAATTTGATTCCTGGCTGTAAGTTCCCTAAGGGCCGACTTTTCAATCTGTCTGTGCCAGAGCATGCCGCTATGCGGAGTTATGTAAAGGAGTCCTTGGAGAAGGGGCATATTCATCACCGTTGGGAGCGGGATTTTTTTTGTTGCCAAGAAGGATGGCTCCTTGAGACCCTGTATAGATTATCGCCTTCTCAATAAGATCACTGTCAAATTCCAGTACCCTTTACCTTTACTTTCTGATTTGTTTGCTCGGATTAAGGGTGCCAGTTGGTTTACTAAAATCGACCTTCAAGGGGCGTATAATCTCGTGCGAATTAAACAAGGTGATGAATGGAAAACAGCATTTAATATGCCGAAGGCCATTTTGAATATCTTGTGATGCCATTCGGGCTCTCTAATGCTCCATCGGTATTTCAGTCCTTTATGCATGATATCTTCCGGAATTATCTGGATAAATTCATGATTGTGTATTTGGATGATGTTTTGGTTTTCTCCGATGATTGGGAGTCTCATGTAAAGCAGGTTAAGATGGTATTTCAGGTCCTTCGTGCTAATGCGTTGTTTGTGAAGGGGTCTAAGTGCCTCTTTGGAGTTCAGAAGGTTTCTTTTTTGGGTTTCATTTTTTCCCCCTCGGCTATTGAAATGGACCCTGTTAAAGTCCAGGCCATTCATGATTGGACTCAACCTACATCTGTAAAGAGCCTTCAGAAATTTTTGGGCTTTGCCAATTTTTATCGCCGCTTTATTGCTAATTTTTCTAGTGTGGTGAAGCCTCTGACTGGTTTGACGAGGAAGGGCGCTGATGTGGTGAATTGGTCCTCTGCGTCTGTTGAGGCCTTTCAGGAGCTTAAACGTCGTTTTACTTCTGCCCCTGTGTTGCGTCAGCCAGATATTTCTCTCCCTTTTCAGGTTGAGGTTGATGCTTCTGAGATTGGGGCAGGGTCCGTTTTGTCTCAGAGAAATTCTGATGGCTCTTTCATGAAACCGTGTGCTTTCTTCTCCAGAAAGTTTTCGCCTGCTGAGCGTAATTATGATGTCGGCAATCGGGAGTTGTTGGCTATGAAGTGGGCATTTGAGGAGTGGCGACATTGGCTTGAGGGAGCCAAACATCGCGTGGTGGTCTTGACTGATCCCAAGAATCTGATTTACCTTGAGTCTGCTAAGCGGTTGAATCCTAGACAGGCTCGATGGTCTCTGTTTTTCTCACGTTTTATTTTGTGGTCTCGTATATTCCGGGTTCTAAGAATGTGAAGGCTGATGCCCTTTCTAGGAGTTTTTTGCCTGATTCCCTGGGAGTTCTTGAGCCGCCTGGGATCCTCAAGGAGGGGGTGATTCTTTCTGCCATCTCCCCTGATTTGCGGCGGGTACTTCAGGAGTTTCAGGCTGATAAACATGACCGCTGTCCTGTGGAAAAATTGTTTGTTCCTGATAGATGGACTAGTAGGGTAATTTCTGAGGTTCATTGTTCGGTGTTGGCTGGTCACCCTGGGATTTTCGGTACCAGAGATTTGGTGGCTAGGTCCTTTTGGTGGCCTTCCTTGTCACGGGATGTGCGTTCGTTTGTGCAGTCCTGTGGGACCTGTGCTCGGGCTAAGCCTTGCTGTTCCCGTGCCAGCGGGTTGCTTTTGCCTTTGCCTATTCCTGAGAGACCCTGGACGCATATTTCCATGGATTTTATTTCTGATCTTCCTGTCTCTCAGAAGATGTCTGTCATCTGGGTGGTTTGTGACCGGTTTTCTAAGATGGTCCATTTGGTGCCGTTGCCTAAGTTGCCTTCCTCCTCTGATTTGGTTCCATTATTTTTTCAGCATGTGGTTCGTTTGCATGGTATTCCGGAGAATATTGTGTCTGACAGAGGTTCCCAGTTCGTTTCTAGGTTTTGGCGATCCTTTTGTGCTAGAATGGGCATTGATTTGTCTTTTTCTTCAGCATTCCATCCTCAGACAAATGGCCAAACGGAGCGAACCAATCAGACCTTGGAAACCTATTTGAGATGGTTCGTGTCTGCTGATCAGGATGATTTGGTGACCTTTTTGCCGTTGGCCGAGTTTGCCCTTAATAATCGGGCTAGTTCTGTTACCTTGGTTTCGCCTTTCTTTTGTAACTTTGGTTTTCATCCTCGTTTTTCTTCAGGGCAGCTTGAGCCTTCTGACTGTCCTGGTGTGGATTCCGTGGTGGACAGGTTGCAGCAAATTTGGACTCATGTGGTGGACAATTTGACATTGTCTCAGGAAAAGGCTCAACGTTTTGCTAACCATTGTCGGTGTGTTGGTCCCCGGCTTCGTGTTGGTGATTTGCTTTGGTTGTCTTCTCGTCATGTTCCTATGAAGGTTTCTTCCCCTAAGTTCAAGCCTCGCTTTATTGGGCCCTATAAGATTTCTGAAATTATCAATCCAGTGTCTTTTCGTTTGGCCCTTCCAGCTTCCTTTTCCATTCATAATGTGTTCCATAGATCCTTGTTGCGGAGATATGTGGTACCTATGGTTCCCTCCGTTGATCCTCCTGCTCTGGTGTTGGTTGAGGGGGAATTGGAATATGTGGTGGAGAAGATTTTGGATTCTCGTTTTTCGAGGTGGAAGCTTCAGTATCTGGTCAAGTGGAAGGGTTATGGCCAGGAGGATAATTCTTGGGTTGTTGCCTCCGATGTTCATGCTGCCGATTTGGTTTGTGCTTTCCATTTGGCTCATCCTGATCGGCCTGGGAGCTCTGGTGAGGGTTCGGTGACCCCTCCTCAAGGGGGGGGTACTGTTGTGAATTCTGTTCTGGAGCTCCCTCCTGTGGTTGCTAATGGTATTTTTGTGGGTTCTGCCCTTGGGCTCCCTCTGGTGGTTTCGAGTGGAACTGCTGCTCCTTTAGGTAGCTGTAGCAGCTGCCTTGACTAATCGCCTTGCCTGGGATTGTTATTTAAACCTGCTCTGGGCTTTAGTCCATGCCTGCTGTCAATGTTCTTGGTTGAATTTGGTTCTTTCCTTGGAATTCTCATATGGCCAGTCCTTGTCTGCAAAAGATAAGTTTTTGCTAGTTTTGTTTGTCCATTTGTTTGGACTCTATTGCTTTGCAATTATGTCTCTTTTTGTCCAGCTTGTCACTATGTGTTTTTCTGGCTAGCTGGAAGCTCTGGGAAAGCAGATTTGCCCCTCCACACCGTGAGTCGGTGTGGAGTTCATTTTTGTAAACTCTGCGTGGATTTTGTAGTTTTTATACTGACCGCACAGTATCCTTTTCTCTCTGTCTATCTAGTTTAGTATTGGCCTCCTTTGCTGAATTCTGATTTCATTTCTGTGTACGTCATTTCCCTCTCCATTCACAGTCAATATTTGTGGGGGGCTATCTTTCCTTTTGGGGGTTTTCTCTGAGGCAAGATAGCTTTCTAATTCCTTTTTTAGGGGTAGTTATTTCTTAGGCTGTGAAGAGGTGTCTAGGGAGAGTCAGGAACATCCCACGATTATTTCTAGTGTTGTTGTTAGGATTAGGGACTGCGGTCAGTAGAGATACCACCTTCTCAGAGCTCGCTCCATGTTGCGTTTTAGCCACCAGGTCATATCAGTGTGGCCTCTTAACTACCAGGTCATAACAGGTATCCACCATACGGAACACACTGGGGCCAACAGGTATCCACCACATGGGACAGACTGGGGCTGATATGTATTCATCACATGAGACACGCTGGGACTGATATATATATATATACATTACGTATGTGATATATTCCTGGCTGCTTCAGGTGGAGTCTTGATATCTCATTAGTGTGGGATCATTATCAATAGGACATTTTTCCTTTACCCAGACACTTCTTATATTAAAATAACCGATCACGTGAAAAAGGCTCTGGTTGAGCCGAAACGATGTTTAAAAGATCGCACAAGTTGTATATTCTTTTTCGCTCCCAGAATGTGTGTACAAGAAAATTCACACTATAATTCATGCTACCTAAGAGTGTGTGGTGAATCTTATACTTTTCTATATTGGAGACCTTTGGTCTATTACACCAGCACCTCGCTCTATAAGCCGAGTGCACACCATTACCTCTTTTCTAGACTACTGGGTTATCACACTCTTAGATCCCCGGTACAAAAGTAAATTTGGCAAAATAATTCCTGCCATAGAAAGGGATTCCCACATGCAGGAGTATCAGCAGAGACTGTTACAGAATCTAACATCTGCTTTTCCACAAAACTCCAGTGGTGCACATATTGAATCTCTGAGTTCTAACTTGCCAACCGTGGGACTATCGAGTCATCACTCAAACTGTAACAGTAACATCGTATCTGGTGGTAACAGCAATTTTTTTCAATCGTTTCATGATTTTTTTAGACCATCCTTTGCAAGGCCACAGGAGACAAGAAGCCTGATGCACAGCCAACGCCTAGAGAGGATGGTACAAGAGTATCTCCAAGTTAACATCAATGCCATGACTGTGGAACTGGACCCTTGTTCATTTTTGGGCTTCCAATCTTGAAAAATAGCCTGAGCTCGCCACTCCTGCCTTGGAGATTTTGTCGTGCCCCGCAGCCAGCATTCTCTCTGAACGTGTGTTCAGCGCTGCTGGTGGTGTGCTGGCAGATAAGCGCATGCGGCTGTCCAGTGACAATGTACACAGACTAACGTTCATCAAGATGAACAAATCCCGGATCCGCAAGGACTTTTCTACCCCTGTGTCATCTTGGGGAGACTAAAAGCTTGATGATTTTTGAAAATCATCTCACCAACCGTTTTAAAAAAACTCTGGTGAAATTGATGCCACTTAAATGGTGTCTGTGGCCGAATTTTTGGAAAAAATGAAGACTCTTTATTTAGTCCCCTTGCTGAGTTTTACATGACGTTGCCATCATCAATTCCAGGTGGGTGGGGTCGTCTGCAGAGTTGTTTACTCATACTATGGCCTGGGATTCAGAGGTCTGCTCCAAAGCTTCAGTGTCTGCTCCTCAGCAGAGTAGCCCAGCCACCCACCACCTGTTTACCTAAGTACTATTTTTAATGGCATCTGGCCCAGGAAATCCTTTTCAGCCTAGTATAATTTAGTGCTACTCAGCAGCCTACCCCACCCATAAAGCAAGCTACACCGCCTATTTACCTAACTACTATTTTGTAATGGCATCTAGCCCAGGAAATCCTTTTTGGCCTAGTAGAATTTGGTGCTACTCAGCAGAGTACCCCACCCATAAAGCAAGCTACACTGCCTGTTTACCTAAATACTATTTTGTAACGGCATCTGGCCCAGGAAATCCTTTTGGGCGTAGTAGAATTTGGTGCTACTAAGCAGCGTACCCCACCCATGAAGCAAGCTACACTGCCTGTTTACCTAACTACTATTTTGTAATGGCATGTAGCCCAGGAAATCCTTTTTGGCCTAGTAGAATTTGGTGCTACTCAGCAGCGTACCCCACCCATGAAGCAAGCTTCACTGCCTGTTTACCTAACTACTATTTTGTAATGGCATCTAGCCCAGGAAATCCATTTGGGCGTAGTAGAATTTGGTGCTACTCAGCAGCGTACTCCACCCATGAAGCAAGCTACACCACCTGTTTACCTAAATACTATTTTGGAACGGCATCTAGCCCAGGTAATCCTTTTGGTCCTAGTAGAATTTGGTGCTGCTCAGCAGCGTACTTCACCCATGAAGTAAGCTACACCGCCTGTTTACCTAGCTACTATTTTGTAATGGCATCTAGCCCAGGAAATCCATTTGGGCCTAGTAGAATTTGGTGCAACTCAGCAGCGTACTCCTCCCATGAAGCAAGCTACACCGCCTGTTTACCTAACTACTGTTTTGTAATGGCATCTAGCCCAGGAAATCCTTTTGGGCCTAGTAGAATTTAGTGCTACTCAGCAGCGTATCCCACCCATGAAGCAAGCTACACCACCTGTTTAACTAACTACTATTTTTTAATGGCATCTAGCCCAGGAAATCCTTTTGGTCCTAGTAGAATTTAGTGCTACTCAGCAGCGTACTTCACTCGTGAAGCAAGCTACACCGCCTGTTTACCTAACTACTATTTTTTAACGGCATCTGGCCCAGGAAATCCTTTTGGGCCTAGTAGCAATTTCTGCAACTCAGCAGAGTACCCCACCCATGAAGCAAGCTACACCGCTTTCTTTCTTTCTCAATCTAACCCCTCGGCTCTGGGGTGTCCACTCTCCCTCCAGCTCTCTCCTTCTCACTGGTGGACTACCGCGTGTTTTCACACTGTGGCGAATCTTTTGGGCCCAGGCACAAGAAGTAATCGAGGTAATGGATAATATGTGCCGCCTTAAAAAAGTCCATGATGACACATTCAAGGAAGCAACTAAACGCCTCAAATAGTGAGCAGGATATGGAGCACCCCATGGGCAAACAGCAATCTATGTAGTATGCTCCTTCACAGAAGCAGCCCTATGGGAGGACACTATTCAGAGGCACAGGTAGTAACCGGAACGCCCCCTCAATGTCTGTTTTGGCCATTAGGGTGCCCCTTACCAACTTCTTGACCCGCCTGATTGCCTCGTCAAAGGAGGTACAGTACATAGTACTGTACTTGGTTCCGCGTCAATGTTGTCGTTTACTGACCTGCCCCTTGGATATGACAAATGGTGGATTAGTCTGAATGTATTGGATTCATTTTTTGGCACAACTCCCAACGGGGGTACCTCTACGTCTTCTAAGGAAAGTGTTCTGAATGGTCCCACCGCCATTCTACCTAAAGATATTTATTTTTTTATTTTTTTTTGTCAAGACGTCTGGGTGTTGGTAGAGTGATTTTAGATTTTACTCCAGCCTTTCTTGATTTTAGAAGGGCATGACATGCCTATATCTGTGTCTCCTCCTCCTTTTACTCTTCCACCTCTTTTCTTTTCGCATGACTATATGTAGTTATGACTTGTCCATGTGTTTGTTGTGTCTTCTGGGCAATTTGTCAGCTTTTGGACACCTTTTAAGGTGTTTTCTATGTGCTTTCTATGTGTTTGTACTGTATTTGTTTGTGTTTGCCTGCCATTGGTTTCAATGGGGTTTAACGTTGTTTGTCGAACGTTCGATGAACCGAACCGAACTCGAACACTAGGGAGTTGGCTCAACACTAATAGTGTGTTGAAAAACAGGAAAAAAAGCCCCATTTGTGGAGACATTATGAAATAAATGACTCGTTTTTGTGACTTGTTTTTAAGGTGTACATTTTGTGGTAGAAATATGATTCTGCTCATCAGTATGACTACAACAATGTCAAACATGTCCAGATGTTTTATTATTTTAGTGGAGAACAAAATAAGTTTGCAAAAAACTATTTTTTAGGTTACATCACCATTTTCCAAGTTCATTAATGTTTTTCATTTTTGATCATTAGAGTTGTGTAATGGCTTAATTTTTTGTGGGGCAAGATGACGTCTTTATTGATACCATGCTGGGATAGATGTGAAGTTTTGATAAACTGTTATAGCATTTTTGGTGTAATGGCAGATGACAAAAAAACAATTTTGTCGTTCAGAAATTTTGTTCGTTTACGGTGTTTGCCGATAGATCAAATGATGCGACGATACCTTGTGTGTATTTTTAACTTTTTTATGCATTCATTTTTAAAGGGGGGTGAATGGAACTTTATGTTTTTTTCACATTTTTTTCAAACATTTTAGTTCTTTACTTTTCACTGTTCTTAATAGTCCCCTTAGGGCACTTGAAGCAGTGATCGTATGATCGCTTGTGCTATACACAGCAATGCCAAAGCACATTTGTATATAGCAGTAATTATGGTCAATTGTGAAACCACTAGCTGAGTTTTAAAGTATCTCTGTTATGACAAGCACGGATGTCTTCAATAGACCCCCAGCTGTCAAAGCAATTCATCGGTAACCTGCCCTGACATCACAGGTGTGGCGAATGGCACACTGAATGACGCGCCTCCATGACAGCGCATGTTAAATTCTGATATTAGAAATTGACAGCAGAATTTATCAGGTTAACAACTGTTGGCGAAGCTCTGCTCTACCTGATTGTTAGAGGCAGGTCTTGGCTGTAACACCCACTGAGCCCGATTCATACACCTACTTCCAACTTGTGCCGTACATGTACGGTGGATGTCATGAAGGAGTTTAAGGGATTGTCTAGCAAATGTAAGTTGTCACCTTTGTAGAAGATAGGTGATATCTGATCTGTAGGGGTCTGACTGCTGACCATCACACTGATTGGCAAAAGGGGACATTTTTATTCATGATGAGGCTTTTTTTCATTTTTCCATTACAAAATGGAGAAGCTGGTCAGACACCTGACAACCATTCCATTATGGTGCTGCCAGAAAAGTTAAAGGTAGCACTCAGCGACCCCAAAGGAAATTAATAGAGGCACAGTCGAATGTGCACACTGGCTCTCCATGCTCACAAGCAACAAAATGCCCATGTCCTATCTCCCTCCAGGGGATAGGTGATAATTTGTTTTTACTCTACAAACTTTTAAAAAATAACATTATGCAAAAACTCTTTGTGTTTTAAGGTGGATATTATTGTGCATCTCTCTCTCTCTCTCTATATATATATATATATTTTTTTTTTTTTTTTTAATATCAGTGATATTGGAATCTTGCATGCTTTTTATGTTATATCTTTTATCTTGTATTGCTATAAAGAAAAGCAGTCTTCGTTATGTTTAATATATTAAATGCTTACTGTAGTGTTTCAGAGGCCAGATAATCAATATTAAACGATAAACCTTATAATGCAGGTGATAAAATTCATGATTCAAGTGTGCAGAAATAACCCTTCACTTGTGTAGATTTCTGTGAAAACTAATTAATAAAACACTCATTGCAGATGATTAACATACTGTTCACATGCATCAGAAATAGAAAAGTGGAAGGAGTAGGTGTCAAAATGAAAAGCTTTGTTAGTAGAATGTTTGAAGTTTCATCAATATTCATATCTTTGCTCATGTACAAAGGATCTACACTAGGCTTATTTACATGCAAGTGATTTCATATACCAGTTTGCATTAACCAAAGGTGCGTTGCCAGAAAGAGCAGCCAACCACTGTAATAAACAATCTATCAGCTCTTTCCATAAATGAAATCTTGACACCAATTATTTGTTGGATAAACATCAGTGGCAATGTAACTTATGGTGGAATGCAAACGTTTGGGCACCTCTGATCAAAATTGCTTATTGTGGACAGCTAAATATATATAGTCATTGATTAAATTTTAAAAATTACAAAAGTGAAAATGGGCCGATGGAAAAGTTTAGCACCCTTGGAGATATGTGTGCTCAGATTATTTTGAAGAAGGTTACAGACCTTAATTAGCCTATTAGGGTTATGACTTATTCACTATCATCATTACAAAAGGCCAGGTGATGCAAATTTCCGAGCTCAATAAAAATCCAGCCTCCTCTTGCCATGTGTCAAAAAACAGCAGCCATGGGTTCTTCTATGCAGCTCTAGCACTCTGAAAATCAAAATGGTGAAGTCCCACAAAGCAGGAAAAGGCTAAAAAAAGGTTGAAAAGCATTTTCAAGTTGTCTTTCCTCAGTTCAAAATGCAATTAACCCCTTTCCGAGATTGGGAATCCCTTGCCCACGTCGGAATCCCTCCTGATCATCGCCTGTGTTTAGCAGAGGAGAGTTTTTTTAAAATAGTTAAAAAAATAAAAAATGTAAAAGTACAAATCACCCACCTTTTTGCCAAAATAAAAAAGTACAAAAATCAAACATACGCATATTTTGAATCTCCGTGTTCAGAATCGCCTGATCTATCAGTATAAATAAAAATTAACCCGATCACTAAACTGTGTAACGAGAAAAAAATTCAAAATGCCAGAATTACATTTTTTGTTCGCTGCCACATTGCAATAAAATGCAATAATGGTCGATCAAAAGATCGTATCTACACCGAAATGGTATTAATAAAAACGTCAGATCGGCAAACAAAAAGATAATCCCTCAACAGCCCAGAATCACGAAAAATTGAGACACTACAGGTCTCGGAAAATGGCGCCATTATTGTTTTCACCAAAGTTTGGATTTTTTTTACCACTTAAATAAAAAAGAACCTAGACATATTTGGTGTCTATGAACTTGTATTGACCTGGAGAATCATAATGGCAGGTCAGTTTTTAGCAATTATTGAACATAAAAAACAACTGTGGAATTGCACATTTTTTGCAATTTCACTGCACTTGGAATTGTTTTCCTGTTTCCAGTACATGTTATGTTTAAACTAATGGTGTCTTTCAAAAGTACAACTTGTCCCACAAAAAAACAAGCTCTCATGTCCATGTCCATTTTGACAGAAAAATTAAAAAGTTACCTTTGTATTGTCCGGTGACATCAAGCCCATGGATTAGTAATGAATATGTGTTTATAAAACACATATTCATTACTAATCCTATAGTTGTTTGGTAAATAAAAACACAGCCCGATAAAGTCCTTTATTAGAAATAAAACAAAACATACTTTTCCATTTTTATTTAAACATTTATACTCACCTTACACCTAATTCCACTGAATCCCTCGTCTCCTGTAAAAAAAAAAAAGAAAAACAACAATATCCCTCACCTCTCCATCGTTTTGCAACACACCGTAATCCATGTCTGGGGCATTCCAAGATGCAACTGTCCAGGCTGAGAACCACTGGTATATAAACTGCTGCGAGTGCAAACTCAGTGACTAGCGGTGACATCATTGAGGTTACCTCCAACTGAGGCTGCGTTCCCAGTCAGGCTGAACTTCGGTGACCTGAGCACCATGGGGAAAAAAAGCCAGTGATGACAGCATCGCAGTTCAAGCTCAGTGACTTCACCATAGTTGATGGTGAGAAATTTTCACGGTAATCTGCTGTATATAGGGCAGGGCGGCACGGTGGCGCAGTGGTTAGCACAGCAGCCTTGCAGCGCTGGAGGCCTGGGTTCAAATCCCACCAAGGACAACATCTACAAGAGTTTGTATGTTCTCTCCGTGTTTGCGTGTGTACCCAGAGGGGTACTCAGATTTCCTCCCACATTCCAAAGACATACTGATAGGGAATTTAGATTGTGAGCCCCAACGGGGACAGTGATGATAATGCGTGTAAAGCGCTGCGGAATATGTTAGCGCTATATAAAGATAATTATTATTATTATACAGAATAAGGCCACGCTCGCATGTTCAGTATTTGGTCAGTATTTCATATCAGTATTTGTAAGCTAAAACTAGGAGTGGGTGAGAAATGCAGAAGTGGTGACTTGTTTCTATTATACTTTTCCTCTCATTGTTCCACTACTGATTTTGACTTACAAATTCAGGAGGTAAAATACTGACCAAATACTAAGCATGTGAATGTGGCCTTAGAGCAAATATTAAGATTTACACCCACTATACAGGTCAAGAGAAGTAATAGTGTGCAGTGTGTTTGTGGGCGTAGTGGCTCCACAATATTTACTATATATGTGTGCTATAGCAATACGTGGACTCTATTGTAGTATGTCCAGTGGAATTGTGATATAGTTATTTAGTGTGGCGATGTGCCTGTGTATATAATTTGTGATGAGGAGTCTACAATATATACTGTGTTTTAAAGCGTGGGATGGGAGCTGTGAGTATATTATATTGTGTAGAGATCTTTCTTGTGTAAAAAGTATAGAGTCCACACTATCTAATATACACACAGCACCATATTATATATACATATCTACACTATAAATATACACGGCACCTTACTATATGCTATTTACACAAATCCTCATTATAAAATAAATTATGCAATAGACACCACACAGGAAAAGTTGGGGCCGACGGGAATCCACCACATGAGACACGCTGGGGCCATCGGGTATCCACCACATGGGACATGCTGGGGCAAACAGGTATCCGTCACATGGGACACGCTGAGGCGCTGAGGCGGATGGGTATCCACCACATGAGACACGCTGGGGCCATCTGGTATCCACCACATGGGACATGCTGGGGCAAACAGGTATCCATCACATGGGACACGCTGAGGCAGACGGATATCCGCCACATGAAACACGCTGATGCCGATGGGTATCCACCATATGGAACACACTGGGGCCAACAGGTATCCACCACATGGGACAGACTGGGGCTTATATGTATTCATCACATGGGACACGCTGGAGCTGACGAGTATCCATCACACGGGATACGCTGGGACTGATATATATACATTACGTATGTGATATATTTAACATGAAAGTGAAATTATGGGCTGCCCGCAATGAATAATGTCCACTGTTCGCCTCTGCGCCACAATACATTTCAGCTAAATTTGCATCCTCATAAGCACCTTCAGCTGAAAAGAGGACTGATGAAGAAACGCATCCTTCCTTCACTGGTTCATGTGGTTCGATCGCATTGTCTGAGACAACAAACGTTACATCATTACTGAAATCATACTGACCTGATGAATCATGTTGCTGGGTCATTTTAACCATACAATTAACAAATATTTCCCATACACATTTGACTAATGGCCAATCCCACAAAATACACATGCACGCTCATACACAAAGGAGAATACAAATACAAATATAAGATAACACAGGAACAGGAAAATGCATGTAGTAAAATATACAGAAAGATATGCACAATTCAAAAGACTCACACATGCGTGCTCACACACATTGCAAAAGAAACATGCATGCTCACACACATTACAAAAGACACATATGCACGCTCAGGGCAGTTATCTCCCATCTTGCTTTCCTGTGCTTATGCTCTGCACTTTGATGCCCCTCCCCCTACTGGTCCTGACTGATTGGATATCAGAGGCAGATCTGTGCACATAGAAAAGAAGGGTGCTGCATGATGTAAGTAATGCATCCTTTTCTTTTCTTCATTTTTTAGTTGCATGCCAGTTAGCAGAGCTGCCCCCCTTCACCACTGCATGCATATTGCTAAAGCCTACCATGGCTCCAGTCACATGTGCATGCTGTGTGCCCCACCCCCTGTGACGCTGCACCACCAGGTGCCTGAAAAATTAAAGGGGCCGGCAGCCGGAAAATGGGCTGGCGGCCCCCCAAGAGGTGAATTATTTTGATTTTTATCATATTTTGGCTAGCTTTCTAAAAAGTGCATGAAAAAAGTCCCTAATACTTGCAGCAAAATAAGTTAAAGTCCTAGAGTCAGGTGAGTAATGGCTAATAACAAGCATGTCGCCAAGGTTCTGTGATCTTTTAGCCATAATCAATGGATGAGGAATGAGGAGGTAGAATTTGTTTTAAAATGGGGTGAGTTTCCAATGTTTATTTATGATCTGAGTCAGCTTGTCCCATTGTTTGCTATATGGTGTAATTAGGAGAATATGTTGAGTTGTAATGTCCCTGGGAGGAGATGGTTTCTTATCCAGTAGCTGATCCCGAGGAACCTTGGCCTAATTTGATGGTGGCTATAAATCAATTTTTATGAAGAGGTAAGCTATAGACTGGACCAAGGTGAGTCAATGGATGTGGTATATCTTGATTTTTCCAAAGCGTTTGGTACGGTGCCACACAAGAGGTTGGTACACAAAATGAGAATGCTGGGTGTGGGGGAAAATGTGTGTAAATGGGTAAGTAACTGGCTTAGTGATATGAAGCAGAGGGTGGTTATAAATGGTATATTCTCTAACTGGGTCGCTGTGATCAGTTGGGTACCATAGGGGTCGGTGATGAGACCTAGTCTCTTCAACATATTTATTAACGATCTGGTAGAAGGTTTACACAGTAAAATATCGATATTTGCAAATGATACAAAATATGTAAAGACGTCAATACAAGAGAACAGTATTCTGTCTGCAGCAGAAGGAAATAAATAAGTTGGAAGCTTGGGCAAAGAGGTGGCAGATGCAGTTTAACCCCTTCATGACCCAGCCTATTTTGACCTTAATGACCTGGCCGTTTTTTGCAATTCTGACCAGTGTCCCTTTATGAGGTAATTACTCGGGAACGCTTCAACAGATCCTAATGGTTCTGAGATTGTTTTTTTGATGACATATTGGGCTTCATGTTTATGGTAAATTTATGTAAATAATTTTTGCATTTATTTGTGAAAAAAATGGAAATTTGGCAAAACTTTTGAAGATTTTGCAATTTTCAAATTTTTAATTTTTATTCTGTTAAACCAGAGAGTTATGTGACACAAAATAGTTAATAAATAACATTTCCCACATGTCTACTTTACATCAGCACAATTTTGGAAACAATATTTTTTTTGCTAGGAAGTTATAAGGGTTAAAATTTGACCAGCGATTTCTCATTTTTACAACAAAATTTACAAAACCATTTTTTTTAGGGACCACCTCACATTCGAAGTCAGTTTGAGGGGTATATATGGCTGAAAATACCCAAACGTGACACCATTCTAAAAACTTCACCCCTCAAGGTGCTCAAAACCACATTCAAGAAGTTTATTAACCCTTCAGGTGCTTCACAGCAGCAGAACCAACATGGAAGGAAAAAATGAACATTTAACTTTTTAGTCACAAAAATGATCTTTTAGCAACAAGTTTTTTATTTTCCCAAGGGTAAAAAGAGAAACTGGACACCAAACGTTATTGTACAACTTGTCCTGAGTACGCCGATACCCCATATGTGGGGGGTACTACTGTTTGGGCGCTTGACAGGGCTCGGAAAGGAAGGAGCGCCATTTGACTTTTTCAATGAAAAATTGGCTCCAATCTTTAGCGGACACCATGTCGCGTTTGGAGAGCCTCTGTGTGCCTAAACATTGGAGCTCCCCCACAAGTGACCCCATTTTGGAAACTAGACCCCCCCAAGGAACTTATCTAGATGTATAGTGAGCACTTTGAACCCCCAGGTGCTTCACAAATTGATCCGTAAAATGAAAAAGTACTTTTTTCACAAAAAAATTTTTTTCGCCTCAATTTGTTCATTTCCACATGGGCAACAGGATAAAATGGATCCTAAAATGTGTTGGGTAATTTCTCCTGAGTACACCGATACCTCATATGTGGTCACAAAACACTGTTTGTGCACAGGGCAAGGCTCAGAAGGGAACGAGCGCCATTTGACTTTTGAATGAAAAATTAGCTCCAATCGTTAGCGGACACCATGTCACGTTTGGAGAGCCCCTGTATGCCTAAACATTGGAGCTTCCCCATATGTGACCCATTTTGGAAACTAGACCCCCCAAGGAACTTATCTAGATATGTGTTGAGCACTTTGAACCCCCAAGTGCTTCACAGAAGTTTACAACGCAGAGCTGTGAAAATATAAAATCATTTCTCTTTTCTCAAAAATGGTGTTTTAGCAAGCAATTTTTTATTTTCACAAGGGTAACAGGAGAAATTGGACCCCAATAATTGTTGTCCAGTTTCTCCTGAGTACGCAGATACCCCATATGTGGGGGTAAACTACTGTTTGGGCACACGTTGGGGCTCGGAAGGGAAGTAGTGGCGTTTTGAAATGCAAACTTTGATGGAATGGTCTGCAGGCATCACGTTGCATTTGCAGAGCCCCTGATGTGCCTAAACAGTAAAACCCCCCACAAGTAACCCTATTTTGGAAACTAGACCCCCAAAGGAACTTATCTAGATATGAGATGAGCACTTTGAACCCCCAAGTGCTTCACAGAAGTTTATAACGCCGAGCCATGAAAATAAAAAAATAATTTTTCTTTCCTCAAAAATGATGTTTTAGCAAGCAGTTTTTTATTTTCACAAGGGTAGCAGGAGAAATTGGACCCCAATAGTTGTTGCCCAGTTTGTCCCGAGTATGCTGGTACCCCATATGTGGGGGTAAACCACTGTTTTGGCGCATGTCGGGGCTTGGAAGGGAGGGAGCACCATTTGACTTTTTGAACGCAAGATTGGCTGGAATCAATGGTGGCACCATGTTGCGTTTGGAGACCCCTGATGTGCCTAAACAGTGGAAACCCCTCTATTCTAACTCCAACACTAACCCCAACACACCCCTAACCCTAATCTTAACTCTAGCCATAACCCTAATCACAACCCTAACCCCAACACACCCCTAACCACAGCCCTAACCCCAACACACCCCTAACCCTAATCACAACCCTAACCCTAATCCTAACCCTAATCCAAACCCTAACCCCAACACACCCCTAACCACAACCTTAACCCCAACACACCCCTAACCATAACCCTAACCACAAGCCTAATCTTAACCCTATTTCCAACCATAGCTCTAATTCCAACCCTAACTTTAATTCCAACCATAACCCTAAGGCTATGTGCCCACGTTGCGGATTCGTGTGAGATTTTTCTGCACCATTTTTGAAAAATCCGCGGGTAAAAGGCACTGCGTTTTACCTGCGGATTTACCCTGGATTTCCAGCATTTTTTGTGCAGATTTCACCTCCGGATTCCTATTGAGGAGCAGGTGTAAAACGCTGTGGAATCCGCACAAAGAATTGACATGCTGCGGAAAATACAACACAGCGTTCCCGCACGGTATTTTCCGCACCATAGGCACAGCGGATTTGGTTTTCCATAGGTTTACATGGAACTGTAAAGCTGATGGAAAACTGCTACGAATCCGCAGCTGCCAATCCGCTGCGGATCCGCAGCCAAATCCGCACCCTGTGCACATAGCCTAATTCTAAGGGTATGGGCACACGATGCGTAAAATGCTGCGGATCCACAGCATTTCCGCTGCTGCGGGTCCGCAGCAGTTTCCCATGAGTTTACAAAAAACGCTGCACACATGCTGCGGAAAAAACTGCGCGGAAACGCAGGGGTTTACATTCCGCACATTTCACTTCTTTCTGTGGATTTTACAACTGCTTCAATAGAAAACCGCAGTGAAATCCGCAGAAAAACCGCGGTAAATCCGCGATAAATCCGCAGCGGTTTTGCACTGCGGATTTATAAAAACCGCTGCGGAAAAATCCGCAGAGGACCAGAATACGTGTGCACATTCCCTAACCCTAACCCTAGTTCTAACTGTAGTGGAAAAAAAAACATTTTTCTATTTTTCTTTATTTTATTATTGTTCCTACCTATGGGGGTGATAAAGGGGGTTCATTTACTTTTTTTTTATTTTTATCACAGTGATCAAAATGTACATGGAACAGATTCGGCGGGCGCACTGCGCATGCGCCCGCCATTTTGGAAGATGGCGGCGCCCATGAAGAAGACGGACGGACACCGGGAGCCTCGGTAAGTATAAGGGGGGAGATCGGGGCATGGGGGGCATGTGAGCACGGGGGTGTGGCATAGGAGCATGGGGGGAGCGGAGCACAGGACGGAGGGGAGCAGACCACAGATCGGTGGCTTTGGGGGCGATCGGTGGGGTAGGGGGGCACATCAGTGTTTCCAGCCATGGCCGATGATATTGCAGCATTGGCCATGGCTGGATTGTAATATTTCACCAGTTTTTTAGGTGAAATATTACAAATTGCTCTGATTGGCAGTTTCACTTTCAACAGCCAATCAGAACGATCGTAGCCACGGGGGGGGGGGTGAAGCCACCCCCCTGGGCTAAAGTACCACTGCCCCTGTCCCTGCAGATCGGGTGAAATTGGAGTTAACCCTTTCACCCGATCTGCAGGGAAGCGATCTTTCCATGACGCCACATAGGCGTCATGGGTCGGATTCGCACCGACTTTCATGACGCCTACGTGGCGTCATGGGTCGGGAAGGGGTTAACAAAGATAAATGTAAGGTTATGCACATGATAAGAAGGAATCAATATCACCATTACACACTGAACGGGAAACCACTGGGTAAATCTGACATGGAGAAGGACTTGGGGATCCTAGTTACTTGGGTCGGATTGGCACCGACTTTCATGACGCCTACATGGCGTCATGGGTCAGGAAGGGGTTAACAAAGATAAATGTAAGGTTATACACATGAGAAGAAGGAATCAATATCACCATTACACACTGAACGGGATACCACTGGCTAAATCTGACATGGAGAAGGACTTGGGGATCCTAGTTAATGATAAACTTACCAGGAGCAGCCAGTGTCACACAGCGGCTGTCAAGGCAAACAGGATCATGGGGTGCATTAAAAGAGGTCTGGATACCCAAGATGACAGCATTATACTGCCTCTGTACAAATCCCTGGTTACACTGCACATGTGGTACTGTGTACAGTTTTGAGCACCAGTGCTTAGGAAGGATATAATGGAACTAGAGTGAGCACAAAGGAGGGCAACAAAATTCATGGGATGAGAGAGCTACAATACCCAGAGAGATTAGCAAAATTAGGATTATTTAGTCTAGAAAAAAGACGACTGAGGGGCGATCTAATATTCATGTATAAGTATATAAGGGAACAATGCAAATATCTCTCCGAGGATCTGTTTATACCAAGGAAGGTGACAGTCACAAGGGGGCATTCTCTGTGTCTGGAGGAGAGAAGGTTTTTCCAACAACATGGAAGAGGATTCTTTACTGATAGGGCAGTGAGAATCTGGAATTCCTTGCCTGAGGAGGTGGTGATGGCGAACTCAGTCGAGGGGTTCAAGAGAGGCCTGGATGTCTTCCTGGAGCGTAACAATATATTATCTTACAGTTATTAGGTTCTTTAGAAGGACGTAGATCTGGGGATTTCTTCTAATGGAATATAGGCTGAACTAGATGGACAAATGTCTTTTTTCAGCCTTGCTAACAATGTTACTATGCATCTATATCCTCTTTCTTGAAATCATTGGTACAGGATACGGGCCTGTTTGTTAAAAGCATTCTCAAAGGAAGACATTTGTTTTAGACATAGATGTTGACTGATTGGTAAAGACCTGAGTGTAGACTGTGGATGAGAAGACCTTGTATAAAGTAATATATTGGTAGAAGCTGATTTTCAGTAGCTGTCAGTGAATATGGACCCTCGCATTTTAATGTTCAAAAAGTTCTGTTGGCGACCATCAGAGAAAGTCATTTTAATGTTACGATCACTATTGTTTAATGATGTTATGAATATATTTATATCTTCAATTGAACCCTCCCAGATCAAAAGGCCATCATCTATGTATCTGATCCAGTGGTTGACTTTTTCAATTTGATCTGGGGGGTTGTTCCGAAAAATGGCTCTCTCCCATGCCCCCAAAAACATATTAGCATACGACGGAGCACAGGAAGCCCCCATAGCTAAACCCTGTATCTGAAGGTATATCTGGTTTTGAAGATAAAGCAATTATGGGCAAGGATAAAATTCAAAATTGTAAGTAAAAATCAATAAATGGTTTGGCGAAATTGCTCGACTCCAGAAAAGAGGTTAAGGCCTCAATCCCATCAGTATGCCTAATTGAGGTATATAAACTGTCAATGTCTGCAGTCACTAGTATCATGTTTTTCCTGAAGTTATAACCCATCTAGATGGCCCAAAGCAGTCATTGTATCTTTTAAATAAGTCATGGTAGTTACTAGAGGTTTAAGATATTGGTTCAAAATCTGGCAGGCGAGTTCAAATCAGCCCTCATTACCGTAAACTATGGGCTGGCCTTGTGAATCGATATTGTTTTTGTGAATTTTGGGCAGTAAATAAATGTCAGTAGACGTGGTTTAAAATTGATGAACATATCCATCTTTTTTTAGGGATGATACCAACATCAAAGGCCCTGCTGACAATATCACATAATTCCTAATAGTAAATGGAAATTGGATTGGATGTTAACTTTTTTGAAACATAATTTATCATTAAGTAATTTACTGGCTTGTTTCTCACAGAGGATATTGGACCAAATTATCAGGTTGCCACCCTTGTCAGCAGGCTTGAAAGTGACATCATTCCAATTGCATTTCATTATTGGCTTGTATTTCTTGTCTGGTCCTACCATTCCTGTCATTAGATAATTATTCAACAACACTAGTTACTAGATTACCAATGATATCAACAGCAGGGCATGAACTGAGGCTGGGGAATTTCTTAGATTTTTTCTTTACAGGAAGATCACTTACCAAAGGGGGGTTACTTTTTCCTGGTAATGATTCCAAAACTTGTAATGCTTGGCGTTCATCATCACCCAGGGTTGTGATATTGATACAAGGTTTTTCATGATGACGTTTGAGGATTATTTTACAGGCAAACAAATAGATATTCTTCACCTCTGTGAATGTATCTATAGATTTCTCAGGAGAAAAAGTTAATCCCTTCTCAAGGATACTTAAATGTACAGCAGTCAATGAATAAGTAGATAAATTAAGTACCTTGGGTTGATCCTCTCTACATCTGTGATTACAGTATATGTACTATTTGAATTGCTCTTGTTGTAACCACCAAATCTGATCTTCCTACTGAAATTGTCATTTGTAAATTTGACAATTGTGCTGGATACCAAATATAGGGAAGTATTAGACAAAGTCCTGTGTGGGAATCTTAGAGGATTATTTTATTTTCCATTGCCATTTATAGACTTTTTTTCATATCATAATCATTAACATCTCTTTGGTGACTTTTAGATTTGCCATCACTGATGTCACTTTCCCATTTTTCCATATCTTTCTCAATATCAGTATACATTTTTGTTCTGATTATATGCCTGTACTTGTGTTCCACTGGAATGCTAGTGGAAGCATTTTACATTGCGACGGACATACACTGTGCATGTGCCATATACGGATACGTCACCAGCCTATGATTACTTCAGTGAAAAAGATTTAAGTGCATCACTTAAATTTCACACCATTATTGGCCAACCTGCTCTATGTACACCTTCACTCCACTCCCCAACACATGCCTCCTGAGGAAGTGACCACATGAAACATGCATTGGGGAGGTAAGAGCATCATCACTATATCCTGCTTTCCACTGTAAGTCCCTTTATCATTATCTAACAGTATGTATGCATGCTGATAGGCAGCATTTTGTTCTATATGCACTTTTATCTACATTAATTATAATTAAGATTCATACTTATTTATGTGGAGATGTGGTAGGACTCTAATTGGGTAATGTACATGTGATTTGGTCTCCTGTGACTAATATATGGCATTTGTAGCCAATTGTATTACATTTGTATATTCTATGTGGTTATTTTAATTACGTATTTAATAAAAGGATATTTTTACGGTACTTGTACGCTCACCCTTTGGTGTTTTCATAAATTTTAAAAGAGTTGTGTACATTTTTCTATAGTTTTGGGTATCAATTGTTGCACTTAGGTACTAATCATGCAGGGTGCCCAAAGTCTTGCATTTTCCCGTTTTCCTTTTTGTAATTTTTAAAATGTAAATGATGAAAATATATATCCTTCCTCTAGTGCTAGGGTCGTGACCGACCCGTTTTAAGTTTTAAATGCATACAAATTCTACATACATTTGTTTATTGCATCAAGACTTTTTGACTTTTTCAGGAACTTATTGTTAAACAAAATACAATAAAATAAAACTATTTTACTAAATTGTAAAATGCTCTTATTAAAATTATAACATTTGTGTTGTTTGGGTCAATTTCGACCCAGGTCTAATATAAGAGTAAAAAAACAATAATAAGTCCCAAAACTGAACTCATAAACACAATATAAACCAACAGCCCACAGCCAGCTCTACCTCCAACAACTTGAGTTAGGGACATGTCCAGGCATGTATGGCCAAATCAGCTTAGTTGGTACCTTGCAGAGTATAGTTTATATTATTCTATTGAGGTTCATTTGACAATATTTTTATATTGAAAATGAAGGGTATGCTCTCAAATGAAAGGCCCAGGGAGAAACAACAAAAATATTAAAATCAATCCTTCCATGGATGAGAAACCCTAACAAGGTAATTAAGAGGTAAGAAACATATTGGATCATAAATAACTGTTTTTAGGGTATCCTAGGGGTGATTTAAGACACGGGTCAAAACCGACCCGTTAACATAAGAAAGAGTAACAGAAAGCTAACACTAGAGGAAGGTTATACACATTTCCTTTGTATTTTAGGCAAACAATATAAACAATGTATTCATCTAGAGTTAAAACCAGAAGTTTACATACCATATATAAATAGACACACATGCATGTTTTTTCAATATCTGACATGAAATTAGAATAAAACTTTGCTGTTTAAGGTCAGTTAGGATTACTATAATGATTAATTATTGCCAAATACCAGAATGAGAGAGAGAATGGTTTAATGTATTTTTATTACTTACTGCAAAGTCAAATTTCCATCCAAGCTTTAACTTCCTAACTGATGTCTTGAGATGTTGCTTCAGTATTGCCACATAACCTTTTCTCAAGATGCCATCTATTTTGTAAAGTGTACCAGTTCCTTCTGCAGCAAAATCAACCCCACCCCCCTGTTTCAAAGTTGGGATGGTGTTCATAGGCTTCCAAGCTTCTCCCTTTTTCCTCAAAACTTAAAGAATGTCATTATACCCAAAAAGTTTAATTTTAGATTCATCAGACCACAGGACATGTCTCCAAAAATTAACTTCTTTGTTCCTGTGTGCATTTGCAAACATTAATCTGGCTTTTTTAAGTTTCTTTTGGAGTAATGGCTTCTTCCTGGAAGAGTGTCCTTTCAGCTCATGTTGATACAGTACTCGTTTCACTGTGGATATTGTCACAATATTACCAGCTTCTGCCATCATCTTCACAAGGTCTTTTGCTTTTGTCCTTGGGTTGATATGCACATGTCGTACCAAAGCACTTTGAATCTCTGGGACACAGAACCCGTGTCCTTCCTGAGCGATATGATGGCTGAACATTCTCATCTTGTTTGTATTTACATATAATTATTTGTACAGATGAACGAGGCACCTTCGGGTAGCTTGAAATTGTACCCAAGGATGAGCCAGACTTGTGCAAGTCCACAATTCTTTTCATGATATCTTGGCTGATCTCTTGAGACTTTCCCATGATGCTACTCATGGAAACATCATGTTTCAGGTGTGCATTAAAATACATCCACAGGTATGTCTCTAATTAACTCAGATGTTGCCAAAAACAAGAAACTTCCAAACACATGAAACCATCATATGTGCAGTCCAGAATTGTTTAACGGCATAGTAATCATAGGGTATGTAAACTTTTGACTTTGCAGTAAGTAATAAAAATGCCTTAAAACATTCTTTCCCATTTTTCAGGCATTTGGCAAATATTAATAATTATGGTAATCCTAAATGACCTAAAATGGGAAAGGTTTATTCTTATTTCATGTCAGATTGAGAAAAACATGTATATGTGTCTTTTGATATAGTGTATGTAAACTTCTGGTTTCAACTCAACCTGACTCCTTGTCCATTGATCTATCTATAAATCTAATGTTTATCCATAATTCCACTAACATACTTCTGCCAGGTTTAAACTTTTAATACCATACAGGCATTGTTAAAGTTGTTCCTGTCGCCTCTCCTGAAATATCTGTTTTAATATGTAAGTGTATTACTTTTAAATAGAGGTGAGCAAATAAGTTTTTGTTACCTGATGTGTCCAGGATGCTGGGCTGAGTATGTTGGTTACAGAAGTGCAGACTGCTGTGGTCTATCTCTCACACTGTCTAATCAATTAACACATGGGGACACATTTGGGAGAGTGTTTCCACATATTATCAATCTAACCAATCACTGGAAATCTGGGGGTGTGTCTCTACATAATCGCACTCTGTCCAATCATCACTGCAGTGGTGGGGCCATGTCTCTAGTTTTAGCACTCTGTGCATATAAAGGTTTGACCTGCCTTTTCTTTGAGCTGGACATTATATTGATGTAATTCTGCATGGCTGTGTGTCTACGTCTAAGTAGGCCCAGTCCTTCTCAGCCCTTATCCACATGCACATCACTTGACAAACGGTAAGGTTTTTAACTCCTTCATGGACAGAGCCCTTTTTCATTTTTGCGTTTCTACTTTTCGCTCCCCTTCTTCCCAGAGCCATAACTTTTTTTATTTTTTCTGTCAATATGACCATGTGAGGGCTTGTTTTTTGCAGGACAACTTGTGTTTTTGAAAGGCACCATTGGCTTTACCATATTGTGTACTCAAAAATGGGGAAAAAAATTCCAAATGAGGTGAAATTGCAAAAATTCCACATCGTTTTGTGGATTTTTACCATGTTCACTAAATGCTAAAGCTGACCTTCCAGTATAATTCTCCAGGTCATTGTGTTAGAGTTGGCGGATTGCACTACATAAAATGTAAGCTAGAGTGCTATCGCAGCCCGGGTCCACTGTGCAGAGATGTATAACTGCTGCTAGGGTGAGCAATAACTTAACAAAACAGCAAGCGTTACCTTAAACACACTGTGTTAACTCCACACAATATGAACAGGATGCAGAATACCTAGTAGCTCTGTTAAGTTCACGGAGAGGTAGAGCTCACAGTTTGCTAAGTATTGTACACTGTTAAATGCACAGGGATAATAGCATGTGGAGAGAGCTAGATCTGCAACTAAACTGTGCTAACCACACACATGAATGAAGCAGATGCTAAGCCAAAAGTAAGAACTCATATGACGCTAGGTACAATACCCTGTTGCCTTCACAGAGAAGTATAGCATAAGGGTTGAGCTTGCTCTGTAACTGAACTGTGCTAATCGCACACATGAATGAAACAGATGCGAAGTCAAGCGGCTAGTTATCCAAATCCTGAACACTGCTGAACCTGTAACTGAATGGTTCCCAAAGCATGTAGCAGACTAAAGACTCAGGCTTTTGGCCATAGGTATGAAACCTCATAAGTGTGCAACCTGCCTGCCAATGTTTACAGACTGTGCATAGACAGACACACACAAACGTGCAGACAGAGTGGTAGCGTATCCACCCACACACACCAAACATAAATGATGCTAGCGCCTCTGCGTGTGCCACTGAGAGCCTTTTATATGCTAGGCTCCACCCCAAACACTCACTCCAAGCACTCACGCCAAGCTGGCCGTTGCATCGCCCATGGGCCAATCTGGAGCCACCACATTACCAGAGCAGTTAATGTCTGACCACCAATGAGAAGCCGCCACATCACGGGCATGCTCAGTAAAGGGATCTCTGGACTTAGACTCCAGGGTGCAAGGCTTCACCTGCATATCACTTGTTACCATAGACTTGGCTGGAGAGTCACCAGTAACCAAACGTACACCACGAGCCTGAGCAAGATGCTGCGACCTATGTCTGTGCTGAGCAGCAATCACAGCAGCCTGGCCAGAATTGGAAACCAAAGCACCAGATAAGGCGTGGGATCTATTCCACTCAGCAGGAGAATACCGATGCCTAACACATTGCAAAATAATATACACCAAACACGTCTAGATTCTTTTTTATCGTTTCCATTTTTTGTGATCTCGGGTTGGGTAAGGGCTTATTTTTGTGCACCAAGCTGACATTTTTAATGATACCATTTTGATGCAGATGCAATACATTTATCACCCATTGTTGAATTTTATGCAATTTTGTGGCGACCAAAAAAATGTAATTCTAATGTTTTGACTTTTTTCGTTACGTGATCGAGTTAATTCTTTCTTTATATTGATAAATCAGGCAATTCTGACAGAGGCGATACCAAATATGTGTATGTTTGATTTTTTTTATTGTTGTATTTTGAATGGAGAGAAAGGGGGTGATTTGAACTTTTTTTAATTTTTTTTTAAAAATTTTATCACTTTGGGCATGCTTCAATATTCTCCATGGGAGACTAGAAGCTGCCATAACCGAATAGGCTCTGCTACATACAGTCGATGATCAGATCACCTGTATGTAGCAGAATTGCTGATGTGCTATGAGCACCGATAACTGGCTGGCTCTAATAGCAAGCCGGCAATAACAACCATAAAGTTCTGTACGAGACCTCTGGCCAACCCATCGGTGACCCGCAAACCGATGGCCAGAAGCACGCGTTAAATGACACTGTCAGAGTTTGACTGCAGCATTTAACGGGTTAATAGCTGTACTGGATCAAAATTCCACCCACAGCTCTTCTGAGCACATGTCAGCTGTTCAAAACAGCTGACACATGCTGGGAAAAATGTGGGCTCAGCCCCGAAGCCCACATCAAAGGGGGAGACATTAAATGTGCAGTACTAGTATGGCGTATGTCGAGAAGGGGTTAATATTAGACTTAGTACTGTCCCAATTAGAGTGAAGTAATGAGATGGCTTTTGCATTTTTTTTAACCAAAAAACATGTTAACTAAGTACAGTATATTGTTTTCATGCACTATTGCCATTTATTTATTGCATGGTATTTAATCGTTATATTTCGGTCTTTGTCTTTTTCTGTTCAGTGGCCAGTGTGAACATGGGTTAACATGCAGCATGCACACCAGTTTGTATCCCAGCTCAAA
This sequence comes from Ranitomeya imitator, assembly GCF_032444005.1. Classification (NCBI taxonomy): domain Eukaryota; kingdom Metazoa; phylum Chordata; class Amphibia; order Anura; family Dendrobatidae; genus Ranitomeya; species Ranitomeya imitator. The sequence continues at coordinate 1,077,379,724 of NC_091282.1, read as the reverse complement.
TTTTTTTTCTCAAGTTTTGAGAAACTGCTGAACCACTAACTTCAGCATGTAGGCCAGGTATGGCACGTGTGACAGGTGCCAAGCTTCAGAGCAGCAACCTGGTTAAGAGGACTTTCCAAGTAACAGCATTGGTCATGGCACAGTTGATTTTATGGGACATGTGCTTGTGTAAGGTGGGGATAGCAGACTGGGAGAAATAAAGGCAACTCAGGACGGCCACCGCCATGAAGTTGTGGAAAGCTTCCATCTTTACAAGCCTAAATTGCAGCATTTCAAGGGCCAGCAGTCTGGTAAAATTGCCATTTACTATCGTGGTCTGTGGGTGAGTGGCTGCACATTTATGCTGTGTTCCAAGGACTGGTATAGGGAAAACTGAATGCAGGGACATGGACATGAATTTGTTTGATGATGGTGGTTGCAAGTGTGCAATGACACGTGCAGGGTAGGAGGCATTTTCTCCTGCATCTTGGACAGTGGATTAACATGCAAGTAGAACAGCGGAAGAGGCAGTAGTGTGCTTTAGCATGCAGGTGATAGTCAGCTGGTAGTTGTGCTGCTCGTGCTAATGCTGGCATGGCAGATATTGCAAATGACCTATTTTGGGTTTACTGGACTGTCTGTAGAAGAGCATCATACATGGGAAACCTAACCCATGGCCTGGCAACTTCACCCTTGTTGGTGTTAAGGCAAACAATTGCTCGACTTGTGTCTCTGGTCACTCCACTGCCTCTTCCTGCTGTTATGGTGCTGCACATCCCTGCCTCTTTGTCTTGCTGTCCTAGCTCTGCATGTCATCTTCCCAGGTTGGTTTCATGACTTAATCGTCCACCACCTTGTCGTCCACTTCCACACCCTGGTCCTACTTTTGACTTGCTGACTTTAAAACATCAGTTGTTGGCAATTGTGTCGTATCATTATTCACCTCTTGCGACAATTGCATTTTACTACCATTGCTTTCTTATGAGTGCTGCTGATCAAATATTTGGGCATCAATACATGTGATCTACTCATGTCCCACTTGAAACGGGCAATGCGAGAGGCTAGAATCTGTAAATGCAAATATGAACAGCTCTTCGGAGTGTCCAAATGTGGGATCAATTGTCTACCGGCACTTGGCATGGTCGGAGGAAGTAGGATGAGGGTGAGGGTTATGTGGTCCAAAATCACAGCTACTGGAACTGGAGCATATGGAAGACAGGGTGGTGCTGGCAAAGTAAGTTGAAGCATTATCTGCTATCCATTAAACAACCTTTTCACACTGGTCTGCTTTCAAGTGTGGTGTTCCACACCTCCTTATAAGATGGCAGAGGAAGCTAAGTCGACATGATGTTTGTGTTTGTCGTGCTCCCGCAGCAGGCACAGTTTCACCTTACACATTTCATGTCCATTTCCCTGTCCTTTACCATGCACCTTGCCAGTTCTAATTTATGTTTGATATATCACTGTTGAGAAAAGTTTGCAGGATTAGTGTCGCAGGGAAATTTGCACACCTCAGATGAATTTGTTACAGTGCAGGAGCAATATAGCGATGCTATCAATAACCAACCGAGTCTGGTTCTATGCCTTTGCCGCAAAACTAGTGTAGTATAAAATTTACCTGCTGACAAAACTGTGCAGAACTATCACAGGAAAATTTGCCCACCTCAAATGGACTTGTTACACTGCTTGCACAATATACGAATGCTATTGCTAACCAACCAAGTCTGTTAGCTTTTGACTCACAACTAGCACAGTATAAATGACATATAATATTTCCCTACTTAGAATAATTTACACCGTAACCCATAACAGCAAAATATGAACTGAAATATGGCGCTCCTTCCCTTCTGAGCTTTGCACTGTGCTTCAAAAGTAGTTTTCGACCATTTGTGGTGTATTCATGTACTCAGGAAAAATTACAGAACAAATTGTACTCTTTGTTTTCCCCATTACCTCCTTTGAAAATTGCAAACTTGGGGTCAAAGCAACATTTTAGTGGAAAAAATAGTAAAATTTCACTAACTAAGCCCAATGTTACACAAGTTTGTGGATTTCCTGAGGATTAAAATTACTCACTACACGCCTGGATGAATTACGTGAGAGGTGTAGTTTACAAAATGGGGTCACTCTGGGGGATTTCTGCGGTTTTAGCATGTCAGGGGCTTTTCAAATGAGATATCGTGTCCACAACTTATTCCAGCCAAAATAGAACTCCTTCCCTTCCGAGCCTTACTATGCGCCCATGCAGTTGTTTTGCAACAAATATGGGGTATTAGCATACTCAGAAAAATTTGCACAAGAAATTTGGGCATTCATTTTCTCCCTTGTGAAAATAAAAAAATGGAGCTTAAACACAATTTTTGTGGGAAAAATTTGTTTTTTATTTTTCATGGCTCAACATTATAAAATTCTATGAAGTCCCTGAGGTTTCAAGGTGCTCACCACACATCTAGATAAATTCCTTGAGGGGTAGAGATTCCAAAATGGGGTAATTTGTGGGAGGTTTCCACTGTTTATGCACATCAGGGGCCCTGTAGTTTTCCACCATATATGGGGTATTGGCGCACTCAGGGGAAATCGTACAACTAATTTGATGTGCAGTTTTTCTTGTTACCATTGTGAAAATTAAAAAATTGGTGCTAAAGTATCATTGTTTGGGGAAAAAGTTAAATATTCATTTTTAATTCCAAATTCCATTAAGTCTTGTCAAGCACTTGAAGGGTTAATACATTTCTTGAATGTGGTTTCGAGACCCTTAAAAGGGGAAGTTTTTAGAGTGGTGTCAACTTTTGGGTATTTTCAGTCATATACGTCCCTCAAAGTCACTTCAAATGTGATGTGGTCCGTAAAAAAATGGTTTTGTTCATTTTATGGAAAAATATGAAATCACAGGTCAACTTTAACTTTTCTAACTTCGTAATGAAAAAAATTATGTTTCAAAAATTCTGCTGATGTAAAGTAGACATGTGGTAAATGTTGTTTATGTGCTATGCTGTGTGACATAACTTTCCAGTTTAATGGCACACAAATGAAAAGTTATAAAACTGTAAATTTCTCCAAATTTCCTATATTTTCAGAAATAAACACACATTTTACCACAATGATAAAGTACAATATGTCATGAAAAAACATCACCTGAATATGTTGAAGCGTTCCAGAGTTATTACCACATAATGTGACACTGGTCAAAATTGAAAAAAAAATGGCCCTTTCGAGGAGGCGAAAACAGGCTCTGGCACGAAGGGGTTAAGAAAAAAATGAAATATTTTCTTATGAGCTTCTGGGTTATATACTTGCTTTCTGAGTACATTTGAGAAATAAGCTGCTTCAAGTCTTTCCCTTGGGAAAAGTTGGAATATTCAGCATTAGTCTTCAGTAAGCATGCAAACCATGTTGAGTATTTATAAGCCTTCAGCAAAATATTTCCTTATATATTTTGAGATTCTGACTCCACATAGGCATATGTAAAGTAGGAATCTAATATTGTGAAAAAAGGATGTGTGTACAAATCAGTGATAATAGTTGTTCTATTGCATTGCTTTTTTATTCAGTATATGTTAATGATCCCACTAAATCAATGATTCACGGGAGACTCTTAGATAACAATTCATTCAGCAATTATGTAATGTCATGACAAATGTAGTCATCTCCACTATGACAGCTGCTGCACTAGATTTAAAGTGTGCTATGCCGCTGCTCACTATTTGTGAAGTATGGACATCCTAAAACGTAACATACCACAGATATCTTGTTTGATACTGCTACATCTATAGATGTCTCTTTTGTGCTTGATTATATTTACAATTAGAGATGAGCGGATCGATCTGCAGAGAATTGATTGAGCGAAATTTCCAAAAATTTTGTTTCACATGAATTTGAATATTTTGAGAATGCAATTCACAGTTTGCAAATAAATAAAACTTATTCTGAATCATTTCCCACACTGCTGAAGCATGAGAGAGCAGGCTAATATAATTTTGCATTGCCCCATGAACGTCCCCATAATGCCCTGCAGCTATGGCTTCTTACAGATTATCATGCCTCGTACAGTGGTGATCAGTTGTCGAGTTGTTTTCCATTTTCTGAGTCAAAGTGTAAGTCTCTTTCTCCTATAGTGTGTAAATTTCTATGGTCAGCAGGATCATCTCTCTTCCCTAGATTGTAAGCTCTTATGGTCATCAGTGTCTTCAACCTCTCCTGTAGAGTGATGCTAGCAGTGTTAGCAGCTACATTTTAGCCAGTTAGCTAGGTGGTTGCTTCTTACTCAAATAGTTTAGCTAGGTAGTGTCCTGTGTTGCGGTGAAATCGACCTTCCAGTAATTTTATTTTTTTGACATTACTGAGTTTCACAGACACAGACAGCAGTGCACATGTCATACAAGTGTGTTGTGCATTGCTTCTATTGTGCTCCATGCACAAGTATACCATTCTAAATCTTATTTTTTACTAGCTAAATGTGAAACAGCATGCCATATCCCACTTTGTCATTTAGTGCTGTGTTGACATATTTCTGTTATTTGATCTGTTGTAGATGAAGAAATATTTTTTGGGGGCAGTTGCTAGAGTGATTCACCATGCCATGTTTTACATTGTTATTTAGTAGCGGTGAAATTGCACAGCGTGCATAGCTCATGCACATTAAAAAAATAATTTATCTTTTTCTGTTGCTAAATGTGACACAGCCCACCGTATTCCATGTTGTAAAACTGTGGCAGTGATATGAAGCTGCACATTATAAAAATTTTAAAAAGTTTTTCTGTTGCTAATTATGATACAGCCTGCTCTATCCCACATTGTAATTCTGTAGCAGTGAAATTATTGTGTGTACAGAGCTGTTGCACATAAAAAAAATCAACATTTTGGGGTTTTACAAATGTGATACAGCAGGATAAATCCGAATTTGAAATTGTTTGACGCATATCTTCTAGGTTATGCAGCCATCACCCATACTAAAAAAAATCTTCTGTTACTAATGTAATACAGTAAGGGACATCTCATTTTCAAATTGTATGTAGCATCTGGTCTGTTATAGGGGCCTTATCCACAGGCCCCAAAACAACTCTTCTGTTACTAACATCATAAAGTAGGGGACATCTCACTTTCAAATTGCTTGTAGTATCCAGTCTGTTATAATGGCTTAATCCACAGGCCTCAAGAAAATTATTGTGCTACTAACATCATACAGCAGGGAACATCACACTTTCAACTTGTTTGTAATATCTAGTCTGTTATAGAGGCCTAATCCACAGACACCAAAACAATTCTTCTGTTACTCACATAATACAGTAGGGGAGATCTAATCTTAAAATTGTTTGGAGCATGTCTACTTTGTCATACAGGCCTCATCCACAATCAAACAATACATTCTTTTGTGACTAACGCGATTCAGCATGCCATATTTCACCTTGTCATTTACTGCCACTGAAATTCAGATGTTTGCAGACCTGGTGCAGAATTTAAAATATTTTTTTTATTGCTAATACTGTGCTCCTACCACACTATCTGAGCAACATAACTGGGAAAAAGTGAGACAGTGGTGGAAGGGGGATTAGGCTAGGTGTTGAAGTTGTAAGTTGGGTAGGTGGTAATGTTTGTGAAAGCACTAGTGAGCCAACATCACATCCTACAAAGACAACTGACAACTTCTGCTACTGGAAGGGCTGCATCACTACCTTTATTTTGCAGTAGCCCAAAGGGTATGCCTAGAAGAGGCCCGGAAAAAGCATGTGATCGAGTGGATGACAAGCACAGCTTCAAGTGGCCTCTCCTCCTCTTCCTCCACCTCAACATCGCACCAAGTGCAGTTCACAGAGATGGTACCGAAATTACCCTTGCTTTCTCCCGCATCCCAACTCTCCAACCATATATCTGACTGTACAGAACCACAGATGGGTGAGTCTGAAGAGCTGTTCACACATTCCATACTATGGTCATTAGAAGTGTACTCAAAAGCTTCAGACTTCAGTCAAGAGGAGGAAATCTGCACCGATGTCCAACATTTTTTTAGCTTGGATCCGGACAGGACAAAGTAGGGTTCAAGCAGCATCCTGACCCTCATCACCAAACATTAACCACCAGGGAAAGGAAGTGATCCTGATGAGACTCAGATATATGAGGCTCACGTGGACTGTACTGTGCTGTCAGGGCAGGAAGAGGGTCCGTTTTCCTATATTTACTATGTACTATTTTTTCTGACTTGAACGCCCCGCCCTTCACCATGTTGTGATTTTAAATACATCCAAATACAGTTGGTTCCGACCTTCCTATAAATGCAGGCTTTACCATGCAATTAGCCAGAGGTAAGTGTTCTCACTAGGCAGACAAGGTCAGGGACCCATCCGATCTGAGATTACCTTGACGTTTGGTGAATGGGCTCACAATTTTAGGCCAAATCTTGTGCTAAGCATCTCATGTGTTTTTTCATAGATTTCACAAGCCATTATGCTATTCACATTTCATGTATCACACATTTCATTGCTTTTGTACAGTAAAATTGAGTGCAGCCATTGATCTATTTGCTATGTAAGTCTTTTTTTGGTTATGCACCAGTTCAGACTAGATTGCAGTTCAGTCAGTTTTCCTATATTTACTATGTACTATTTTTTCTGACTTGAACGCCCCACCCTTCACCATGCTGTGATTTTAATTACATCCAAACACAGTTGGTTCCGACCTTCCTATAAATGCAGGCTTTACCATGTTATTAGCCAGAGGTAAGTGTTCACATTAGACAGACAGGTCAGGTACCCATCCGATCTGAGAATACCTTGACGTTTGGTGGATGGGCTCACAATTTTTGGCCAAATCTTGTGCTAAGCATCTCACATTCACTCATTGACATGCTTTAGCATGATAGAGTGCAACCTTTTTTTTTATATTGTATATGGAGGTATCTCCTCCTGGTATGCACCAATTCACACTCGTCTAAATGTGCCGGTCAGTTGTTTGTCATTCATAAAACCAAATATTGCCAGATGCTTCCCACCCTGGAAAGGGACCATTGAATGCTGGAGTATCAAAACATGCTTTTACACAACCTTAAGATAGCTTTTCCCCAAGACAGCAGTGAAGCACACAGTTCACATCGCAGCTCTAGACTTCCAACTTCCAACATGTCAATTTGTCAACTCAAAACATTAGCCTCAGTAGTGTAGGTGTAAGAACAATTTCTCTGAGTTCCTTGACACTTTTTTAGACTAGCTCATCCATCAGCACAACAAAGTCCAAGTCTTACATGTGGTGAACGAATGAAGAGGATGGTGCAGGAGTATCTACAGCTGAATATGAATACCATCAGGGAGGGTTTGGACTCTTTCAAATTTTGGTCTTCCTAAATGGATGAGTGCCTTGAGCTCACCTCACATGCAATGGAGGTTTTGTCATGCCCGGCAAGCAGCGTTCTCTCTGAATGTGTCTCCAGCACTGCAGGTGGTATCTTGATGGATAAGAGCAGCCGGCAGTTTCCTGAAAGGGTGGACCACCTAACTTTCATCAAGATGAAAAAGTCATGGATCTCCAAGGACTTTTACACACCAACTGCATGTAATGAATGGAAGAGGAGGCACAGGTGAAGTTCACATTCATTTTTTTATTTTTTGAGTGGAGCCTCAGTTCCACAGTCTTAGGGGCTCTGAAGGGGGCGTGACTAGTGAGCCCCAGGTATCCGTAGTAAGATCCCTCAAACAGGACCGGAGTGGAATACCTGGGGGACACTGGTGCTACCTCCAGTTAGACCCGGACACATGGCAGCTGTATGAGCAGGACAAACAGGTAAACAAATATGACAGAGATGGTGGAGCACACCGATGGACACAGGTTATGAGATATGAAGCTGGCTCTGGTGAGGGTAGTCAGATTCAAGGTAGATGGGAGGAAGCTGGCTCTGGCACCTTTAGCATAGTCCAGGGGTACAGATGGCAGGTGGTGGAGCGGGATGGCACTAGATTATAAAATTGCAGGAGTCGTCTTAGGATTGCCGAACAACTGGATATTGATATTCTGTGGAAACAAACAATATAAGCAAAGTGCAAAACGGAATGCTATTACAGAGCAATCAGAACAGGAACAGAACTGGAAATAGCAAGAGTAGATACTCGTTGCTCCGGCACCTTCCCTATGATGGAGGGGCCAGAAGTAGTAATCAGTATGCTGGCATTGGTTAATTAAATTTTTCAAAAAATGATCGCTGTCCCTTTAACAGACCAGAGGTACGTGCACGCATGTCCTAAACATTCTCCCTGGAGGCCTCCTGGCAGCATGTCAGGAAGTGGGGGAGAGAGAAGCAATAGCAGGACACGAGGAGCAGATCCAGAGTGAGGATCCAGGCAGGGACCTCACATAGGTGCAGGGGCTGCCTTGAGAGCAGGAGCAGGTGAGGATACTAGAAATGGGAGCAGCTCCAGAACAGGGTGGACCACTGCAGATTGTACAGAGTAGGTAGTATGCACTTTTTAGTATGCTGCATTAATGTCACGTAACTGCACTCTGTGATATCTTTAGTGTGGTATCTGTGCCTGCTGTTGCTGCTGCTGCAGATGTTAACACAAATTTGTGGAAATGTGAACAGTCTTGGTTGGTCTACATCTGATGGGTTGACTGTAGTGAAAGATGTGTCGTTCCCTATTACACTATTTCTCTTGAGAAATTTATGCAATTTAGGTGGTGTCAGATCTTCATTTATTTGAAAACTCCTGGTTGGATGTCCATCTGCAGGGTAGGATGTAGTGGATGACCTGTCGGTTGTAACGAATGCAAGCGGAGGCACAGGTGGTGAAGTTCACATTCATTTTTTAGTGATATTTTTGTGGAACCTCGGGACCACGGTCCGGGGGCTTCGAAGGGGGCATGACTACGTCAGCCCCTAACACCCGTGATAAATCCCCTTGAACAGGATCAGAATGGAATGCCTGGGGGACACGGATGCTACCTTCAGTTAGACCCTGGACATGTGACAGCTGTCTCAGTGGGACAGACAGACAAGCAGGGTTAACAGATGTCGTGGAGCTGACACAGGTGGTACCGGCATTGTCCAGAGGTATTGATGGTTGAATGGCGGGACGTGACAGAACTGGTGAAGACAGAACAGTCATCATCCAGGAAAGCCTGATAAAAGGTAGCTGATTGTGTGTGGAGACAAACAGTGTAAGTGGAGCACTGGCAGAACACTTCAGAAACTATAGCACACAATAGCTGAAACCAGAAGCTAGCAGAGGGGCTCAAAATAGTAATTACTAACAAAACATTGTTCAGAAGTACTTTTTGAAAAATGTGCACTGTCTCTTTAAGAGACTGGGAGTTCTGACGGGGACTCTGAAAAGGTACAGAACCAGAACCGGGTGTAACAGTATCCCCCTCTTTACCCCCCCTCTTTTTCAAGCCTGCATAGAATTTTTTCAGTGGGAGAGGGGCCTGAATATTCTCTTTAGGCTCCATTGACCTATCATCGGGACCAAAGCCCTTCCAATCCACCAAGTAATATGTCTTACCCCTTACTCAGTGGCCAAGATATTTTCTACCACAAAGACATCCTCCTTTCTGATGGGATCAGGAGTGGAACCTGGGTCTTTAAAGAAGGAGCTCAAAACTACTGGTTTGAGGAGGGAAACATGGAAAGAGTTAGGCACACGTAAGAAAGCAGGCAATTTCAATTTGTATGAGACTGCATTGATCTGTTTTAAGACTTCAAAAGGACCAATGAAGCGGGGACCCAGTTTGTAGGAGGGCACCTTCATACAGATGTACCTGGAGGAGAGCCACACCTTATCTCCAGGCCGAAAGATTGCAGGATCAGGCGTCTTTTGTCCGCATGCTTCTCGAAGGTGACCTTGGTGTCGCTCAACACTTTCGAGAACTACTCTGTAAAGGTGTCAGCAGCAGAGACAACTGAAGACCCAGAGAGAAGAGGGATCCCTGGTTGGACTCCAAACATAATCTGAAAGGGAGATCTTCCTGAGGATTCACTTACTTGATTGATGTATGAGAATTCCGCCCAAGGCAGCAACTTGACCCAGTCATCATGATGTGCACTGACAAAGTGACGCAGGAATCTGGTCAAGATTTGATTGGTCCTCTCTACTTCCCTTTTGGATTGAGGGTGGTATGCAGAAGAAAAGTCCAGTTCCATTTTCACTTATTTACAAACCGCTCTCCAGAACTTGGAAGTGAACTGGATGCCCCTGTCAGACACAATGCGGAGAGGAAACCCATGAAGATGGAAGATGTGCTGTATGAAATGGTCAGCAAACCCAGGAGCAGACGGAAGACCAGGTAATGGAATGAAGTTGCCATCTTTGGGAAGCGATTCACCACTACCCAGATAACGGAACAGCCGGAAGAGATGGGAAGATCCGAAACAAAGTCCTTCATGATGTGCTGCCAGTGAACTGAAGGAACAGAAAGAGGTAATAGCTGCCCAGAGGGCAGATGTTTAGCAGTCTTGTTGCTGGCACACAAAGGATAGGCTGCGACATAATCATGGATATCTTTGCCCATGGTGGGCCACCAGTAATAAAGGAAGATGAGTTGCAGAGTCTTTTTCTGACCGGCATGGCCGGCCAACTTGGAGGAGTGACCCCACAGGAGGACATGACTCTGGTCCGAAGTGGGCATGAGAGTCTTTCCCGGGGGAAGCCTAGCAATATTAACTGAGGCTACGGGTACCAACCTTGATGGCTCAATGATGTGTTGCGGTTCTTCCTCAGAATCAAGAGGCAGGAATTCTCTAGAGAGTGCATCGGCTTTAACGTTCTTGTCAGCTGGATGAAAATGAAGGACAAAATTAAATCTAGCAAAAAGCAAGGCCCACCGGGCTTGACAGGGATTCAGCCTCTGAGCGGATTGGAGACAAGCGAGGTTTTTATGATCTGTGAAGATGAAAACCTGATGGACTGCACCCTCGAGGAGATGTCGCCACTCTTGCAGAGCCAACTTGATTGCCAACAATTCTCCCACTGAATAGTTCCTTTCAGAAGTGGAAAAAAACTTTGAGAAAAAACCACAGATGACTATACGACCGGTAGATGACTTCTGGGTGAGAACCACTCCAGCACCTATGGAGGAAGAGTCAACCTCAAGCAAGAATTGCTTATCAGAGTCAGGTCGATGGCTAACAGGTGCAAGAGAAGGCCTGTTTAGTGAAACAAAAGCTTCCTCTGCCTTGGGAGTCCAATCCTTGGCGTTTGCGCCTTTCCGGTCAAAGCCGAGATGGGTGCCACTTGGGTGGAAAAGTGTGGAATGAATAGATGGTAGTAGTTAGCAACCCCCAAAAACCATTGTATGGCTTTCAGCCTGGATGGGTAAGGCCACTTATGGATGGTGGACACCTTCTCTGGATCCATCTTTAACCCTATGGACGAGACTATATAACCGAGGAAAGGCAGAGAGGATTGTAAGACCTGTCGTACTTGCCTCCGATGTGAGGCTAAGTCTGCAGAGAAGATCAGGATATCATCCAGGTAAACAAAAACACAAGAATAGAGATCTCTGAATATGTAATTTACGAATTCCTAGAAAACTGTGGGTGCATTACTTCAGCTGAACGGCATTACCAAGTTTTCGTAGTGTCCATCCCGGGTGTTAAAAGCTGTTTTCCACTTGTCTCCTTTATGCATATGAATCAGGTTTTAGGCCCCTCTTACATCCAGTTTAGCGAAGATCTTGGCCCCTCTGGTAAGATCAAACAGCTCTGAAATAAAAGGTAATGGGTACCTGTTCTTTACCGTGATCTGGTTCAGCCCCCTGTAATTGATACAAGGCCATAGAGATATGTCTTTTTTCTTCACAAAGAAAAATCCTGCCCCTGCTGGCGAAAATGACTTCCAGATAAATCCTCTGGCCAGTTTCTTCTGGATGTAGTCAGACATGGACTGGGTCTCTGCTTGATAAAGAGGATAGATTTGCCCTCGAGGAGGAGATGTTCCAGGGAGCAGATCATACAGCCTGTGTGGAGGTAGTCTCTCTGCTTCCTTTTTCCCAAAGACATCAGCGGAGGCCCAGTAAGAGGAAAGTAGACACAGCAGGGCAGTTGGCTGGACTGGAGGTGGAACAAGTTGAACAGGGATGATACACAAGTCTGAGCAGGAGTCCCCCCAGTGTAGAACTTCTCGTGTCTTCCAATTTAAGACTGGTTCATGCATCCAGAGCCAGGGTAGACCTAAAAGCAAGGGGTGAGACAAACCAGGCAACACATAAAAGCTAATTCTTACCATATGCATTAGACCTACCCGAATTTCCACTGGCACAGTCTGGAACCATACGGGCTCGGTCAGAGGTTTGCCATCCATGGATGTCACCTGCAACAGATCTGGAAGATGCTGGACTGGTATAATTCCATGACTGCCTGCTGAATGAGATTGCCGGTTGCTCCAGAGTCCAGGTGATAGAGTTCCCGAAAACTTTACAGTACCGAAGGACATGGAGACCACTTTTTGCAGTGATGGAGAGAGATATTCCTTATCTAGGGTAGCCCCTCCTACAGACCCTAGGCACTGGAGTTTCCCGACTTCTTTGGGCAGGAGTGGATCAGATGCTCAGAACTACCAAAGTAGAAACAGCTCCCCTCCAGCTGACGCGCCTCCTGGAAGTGGTTGGCCAAGCTTACTTGATCCACTTCCATAGCCTCAGGAGAGGATGAAGTCAGGTAGACTACAGGTTTTGTTGAATTAGAAAGCATGCGGTATGGCCTCTTAGCACGTTTGATTTCCTTGGATCATTCCTGAAACCATAGGTCTATCCGGATTGCCAGGGAAATCAGGTCATCCAGAGTTGTAGGCATGTCTTGTCCCACCAGCAAATCCTTTACTCTTCCCGAAAGACTTTGTCAGAAGGCGGCCACCAAGGCCTTGTTGTTCCAGGATAACTCAGATGAAAGAGTACGGAACCGAACAGCATACTGAGCCACTGTGAGAGCCTCATGGCGTAGCCAAAGGAGAACTGAAGCTGTCGATGTAACACGACCAATTTCATCAAAGGTCCTGCAGAATGCTTCTAGAAAAGACTGAAGATTAGTAACCAGAGGAGCCCCTCTCTCCCACAGCGGATTCAGCCAGGCGAGGGCCTCTCCAGCAAGGTGGGACAAATTGAAGTCCACCTTGGCCCGATCAGAAGCAAACATATGCCCCAGGAGTTCAAAGTTCAGCGTGCACTGGTTAATGAACCACCGACACTAAATGGGGTCACCATGGAAGCGGGTGGGGGCCATCAGGCGAGGACTTTTACTTGCTGTGCAAATAGATACCTGGATGCCAGTAGCAGAGACAGGTACAGTCGAAGAAATCAGGGAATCCATGCGAGTAGACAAGTTGCACAGAAAGGTTGTGATCTTGTCCTGTTGATCTCTCAGACGGGTAACCTCTTGACATAGCTCCACAGCCAGAGGTACCTGGGATCCATGGCCGGAGCAATCTGTAACGAATGGAAGCAGAGGCACAGGTGGTGAAGTTCACATTTGTTTTTTATTGATATTTTCGTGTAACCTCAAGACCATGGTCTGGGGGCACTGAAGGGGGAGTGACTACGTGAGCCCCAGACAAGGTAAGTTCCCTCGAACAGGGTCAGAATGGAATGCCTGGGGGACACGGTTGCTATCTCCAGTTAGACCCCGGACATGTGGCAGCTGTCCCAGCGGGACAGATGGACAAGCAGAGTTAACAGATGTCATGGAGCTGACACAGGTAGTACTGGCATAGTCTAGAAGTATGGATAGTTGAATGGCAAGATGTGACAGAACTGGCATAGACTGAACGATCATCATCCAGGATACCTGGGTAAAAGGTGTAAGCGGAGCACTGGTGGAACACTTCAGAAGCTAAAGAACACACTAGCCGCATCCGGAAGCAAGCAACAGAGGATACTTGTTTCTCTGGCACCCTCCCTATGGCGGAGGGGATAGAAATAGTAATACTAACAAGCCATTGGTCAGAAGTACTTTTTGAAAAATGAGCCCTGTCTCTTTAAGAGACTGGGAGCACGCACGACCCTGCAAACTTACAGGACTGGGTGTAACATCGGTCCCTATTCTACTGTTTATACTGTGGTGAAATGGATGCCACTTTGGTGGTGTCTGCCAATAATTTTTGTAAACGTGTAGACTCCTGGTTTAGTTTCCTTCATGTATGTTGCCTGTAGTAGTAGACCTCTGAGACCGTCAGGCCTCCACTTCCTTGGACTCAACTACCTGTGTTACTACTATTCTTAGATTTTTTTGACATTGGTAATCTACAAAACTGATATTTGTGCCACCTGAGTGTGGCTCAGCATGAAAGAAGGTTGACCTGTTGTATGTGGTATCAGGGCTCCAAGCACAGCGGGCCTACACCGATCCTTCACCCACCTCATCTTACTTTGATGTTCAATTGAAAGCTGTAAATGTTGGCATGCAACAATTTGTTCTGTGGGTGAATTGAGGGCATTTTCCTGATGTCTGTCCCTCATTTGATTTCTTTTGGCAGTTTTTGGGGCATTAGAAAGTGTTGTGCATGCGTTTGCCTTTGCTTCTTATTGACTTGAATGGCATTCGGCTGTGTTTGGCTAATATTCGACGAATCTATCGGCAAATATTGCAAATTCGGCAATTGTAATCTGAACTGAACATTGAAATATTCACTCATCTCTACTGGTAAGGAGTACATGTGATTTTACAAAGGGCACATGGCAAAGGACACTATAGTCAACCATGATTTCTTAGCAATGTTTTTTGTGCTTTTATCTAATATATAAAGCTGAATGTGTGTGTGTATGTGTGTGTGTGTATGTGTGTATGTCCGAGATTGGCATCTGCACCGTCGCAGCTACAGCCACAAAATTTTGCAGTTACACGTCTGGACCCCGAGAGCGTCATAGGCTATGTTGTGAGGCGAAATTTTAACCCCGCGCGTTCCAATTCACCAAACAATTTTGCCCCTATCTACATAATGGGGAAAAAAGTGAAAGAAAAAGTGTTGGAGGCGTCACAGCTACAGACACAAAATTTTGCACAGTCACACGTCTGGACCCCGAGAGCATCATAGGCTATGTTGTGAGGTAAAATTTTAACCCCGCGCTTTCCAATTCACCAAACAATTTTGCCCCTATCTACATAATGGGGAAAAGTGAAAGGAAAAGTGTTGGAGGCAAATTGACAGCTGCCAGATGTGAACAAGGGGGACTTAAAGAATGAGAGCGATGGCGCCAAAGAGTATATACCGTACAGTTGCTAAGGTGGGGCCCCGACATGGGATACTCACTACACACGGGGATATGAACACACACAAAAATGCGCCACACACTACCACGTGCATGAACACATATTACCCTCAGCACACATTTCACCACACATACACCAACCTCGCCACATAAAAGTCGAAACACAAAAGTCGCCACTCAAAACTCGCCACGCGCAGAACTCACCACATGCAAAAACTAGGCTCACGCAAAACTCGCCACAAGTGCAAAACTCACCTCATGGAAAACTCGCCACACGCAAAACTTGCACATGCGGAAAAATTGCCACATGCACAAAAGTTGCAACACATGCAAAAGTTGCCTCACACAAAACTTGCACATACTCAAAAGGCACAACACATAAAACTCGCCACGCGCAAAACTCGCCATGCGCAAAACTTGCTGCACACAACTTGCTACACTAACATGTCACATGCAACTCGACACACAAAAAGTTGCTACACGCATGTTGCCACATGCAACTCAACACACACAACTTGACAAGCGAAACTCACCCTAAAACACACACAAGTCTGGTATCCTTCAAAAATAAAAATCTGATTAATAAGCAGACAAACTATAAGAGCAACAAATGTACTATATAGGAAATACGGCAGCTGTCAGTCATATGACCTGTCTATTATGTGTATGTGTGAGCTAATATATACTGCTAGGGGGAGGGCTTCCTGTTGGCTGGGGATTTATCAGGCTGCCAATTTAGCTTACAGATACTGAGGTAAAAATACTGAGCAAATAACGTGTGAACGAGGTCTAATACAGGAGGAGATGACACACAGGTATATACTATATACAGGGGAGATGACACACAGATATATACTATATACAGGAGAGATGACACACAGGTATATACTATATAGAGGAGGAGATGACATACAGGTACATATATATATACAGGAGGAGATGACATACAGGTATATACTATATACAAGAGGAGATGACACACAGATATATACTATATACAGGGGAGATGACACACAGGTATATACTATATACAGGAGGAGATGACATACAGGTATATACTATATATAGAAGGAGATGACATACAGGTATATACTATATATAAGAGGAGATGACATACAGGTATATACTATATACAGGGGAGATGACACACAGCAGGTATATACTATATACAGGGAAGATGACATACAGGTATATAATATATACAGGAGATGACATACAGCTGTATAATATATATAAAGGAGATGACAAACATGTATATACTGAGGTGAAAATGAGAGGTGTGAAGTGAAAATGAAAAGGTGTGAGTACAAAATGAGAGGAGTGAGGGAAAATAGTGGAGTGATCAGAAAATGACAGATGTGAGGTCGAAATGACAAGTGTTAGGGGGGAATGAGAGGAGTGAGGGAGAAAATGAGAGGTGTGAGGGAGAAAATGAGAGATGTGAGGGGGAAAATGAAAGATGCAATTGGGAAAATGAGAGGCGTGATGGGAAAATAAGAGACGTGAGGAGCTATAACTAACCACAGATATTTACTATGCCCAGGCAACGCCGAGCTCTTCAGCTAGTATATTCTAAAAAGAGATAAAAAAATTGAATTGAATTTATGTTATGAATTTCACACTTCTCAGGAAATTGGTAGAATCTGCAATCGATTTGCATGAAAAAACAGAGAAATGCCATAGCCAAAGAATGCATCTGCCAAAGAAAGCTCAAATAACTTAATGTGTGATTGCTCAGGTTTCACAATAATGTCTTGTACTATTAGTCAAATTTAAGGGACTGTGAAAAAAAAACACGCCACAGAGAAAAAGTATCTAAAATCAATATCGGTCAGAAATCTTTTGCTTCTGAGTCATATTTCATGTGCAAAACTTTTTTTTAAGAGGAAATTAATGGTTTTTAATTCAAAAGAATATTCTCCCAAATCCAGGAATTAAAGCTATATTCCGAATATGAGTAGTTGTTGAGTTTTTGATGTTACAGATTTTCTGGAGAATTTCTGCACCTAATTGCTGTTAGGCTACTTGCAGTAGCACAGCAGAGGGGGCAATTATACAGTTTTGGGGTTTATTATGGGTGCTATTCTACAGTTTGAGGGCTAATGTGTGGGCCATTATACAGTTTTGTGGCTAATGTAGGGGCCATTATATAGTTTGGGGCTAATGTGGGAGCCATTATATAATTTGGGGGCTAATGTGGGGGGCATTATACAGTGTAGAAGCAAATGATGGGACCATTACACCGTTTGGGAGCTAATCTGGGGGCAATAATACAGTTTGGGGACTAATGTGGGGTCATTATACAGTTTGGGAGTACTATGGAGCCCTCATGCAGTGTGGGGGCATTCATACAGTGTGGAGGGCTCTCATACTGTAATTCTGCCCCTGTTACACTATAGGGACATCTGTTGGGGGTCATCATAAAGAGTGGGAGTGCTTTATACGCCATGGAATCTAATGTGGGTTTTTACACAGTGTGGGAGGTAATGCAGGGGCCATTATACAGTTTGAGGGCAACAGTGTGGGCTATTGTTAAGTGTGGGGACTACTGTGACATTCACTATAAAGTGTGGGTTCATTATACAGTGCGGGGACCATTATACAATGTGGGTTCTACTGTGGGGACCAATATACAATGTGGGGGCTACTATGGGGGTTATTATACTGTGCTTTGGGGTCCAGTGGGGACTTCACACTGTGTATTGTGGAGCTGAGAGGACTTCATAATGTGTATAAAGGAGCTGTGGCCCATCATATCGTGTATAGGAGAGCTGTGGGGGCCCACCACACTGTGTATAGACAAAAGGATCACAACAAAGGAATGCTCACAGAGGGGTCTTAAGCTACACTGTGTATAGAGTAGCTGGATATTTGAGGAGTCAGGACATTGTTAAATGTTAAGTGGGCACTTAAGAAGCATGATTCTTATAGGGCACTCAGAGTACACTGACTTTCAAAGGTGAACGGGATCATTATTACTTTCTATGGTTCAAAATGTGGGCACTTGCACATGGTACTAATATTTTCTAGTGGGATATTTTACCATCTAGAGGACACAAAGGAGGCATTATTACTATATAAGGGGCAAAGTTGGAAACAGATGGGGACGGAGAAGGAAATGTGAGAAGTCAAATGTGTATTTGTTGTAAACTCTGCAGACGAATTGTGGATGGAAAAAATTGTCATGTTTGTCTGGAGATGACAGGAGATGACAGCTGCTCCATACAGATACATGTATTTATAGATGGGAGGAGAGCTCCTCCCTCATCCTCCCCCTCCTATCTGGTTAGAATCTCATCAGTAGCAGCTGCTATCTCCTATCTCAGTAATGGGAAATTCTGCCTTCAATTAATACAGATTTTACCTCAGAATTGAGATATTTGATAATAAATGATCATTTTGTTAGAGAAATAAGCAGTTTTCTTTTTTCATATGTATCATTGATTTATCAAATAAAAAATAAAATAACTTTTTAAAGGGAAACTGCTTTTTGGAAAACTTCTAAAAGAATTTCTATTTCTTTCTTTAGCTCCTCCTCAAATCTTTCTTCTCCATAGAACTTTATGAGCAACAACTGTCATCTATTATCGCAGTAATGGGAAAATCTGTCTGTGATAAAGAATGATTTCCAATTTTTTTATGTTCAATTGCACTATTGATATATGAAAATAAGTTAGATCATGGTTACCCTTTCATAAACAGAGTTGCAGGTGGGTGAACTGGCATTGAGAATGAAAGAAACCCAATACTGTACCCATTAGACTAAGCATATTTTAAGTGTTTGATCAAGAAGGAATAATCTATTTCTCAATAAATGCATAGCTTTGTGTAGAACCAGAAGATGAATACAGTTCATCTGAGCACCCAAATCCTAAGGACCACTAGTCTGTACCTGTGTTACTAATGTGATGCAATATGTAGCAGAATATTTCAACCATTGACTAATCCCAAACTGCATAACTTTATAGAAGTTACATATTGAAATATAACTATAAAGCTATAAATCTTAGGTCATTCTTCTTTAGTGATTACACAAACTCTGAGAGACATTTAACCAGTGAAATTAAAAAACAAATTCTGTGATCAGTAGAGATGAGATAATTTATTCAAGTGCAAATTAATTCTACTTGAATCTGATCTACTTGATACAAAAAGACCTGCATTCCCAAAATTTGTTTTTTTGTAATTCCCTTCTCTCTGTTGCCAGCAAAATGGCAGCTAGATGGCTGCCATTTTGCTAAAATTAAATACAGTGGCATTAAAAGGTTAAAAATAATAAATAAAAACATATTCACATTACAGCTTTTATCTTGAATCCCTCTGCTACTACCATTCCCTATCCGGTACTCCTTGCATCTTCTTAATTGTAATATGTGTGCTGAACTCTGTACCTCTTCACCCTAGTCCAGAACTCTTGCTCTGTTGAGGACCATGACTCCCCTCTGCATGCATGCTTAACCCCTTAGCGACCGCCGATACGCCTTTTAACGGCGGCCGCTAAGGTTACTTAAACCACAGCGCCGTTATTTAATGGCGCTGTGGAAAAAGTAAATAGCACCCCACAGAGTCAGATTTTCTCCGGGGTCTCGGCTGCCGGGGGTAGCCGAGACCCCAGAGAACATGATTCGGGGGGTTTTTAACCCACCCCGCATTTGCGATCGCCGGTAATTAACCGTTTACCGGCGATCGCAAAAAAAAACCGCGATCTCTTTTTAATTTCTCTGTCCTCCGATGTGATCGCACATCGGAGGACAGAGAAAAGGGGTCCCAGGTAGCCCCCCAATACTCACCTGTCTTCCCCGATGCTCCTCGTGGCTCCCGGTGGGCGCCGCCATCTTCAAAATGGCGGGCGCATGCGCAGTGCGCCCGCCGGCCAGCCCCGCGAGAATCTTTGGGGTCTCGGCTGCCGGGGGTAGCCGAGACCCCAAAGAGCATGATCGTGATCGGTTTTACCGACCCCTGATTTGCGATCGCCGGTAATTAACTGTTTACCGGCGACCGCAAAAAAAAAAAAAAAAAAGTCAAAGTGTGATTCTCTGTCCTCTGATGTGATCGCACATCAGAGGACAGAGAAATAGGGGGATTCGGGGACCCTGCCATACTCACCTGTGTCCCTGGGTCCTCCTGCTGCTCCTCCTGGCCACCGGCAAAAGAAAATGGCGGGCGCATGCGCAGTGCGCCCGCCATCTGTCTCCATCTGCCGGCCGGCAGGAGAAGAGCAGTTGGGGCTAATATTAGGGTTAGGGTTAGGGCTAGGGGTAGGGTTAGGGGTAGGGTTAGGGGTAGGGTTAGGGGTAGGGGTAGGGTTAGGGGTAGGGTTAGGGGTAGGGTTAGGGCTAGGGGTAGGGGTAGGGGTAGGGGTAGGGTTAGGGGTAGGGTTAGGGGTAGGGTTAGGGCTAGGGGTAGGGTTAGGGGTAGGGTTACTCTTAGGGCTAGGGTTAGGGCTAGGGTTAGGGGTAGGGTTAGGGCTAGGATTAGGGTTAGGGCTAAATTTAGGGTTAGGGTTGGGGCTAAATTTAGGGTTATGGTTGGGGCTAAATTTAGAGTTAGGGTTGGCGCTAAATTTAGGGTTAGGCTTCTTTCACACTTACGTCGGTACGGGGCCGTCGCAATGCATCGGCCCGACATACCGACGCACGTTGTGAAAATTGTGCACAACGTGGGCAGCGGATGTAGTTTTTCAACGCATCCGCTGCCCAATCTATGTCCTGGGGAGGAGGGGGCGAAGTTACGGCCACGCATACGCGGTCAGAAATGGCGGATGCGATGTGCAAAAAAACGTTGCATTGAACGTTTTTTTGTGCTGACGGTCCGCCAAAACACTGATCCAGCGCACGACGGACGCGACGTGTGGCCATCCGTCACGATCCGTCGGCAATACAAGTCTATGGGCAAAAAACGCATCCTGGGTGCACATTTGCAGGATCCGTTTCTTGTCCAAAATGACGGATTGCGACGGATGCCAAACAACGCAAGTGTGAATGTAGCCTTAGGGCTAGGGTTAGGGTTGGGGCTAAAGTTAGGGCTAGGGTTGGGGCTAAAGTTAGGGTTAGAGTTGGGATTAGGGTTAGGGTTTGGATTAGGGTTGGTATTAGGGTTAGGGTTGGCATTAGGGTTACGCTTGGGATTAGGGTTAGGTTTGGGATTAGGGTTAAGGTTAGGGTTGTGATTAGGGGTGTATTGGGATTAGGGTTAGGTTTGAGGTTAGGGTTGAGATTAGGATTAGGGGTGTGTTGGATTTAGGGTTTTGATTAGGGTTATGGTTAGGGTTGACATTAGGGTTGTTTTGGGGTAAGGGTTGTGATTATGGTTAGGGTTAGTGATTAGGATTATGGATCAGGTTGGGATTAGGGTTAGGGGTGTGTTGGGGTTAGGGTTGGAGCTAGAATTGGGGGGTTTCCACTGTTTAGGTACATCAGGGGGTCTCCAAACACGATAGCCAATTTTGCGCTCAAAAAGTCAAATGGTGCTCCCTCCCTTCTGAGCTCTGCCGTGCGCCCAAACAGTGGGTTACCCCCACATATGGGGCATCAGCATACTCGGGATAAATTGGACAACAACTTCTGGGGTCCAATTTCTCTTGTTACCCTTGTGAAAATAAAAACTTGGGGGCTACAAAATCATTTTTGTGGAAAAATATATATATATATATATATTTTTTTTATGACTCTGCATTATAAACTTCTGTGAAGCACTTGGGCATTCAAAGTTCTCACCACAGATCTATATAAGTTCCATGGGGGGTCTAGTGTCCAAAACGGGGTCACTTGTGGGGGGTTACTACTGTTTAGGTACATCAGGGGCTCTGCAAACGCAACA
This sequence comes from Ranitomeya imitator, assembly GCF_032444005.1. NCBI lineage: Eukaryota > Metazoa > Chordata > Amphibia > Anura > Dendrobatidae > Ranitomeya > Ranitomeya imitator. The sequence goes on along the minus strand of NC_091282.1, from coordinate 1,077,357,746 downwards.
TAACGCCCACAGACCATTCTATCTAAGTCTGCATTCCAAAACGGCGCTCCTTCCCTCCCGAGCTCTGCCGTGCGCCGAAACAGTGGTTTACCCCCACATATGGGGCATCAGCATACTCAGGATAAATTGGACAACAACTTTAGTGGTCCAATTTCTCCTGTTACCCTTGTGAAAATAAAAACTTGGGGGCTACAATATCTTTTTTGTGAAAAAAAAAATATTTTTTATTTTCACGACTCTGCATTCTAAACTTCTGTGAAGCACTTGGGCATTCAAAGTTCTCACCATACATCTAGATAAGTTCCTTGGGGGGTCTAGTTTCCAAAATGGGGTCACTTGTGGGGGGTTACTACAGTTTAGGTACACCAGGGGCTCTGCAATCGCAACATAATGCCCACAGACCATTCTATCAAAGTCTGCATTCCAAAAAGGCGCTCCTTCCCTTCCGAGCTCTGCCGTGCACCAAAACAGTGGTTTACCCCCACATATGGTGCATCAGCGTACTCGGGATAAATTGGACAACAACTATTGCAGTCAAATTTCTCCTGTTACCCTTGTGAAAATAAAAACTTGGGGGCTACAATGTCTTTTTTGTGTAAAAAAAATATATTTTTTATTTTCACGACTCTGCATTCTAACCTTCTGTGAAGCACTTGGGCATTCAAAGTTTTCACCACACATCTAGATAAGTTCCTTGGGGGGTCTAGTTTCCAAAATGGGGTCACTTGTGGAGGATTTCTACTGGTTAGGTACATCAGGGGCTCTGCAAACGCAACATAATGCCCGCAGACCATTCTATCAAAGTCTGCATTCCAAAACGGCGCTCCTTCCTTCCGAGCTCTGCCGTGTGCCCAAACAGTGGTTTACCCCCACATTTGTGGTACCAGCATACTCAGGACAAATTGGACAACAACTTTTGGGGTCCAATTTCTCTTGTTACCCTTGTGAAAATAAAAACTTGGGGGCAAAAAATCATTTTTGTAGAAAAAATGCGATTTTTTTTTTCACGGCTCTACGTTCTAAACTTCTGTGAAGCACATTGGGGTTCAAAGTGCTCATCACACATCTAGATAAGTTCATTAAGGGGTCTAGTTTCCAAAATGGTGTCACTTGTGGGGGGTTTCCACTGTTAAGGCACATCAGGGGCTCTCCAAACGCGACATGGCGTCTGTTATGTTTGCTAATGACAGGTGTTATGAAGGCAATCCAGAAACACAGTGTGCTTAGCGATCAGAGCGCACACAGTGATCTGACAAATACCCAAAAATACAAGAACGAGCTCTGAGACGTGGAAACTCTGTAGACTGCACACCTGATCCTATCCTAAACACAACTAAAAGCGGCTGTGGATTGCGCCTAACAACTACCTAGGCAACTCGGCACAGCCTAAGAAACTAGCTAGCCTGAAGATAGAAAAATAGGCCTGACTTGCCCCAGAGAAATTCCCCAAAGGAAAAGGCAGCCCCCCACATATAATGACTGTGAGTAAGATGAAAAGACAAAACGTAGGGATGAAATAGATTCAGCAAAGTGGGGCCCGATATTCTAGAACAGAGCGAGGACAGTAAAGCGAACTTTGCAGTCTACAAAAACCCTAAAGCAAAACCACGCAAAGGGGGCAAAAAAAAACCCACAGTGCCGAACTAACGGCACGGCGGTACACCCTTTGCGTCTCAGAGCTTCCAGCAAAACAAAAGACAAGCTGGACAGAAAAAAAGCAACAAAAAAACAAAAAGCACTTAGCTATACAGAGCAGCAGGTCACAGGAACAATCAGGAGAAGCTCAGATCCAACACTGAAACATTGACAAGGAGCAAGGATAGCAGCATCAGGCGGAGTTAAGTAATGAAGCAGTTAACGAGCTCACCAGAACACCTGAGGGAGGAAGCTCAGAAGCTGCAGTACCACTTGTGACCACAGGAGTGAATTCAGCTACAGAATTCACAACAGTACCCCCCCCCCCTTGAGGAGGGGTCACCGAACCCTCACCAGAGCCCCCAGGCCGACCAGGATGAGCCGCATGAAAGGCACGAACAAGATCGGAAGCATGAACATCAGAGGCAAAAACCCAGGAATTATCTTCCTGAGCATAACCCTTCCATTTAACCAGATACTGGAGTTTCCGTCTAGAAACACGAGAATCCAAAATCTTCTCCACAATATACTCCAATTCCCCCTCCACCAAAACCGGGGCAGGAGGCTCAACAGATGGAACCATAGGTGCCACGTATCTCCGCAACAACGACCTATGGAATACATTATGTATGGAAAAGGAGTCTGGGAGGGTCAAACGAAAAGACACAGGATTGAGAACCTCAGAAATCCTATACAGACCAATAAAACGAGGTTTACATTTAGGAGAGGAAACCTTCATAGGAATATGACGAGAAGATAACCAAACCAGATCCCCAACACGAAGTCGGGGACCCACACGGCGTCTGCGATTAGCGAAAAGTTGAGCTTTCTCCTGGGACAAGATCAAATTGTCCACTACCTGAGTCCAGATCTGCTGCAACCTATCCACCACAGAATCCACACCAGGACAGTCCGAAGACTCAACCTGTCCTGAAGAGAAACGAGGATGGAACCCAGAATTGCAAAAAAATGGAGAAACCAAGGTAGCCGAGCTGGCCCGATTATTAAGGGCGAACTCAGCCAACGGCAAAAAGGACACCCAATCATCCTGGTCTGCAGAAACAAAACATCTCAGATATGTTTCCAAGGTCTGATTGGTTCGTTCGGTCTGGCCATTAGTCTGAGGATGGAAAGCCGAGGAAAAGGATAGGTCAATGCCCATCCTACCACAAAAGGCTCGCCAAAACCTTGAAACAAACTGGGAACCTCTGTCAGAAACAATATTCTCAGGAATGCCATGCAACCGAACCACATGCTGAAAGAACAAAGGTACCAAATCAGAGGAGGAAGGCAATTTAGCCAAGGGCACCAGATGGACCATTTTAGAAAAGCGATCACAGACCACCCAAATGACTGACATCTTTTGAGAAACGGGAAGGTCAGAAATGAAATCCATCGAAATATGTGTCCAAGGCCTCTTTGGGACCGGCAAGGGCAAAAGCAACCCACTGGCACGAGAACAGCAGGGCTTAGCCCTAGCACAAATCCCACAGGACTGCACAAAAGTACGTACATCCCGTGACAGAGATGGCCACCAGAAGGATCTAGCCACTAACTCTCTGGTACCAAAGATTTCAGGATGACCAGCCAACACCGAACAATGAAGTTTAGAGATAAGTTTATTAGTCCACCTATCAGGGACGAACAGTTTCTCTGCTGGACAACGATCAGGTTTATTCGCCTGAAATTTTTGCAGCACCCGCCGCAAATCAGGGGAGATGGCAGACACAATGACTCCTTCCTTGAGGATACCCGCTGGCTCAGATAAACCCGGAGAGTCGGGCACAAAACTCCTAGACAGAGCATCCGCCTTCACATTTTTAGAGCCCGGAAGGTACGAAATCACAAAGTCGAAGCGGGCAAAAAATAACGACCAACGGGCCTGTCTAGGATTCAAGCGCTTGGCAGACTCGAGATAAGTCAAGTTCTTATGATCAGTCAATACCACCACGCGATGCTTAGCTCTTTCAAGCCAATGACGCCACTCCTCGAATGCCCACTTCATGGCCAGCAACTCTCGATTGCCCACATCATAATTACGCTCAGCGGGCGAAAACTTCCTGGAAAAGAAAGCACATGGTTTCATCACTGAGCAATCAGAACCTCTCTGTGACAAAACCGCCCCTGCTCCAATCTCAGAAGCATCAACCTCGACCTGGAACGGAAGAGAAACATCTGGCTGACACAACACAGGGGCAGAACAAAAACGACGCTTCAACTCCTGAAAAGCTTCCACAGCAGCAGAAGACCAATTAACCAAATCAGCACCCTTCTTGGTCAAATCGGTCAATGGTTTGGCAATGCTAGAAAAATTACAGATGAAGCGACGATAAAAATTAGCAAAGCCCAGGAACTTTTGCAGACTTTTCAGAGATGTCGGCTGAATCCAATCCTGGATGGCTTGGACCTTAACTGGATCCATCTCGATAGTAGAAGGGGTAAAGATGAACCCCAAAAATGAAACTTTCTGCACACCGAAGAGACACTTTGATCCCTTCACAAACAAAGAGTTAGCACGCAGGACCTGAAAAACCATTCTGACCTGCTTCACATGAGACTCCCAATCATCTGAGAAGATCAAAATGTCATCCAAGTAAACAATCAGGAATTTATCCAGATACTCACGGAAGATGTCATGCATAAAAGACTGAAACACAGATGGAGCATTGGCAAGTCCGAACGGCATCACTAGATACTCAAAATGACCCTCGGGCGTATTGAATGCAGTTTTCCATTCATCTCCTTGCCTGATTCTCACCAGATTATACGCACCACGAAGATCTATCTTAGTGAACCAACTAGCCCCCTTAATCTGAGCAAACAAGTCAGATAACAATGGCAAGGGATACTGAAATTTAACAGTGATCTTATTAAGAAGGCGGTAATCAATACACGGTCTCAGCGAACCATCCTTCTTGGCTACAAAGAAGAACCCTGCTCCCAGTGGTGATGACGATGGGCGAATATGTCCCTTCTCCAGGGATTCCTTCACATAACTGCGCATAGCGGCGTGTTCGGGCACGGATAAATTAAATAATCGACCTTTAGGGAATTTACTACCAGGAATCAAATTGATAGCACAATCACAATCCCTATGCGGAGGTAGAGCATCGGACTTGGGCTCTTCAAATACATCCTGATAATCAGACAAGAACTCTGGGACCTCAGAAGGGGTGGATGACGAAATCGACAAAAATGGAACATCACCATGTACCCCCTGACAACCCCAGCTGGATACCGACATGGAATTCCAATCCAATACTGGATTATGGGTTTGTAGCCATGGCAACCCCAACACGACCACATCATGCAGATTATGCAACACCAGAAAGCGAATAACTTCCTGATGTGCAGGAGCCATGCACATGGTCAGCTGGGCCCAGTATTGAGGTTTATTCTTGGCCAAAGGTGTAGCATCAATTCCTCTCAATGGAATAGGACACCGCAAAGGCTCCAAGAAAAACCCACAACGTTTAGCATAATCCAAATCCATCAGATTCAGGGCAGCGCCCGAATCCACAAACGCCATGACAGAAAACGACGACAAAGAGCATATCAAGGTAATGGACAGAAGGAATTTGGACTGTACAGTACTAATGACGGCAGACCTAGCGGACCGCTTAGTGCGCTTAGGACAATCAGAAATAGCATGAGTGGAATCACCACAGTAGAAACACAGACCATTCAGACGTCTGTATTCCTGCCGTTCAACTCTAGTCATAGTCCTATCGCACTGCATAGGTTCAGGTTTAACCTCAGGCAGTACCGCCAAATGGTGCACAGATTTACGCTCGCGCAAGCGTCGACCGATCTGAATGGCCAAAGACAAAGACTCATTCAAACCAGCAGGCATAGGAAATCCCACCATGACATCCTTAAGAGCCTCAGAGAGACCCTTTCTGAACAAAGCTGCCAGCGCAGATTCATTCCACTGAGTGAGTACTGACCATTTCCTAAATTTCTGACAATATACTTCTATATCATCCTGACCCTGGCACAAAGCCAGCAAATTTTTCTCAGCCTGATCCACTGAATTAGGCTCATCGTACAGCAATCCGAGCGCCAGGAAAAACGCATCGACACTACTCAATGCAGGGTCTCCTGGCGCAAGAGAAAATGCCCAGTCTTGAGGGTCGCCGCGCAAAAAAGAAATAATAATCAAAACCTGTTGAATAGGATTACCAGAAGAATGAGGTTTCAAGGCCAGAAATAGCTTACAATTATTTTTGAAACTTAGAAACTTAGTTCTATCTCCAAAAAACAAATCAGGAATAGGAATTCTTGGTTCTAACATAGATTTCTGATCAATAGTATCTTGAATTTTTTGTACATTTATAACGAGATTATCCATTGAAGAGCACAGACCCTGAATATCCATGTCCACACCTGTGTCCAGAATCACCCAAATGTCTAGGGGAAAAAAAAAAAGTGAACACAGAGCAGAAAAAAAAAAAAAATGATGTCAGAACTTTTTCTTTCCCTCTATTGAGAATCATTAGTTAGGCTCCTTGTACTGTTATGTTTGCTAATGACAGGTGTTATGAAGGCAATCCAGAAACACAGTGTGCTTAGCGATCAGAGCGCACACAGTGATCTGACAAATACCCAAAAATACAAGAACGAGCTCTGAGACGTGGAAACTCTGTAGACTGCACACCTGATCCTATCCTAAACACAACTAAAAGCGGCTGTGGATTGCGCCTAACAACTACCTAGGCAACTCGGCACAGCCTAAGAAACTAGCTAGCCTGAAGATAGAAAAATAGGCCTGACTTGCCCCAGAGAAATTCCCCAAAGGAAAAGGCAGCCCCCCACATATAATGACTGTGAGTAAGATGAAAAGACAAAACGTAGGGATGAAATAGATTCAGCAAAGTGGGGCCCGATATTCTAGGACAGAGCGAGGACAGTAAAGCGAACTTTGCAGTCTACAAAAACCCTAAAGCAAAACCACGCAAAGGGGGCAAAAAAAACCCACAGTGCCGAACTAACGGCACGGCGGTACACCCTTTGCGTCTCAGAGCTTCCAGCAAAACAAAAGACAAGCTGGACAGAAAAAAAGCAACAAAAAAACAAAAAGCACTTAGCTATACAGAGCAGCAGGTCACAGGAACAATCAGGAGAAGCTCAGATCCAACACTGAAACATTGACAAGGAGCAAGGATAGCAGCATCAGGCGGAGTTAAGTAATGAAGCAGTTAACGAGCTCACCAGAACACCTGAGGGAGGAAGCTCAGAAGCTGCAGTACCACTTGTGACCACAGGAGTGAATTCAGCCACAGAATTCACAACAGGCGTCCAATCTCAATTCCGGCCAATTCTACATTGAAAAAGTAAAACGGCACTCCTTCTCTTCCAAGCGCTGCGGTGCGCCCTTACAGTGGTTTACCCCCACATATTGGGTATCAGCGTACTCAGGAGAAATTGCACAACAACTTTTGTGGTCTAATTTCTCCTGTTACCCTTGTGAAAATAAAAATTTGTGGGCGAAAAGATCATTTTTGTAGAAAAAATGCGATTATTTTTTTCACGGCTCTACATTATAAACTTCTGTGAAGCACATGGGGGTTCAAAGTGCTCACCACACATCTAGATAAGTTCCTTAAGGGGTCTAGTTTCAAAAATGGGGTCACTTCTGGGGGGTTTCTACTGTTTAGGCACATCAGGGGCTCTCCAAACGCGACATGGCGTCCAATCTCAATTCCAGCCAATTCTACATTGAAAAAGTAAAACGGCGCTCCTTCACTTCCAAGCTCTGCGGTGCGCCCAAACAGTAGTTTACCCTCACATATGGGGTATCGACGTATTCAGGAGAAATCGCACAACAACTTTTGTGGTCTAATTTCTCCTGTTACCCTTGTGAAAATAAGAATTTGTGGGCTAAAAGATCATTTTTGTGTAAACAAAAGCGATTTTTTTATTTTCACGGCTCTACGTTATAAACTTCTGTGAAGCACTTGGGGGTTCAAAGTGCTCACCACACATCTAGATAAGTTCCTTAAGGGGTCTAGTTTCCAAAATGGTGTCACTTGTGGGGAGTTTCCACTGTTTATGCACATCAGGGGCTCTCTAACTAGCGATCCGTGACGTTGCAGCATCCTGGCTAGCGATATCGTCCAGTGTGACAGGCAGCAGCGATCAGGCCCCTGCTGTGCTGTCGCTGGTCGGGGAAGAAAGTCCAGAACTTTATTTGGTCGCTGGACTCCCCGCAGACATCGCTGAATCGGCGTGTGTGACACCGATTCAGCGATGTCTTCACTGGTAACCAGGGTAAATATCGGGTTACTAAGCGCAGGGCCGCGCTTAGTAACCCGATGTTTAGCCTGGTTACCATCCTAAAAGTAAAAAAAAAACAAACACTACATACTTACCTACAGTCGTCTGTCCTCCAGCGCTGTGCTCTGCACTGCTCCTGTACTGGCTGTGAGCGTCGGTCAGCCGGAAAGCAGAGCGGTGACGTTACCGCTCTGCTTTCCGGCCGCTGTGCTCACACAGACAGTACAGGAGGAGTGCAGAGCACAGCGCTGGAGGACAGACGGCTGTAGGTAAGTATGTAGTGTTTGTTTTTTTTTACTTTTAGGATGGTAACCAGGGTAAACATCGGGTTACTAAGCGCGGCCCTGCGCTTAGTTACCCGATGTTTACCCTGGTTACCGGCATTGTTGGTCGCTGGAGATCGGTCTGTGTGACAGCTCTCCAGCGACCAAACAGCGACGCTGCAGCGATCCGGATCGTTGTCGGTATCGCTGCAGCGTCGCTAAGTGTGACGGTACCTTTAATGTCACAATGTCTGCCTTCTGAAAGTTTGTTTAGACACTATTTGACACCTTATTTATTATGTGACATTTAATTTCGTTTGCATAGCAGAACAGATCATTACTAGAGATGAGCGGTGTTCGAGTCGAACTGTTCGCCAATTTCAAATTCGAGCTGTTTTGGGCGGTGTTCGAGTCATTTGACGAACTCAAACAATTTGCTTAAAATTCGGCTGTTCGAGTTTCTGTTCGATAACTGTTTGTTCACCAAAAGCCTAACTTGATTTGCATATTAAAACTGTTTATCATTGTTAATAGACTGTTTCAGTGTATAATGGGCGGGGGATAGATCTGTGCTGAAATAATGCCGATCTCCATTTTTTTTTCTTTCCCACATTTTCAGTGGGGCGGTGCAGGCTCTCAGCCTATCAGCAGTGCACACACAGCAATGTGCATGTGATGCACTCAAGCAAGGGCATGTGTCATTGGCTGTGTATGTCACATGTCCTTGCGATATAAGAACCAGCCATTTGCCCCGTCGCCACCATTTCCCACTGCTGCAGCTTAGTGTTAGACGGCACCGCTGCTACTGTAGGCACTATACAGTCTAAGAGTGTTTTTTTGGAGCGAATTTTCAGAGAGATAGGCTTAGGGCAGGGGTCCCCAACTCCAGGCCTCGAGGGCCGCCAACAGTGCAGGTTTTCAGGATTTCTTTAGTATTGCATCGGTGGTAATGTGATCATCTGCACAGGTGATGATTCCAACCCCTGTGCAATACTAAGGAAATCCTGAAAACCTGCACTGTTGGCGGCCCTCGAGGCCTGGAGTTGGGGACCACTGGCTTAGGGAGTTGGGATGAGTCGGGACTAGATGTAATATCAGCCCTTTTCAGGGTAGGTTACAGCAGTTCAAAGCACTATTTGCCAGGCAGGTCTGTGCCAGTGCTGTGCAAGTGTTTGTCAGAGCATTTGGGGTAATCTAGCTCAGCCAATCCTTTTGGGCTAGTAGCATTGTCTGATAGTCATCTGAGTAGCCCACCTGTGAAGCTAGCTACACCGCCTGTGTATCTAAATTTTTACTGCATCTAACCCAGTTAATAGTTTTGGGCCTAGGAGCAGTGTCTGCACGTCAGCAGAGTAGCCCGCCTGTGAAACTAACTACACCGCCCGTGTATCTCAATTTTTACTGCATCTAATCCAGTTAATATTTTTGGGCGTAGGAGAAGTGTCTTTACATCAGCAGAGTAGCCCGCCAGTGAAACTAACTATACCATCTGTGTATCTCAATTTTTACTGCATCTTATCCAGTTAATAGTTTTGGGCCTAGGAGCAGTGTCTGCACGACAGCAGAGTAGCCCGCCTGTGAAACTAACTATACCGCCTGTGTATCTAAATTTTTACTGCATCTAATCCAGTTAATAGTTTAGGGCCTAGGAGCAGTGTCTGCACGACAGCAGAGTAGCCCGCTAGTAAAACTAACTACACCGCCTGTGCATCTCTATTTTTACTGCATCTAATCCAGTTAATAGTTTAGGGCCCAGAAACAGTGTCTGCACGTCAGCAGAGTAGCCCGCCTATGAAACTAACTACACCGCCTGTGTATCTCTATTTTTACTGCATCTTATCCAGTTAATAGTTTTGGGCCTAGGAGCAGTGTCTGCACGTCAGCAGAGTAGCCCGCCTGTGAAAATAACTACACAGCCTGTGTATCTAAATTTTTACTGCATCTAATCCAGTTAATAGTTTTAGGCCTAGGAGCAGTGTCTGCACGTCAGCAGAGTAGCCCGCCTGTGAAACCAAGTACACCGCCTGTGTATATAAATTTTTACTGCATCTGATCCAGTTGATAGATTTGAACCTAGGAGCAGTGTCTGCACGTCAGCAGAGTAGCCCGCCTGTGAAACTAACTATACCGCCTGTGTATCTCTATTTTTACTGCATATAATCCAGTTAATATTTTTGGGCGTAGGAGAAGTGTCTTTACATCAGCAGAGTAGCCCGCCAGTGAAACTAACTATACCATCTGTGTATCTCAATTTTTACTGCATCTTATCCAGTTAATAGTTTTGGGCCTAGGAGCAGTGTCTGCACGACAGCAGAGTAGCCCGCCTGTGAAACTAACTACACCGCCTGTGTATCTCTATTTTTACTGCATCTTATCCAGTTAATAGTTTTAGGCCTAGGAGCAGTGTCTGCACGTCAGCAGACTAGCCCGCCTGTGAAACCACGTACACCGCCTGTGTATATAAATTTTTACTGCATCTAATCCAGTTAATAGATTTGAACCCAGGAGCAGTGTCTGCACATCAACAGAGTAGCCCGCCTGTTAAAATAACTATACTGCCTGTGTATCTCTATTTTTACTGCATCTAATCCATTTAATATTTTTGGGCGTAGGAGAAGTGTCTTCACATCAGCAGAGTAGTCCGCCAGTGAAACTAACTATACCACCTGTGTATCTCAATATTTACTGCATCTTATCCAGTTAATAGTTTTGGGCCTAGGAGCAGTGTCTGCACATCAGCAGACTAGCCCGCCTCTGAAACTAACTATACCGCCCGTGTATCTAAATTTTTACTGCATCTTATCCAGTTAATATTTTTGGGCCTAGGAGCAGTGTCTGCACGACAGCAGAGTAGCCCGCCTGTGAAACTAACTACACCGCCTGTGCATCTCTATTTTTACTGCATCTAATCCAGTTATTAGTTCAGGGCCCAGGAGCAGTGTCTGCACGTCAGCAGAGTAGCCCACCTATGAAACTAACTACACCGCCTGTGTATCTCTATTTTTACTGCATCTTATCCAGTTAATAGTTTTGGGTCTAGGAGCAATGTCTGCACGCCAGCAGAGTAGCCCGCCTGTGAAACTAACTACACCGCCTGTGTATCTCAATTTTTACTGCATCTAATCCAGTTAATAGTTTGGGGCCTAGGAGCAGTGTCTGCATGTCAGCAGAGTAGCCCGCCTGTGAAAATAACTGCACAGCTTGTGTATCTAAATTTTTACTGCATCTAATCCAGTTAATAGTTTTAGGCCTAGGAGCAGTGTCTGCACGTCAGCAGACTAGCCTGCCTGTGAAACTAAGTACACTGCCTGTGTATATAAATTTTTACTGCATCTAATCCAGTTAATAGATTTGAACCTAGGAGCAGTGTCTGCACGTCAGCAGAGTAGCCAGCCTGTGAAACTAACTATACCGCCTGTGTACATAAATTTTTACTGCATCTGATCCAGTTGATAGATTTGAACCTAGGAGCAGTGTCTGCACGTCAGCAGAGTAGCCCGCCTGTGAAACTAACTATACCGCCTGTTTATCTCTATTTTTACTGCATATAATCCAGTTAATATTTTTGGGCGTAGGAGAAGTGTCTTTACATCAGCAGAGTAGCCCGCCAGTGAAACTAACTATACCATCTGTGTATCTCAATTTTTACTGCATCTTATCCAGTTAATAGTTTTGGGCCTAGGAGCAGTGTCTGCATGACAGCAGAGTAGCCCGCCTGTGAAACTAACTACACCGCCTGTGCATCTCTATTTTTACTGCATCTTATCCAGTTAATAGTTTTAGGCCTAGGAGCAGTGTCTGCACGTCAGCAGACTAGCCCGCCTGTGAAACCACGTACACCGCCTGTGTATATAAATTTTTACTGCATCTAATCCAGTTAATAGATTTGAACCCAGGAGCAGTGTCTGCACATCAACAGAGTAGCCCGCCTGTTAAAATAACTATACTGCCTGTGTATCTCTATTTTTACTGCATCTAATCCATTTAATATTTTTGGGCGTAGGAGAAGTGTCTTCACATCAGCAGAGTAGTCCGCCAGTGAAACTAACTATACCACCTGTGTATCTCAATATTTACTGCATCTTATCCAGTTAATAGTTTTGGGCCTAGGAGCAGTGTCTGCACATCAGCAGACTAGCCCGCCTCTGAAACTAACTATACCGCCCGTGTATCTAAATTTTTACTGCATCTTATCCAGTTAATATTTTTGGGCCTAGGAGCAGTGTCTGCACGACAGCAGAGTAGCCCGCCTGTGAAACTAACTACACCGCCTGTGCATCTCTATTTTTACTGCATCTAATCCAGTTATTAGTTTAGGGCCAGGAGCAGTGTCTGCACGTCAGCAGAGTAGCCCGCCTATGAAACTAACTACACCGCCTGTGTATCTCTATTTTTACTGCATCTTATCCAGTTAATAGTTTTGGGTCTAGGAGCAATGTCTGCACGCCAGCAGAGTAGCCCGCCTGTGAAACTAACTACACCGCCTGTGTATCTCAATTTTTACTGCATCTAATCCAGTTAATAGTTTGGGGCCTAGGAGCAGTGTCTGCACGTCAGCAGAGTAGCCCGCCTGTGAAAATAACTGCACAGCTTGTGTATCTAAATTTTTACTGCATCTAATCCAGTTAATAGTTTTAGGCCTAGGAGCAGTGTCTGCACGTCAGCAGACTAGCCTGCCTGTGAAACTAAGTACACTGCCTGTGTATATAAATTTTTACTGCATCTAATCCAGTTAATAGTTTGGGGCCTAGGAGCAGTGTCTGCACGTCAGCAGAGTAGCCAGCCTGTGAAACTAACTATACCGCCTGTGTATCTCTATTTTTACTGCATCTAATCCAGCTAATAGGTTTGGGCCTAGGAGCAGTTTCTGCACGTCAGCAAAGTAGCCCGCCTGTTAAACTAATTATACAACCTGTGTATCTAAATTTTTACTGCATCTAATCCAGTTAATATTTTTGGGCCTAAGAGCAGTGTCTGCACGTCAGCAGAGTAGCCCACTTGTGAAAATATCTATGACGCCTGTGTATCTACATTTCTACTGCATCTAATCCAGTTAATAGTTTTGGTCCAAGAAGCAGTGTCTGCACGTCAGCAGAGTAGCCCGCCTTTGAAACTTACTACACCGCCTGTGTATCTCAATTTTTACTGCATCTAATCCAGTTAATAGTTTTGGGCCTAGAAGCAGTGTCTGCATGTCAGCAGAGTAGCCTGCCTGTGAAACTAACTATGCTGCCTGTGTATCTAAATTTTTACTGCATCTAATCCAGTTAATAGTTTTGGGCCTAGAAGCAGTGTCTGCATGTCAGCAGAGTAGCCCGCCTGTGAAACTAACTAAACCGCCTGTGTATCTCAATTTTTACTGCATGTAATCCAGTTAATAGTTTAGGGCCTAGGAGCAGTGTCTGCACGACAGCAGAGTAGCCCGCTTGTAAAACTAACTACACCGCCTGTGCATCTCTATTTTTACTGCATCTAATCCAGTTAATAGTTTAGGGCCCAGAAACAGTGTCTGCACGTCAGCAGAGTAGCCCGCCTATGAAACTAACTACACCGCCTGTGTATCTCTATTTTTACTGCATCTTATCCAGTTAATAGTTTTGGGCCTAGGAGCAGTGTCTGCACATCAGCAGAGTAGCCCGCCTGTGAAAATAACTACACCGCCTGTGTATCTAAATTTTTACTGCATCTAATCCAGTTAATAGTTTTAGGCCTAGGAGCATTGTCTGCACGTCAGCAGACTAGCCCGCCTGTGAAACCAAGTACACCGCCTGTGTATATAAATTTTTACTGCATCTAATCCAGTTAATAGATTTGAACCCAGGAGCAGTGTCTGCACATCAGCAGAGTAGCCCGCCTGTTAAAATAACTATACTGCCTGTGTATCTCTATTTTTACTGCATCTAATCCATTTAATATTTTTGGGCGTAGGAGAAGTGTCTTCACGTCAGCAGAGTAGTCCGCCAGTGAACTAACTATACCACCTGTGTATCTCAATTTTTACTGCATCTTATCCAGTAAATAGTTTTGGGCCTAGGAGCAGTGTCTGCATGACAGCAGAGTAGCCCGCCTTTGAAACTAACTACACCACCTGTGTATCTCTATTTTTACTGCATCTAATCCAGTTATTAGTTTAGGGCCCAGGAGCAGTGTCTGCACGTCAGCAGAGTAGCCCGCCTATGAAACTAACTACACCGCCTGTGTATCTCTATTTTTACTGCATCTTATCCAGTTAATAGTTTTGGGTCTAGGAGCAATGTCTGCACGCCAGCAGAGTAGCCCGCCTGTGAAACTAACTACACCGCCTGTGTATCTCAATTTTTACTGCATCTAATCCAGTTAATAGTTTGGGGCCTAGGAGCAGTGTCTGCGCGTCAGCAGAGTAGCCCGCCTGTGAAAATAACTACACAGCTTGTGTATCTAAATTTTTACTGCATCTAATCCAGGTAATAGTTTTAGGCCTAGGAGCAGTGTCTGCACGTCAGCAAACTAGCCTGCCTGTGAAACTAACTATACCGCCTGTGTATCTCTATTTTTACTGCATCTAATCCAGTTAATAATTTTGGGCCTAGGAGCAGTGTCTGCATGTCAGCAGAGTAGCCCGCCTGTGAAATTAACTATACCGCCTGTGTATCTCAATTTTTACTGCATCTAATCCAGCTAATAGGTTTGGGCCTAGGAGCAGTTTCTGCACGTCAGCAGAGTAGCCCGCCTGTTAAACTAATTATACAACCTGTGTATCTAAATTTTTACTGCATCTAATCCAGTTAATAGTTTTGGGCCAAAGAGCAGTGTTTGCACGTCAGCAGAGTAGTCCGCCTGTGAAAATAACTACACGCCTGTGTACCTCAATTTTTACTGCATCTAATCCAGTTAATATTTTTGGGCCTAGGAGCAGTGTCTGCACGTCAGCAGAGTAGCCCACCTGTGAAAATATCTATGACGCCTGTGTATCTACATTTCTACTGCATCTAATCCAGTTAATAGTTTTGGTCCAAGAAGCAGTGTCTGCACGTCAGCAGAGTAGCCCGCCTTTGAAACTTACTACACCGCCTGTGTATCTCAATTTTTACTGCATCTAATCCAGTTAATAGTTTTGGGCCTAGAAGCAGTGTCTGCATGTCAGCAGAGTAGCCCGCCTGTGAAACTAACTATACCGCATGTGTATCTCAATTTTTACTGCATCTAAACCAGTTAATAGTTTTGGGCCTAGGAACAGTGTCTGCACGTCAGCAGAGTAGCCTGCCTGTGAAACTAACTATTCCCCCTGTGTATCTCAATTTTTACTGCATCTAATCCAGTTAATAGTTTTGGGCCTAGAAGCAGTGTCTGCATGTCAGCAGAGTAGCCCGCCTGTGAAACTAACTATACCGCCTGTGTATCTCAATTTTTACTGCATCTAATCCAGTTAATATTGTTGGGCCTAAGAGCAGTGTCTGCACGTCAACAGAGTAGCCCACCTGTGAAAATAACTATAACGCCTGTGTATCCATATTTTTACTGCATCTAATCCAGTTAATAGGTTTAACTGGGCCTAGGAGCAGTGTCTGCACATCAGCAGAGTAGCCCGCCTGTGAAACTAAGTATATCCCCTGTGTATCTCAATTTTTACTGCATCTAATCCAGTTAATATTTTTGGGCCTTGGAGCAGTGTCTGCACGTCAGCAGAGTAGCCCTCCTGTGAAACTAAGTATATCCCCTGTGTATCTCAATTTTTACTGCATCTAATCCAGTTAATATTTTTGGGCCTTGGAGCAGTGTCTGCATGTCAGCAGAGTAGCCCGCCTGTGAAACTAACTACACCACCTGTGTATCTCAATTTTTACTGCATCTTATCCAGTTAATAGTTTTGGGCCTAGGAGCAGTGTCTGCACGACAGCAGAGTAGCCCGCCTGTGAAACTAACTACACTGCCTGTGCATCTCTATTTTTACGGCATCTAATCCAGTTTTTAGTTTAGGGCCCAGAAGCAGTGTCTGCACGTCAGCAGAGTAGCCTGCCTATGAAACTAACTACACCGCCTCTGTATCTCTATTTTTACTGCATCTTATCCAGTTAATAGTTTTGGGCCTAGGAGCAGTATCTGCACGTCAGCAGAGTAGCCCGCCTTTGAAACTAACTACACCGCCTGTGTATCTCAATTTTTACTGCATCTAATCCAGTTAATTGTTTGGGGCCTAGGAGCAGTGTCTGCACATCAGCAGAGTAGCCCGCCTGTGAAAATAACTACACCGCCTGTGTATCTAAATTTTTACTGCATCTAATCCAGTTAATATTGTTGGGCCTAAGAGCAGTGTCTGCACGTCAACAGAGTAGCCCACCTGTGAAAATAACTATAACGCCTGTGTATCCATATTTTTACTGCATCTAATCCAGTTAATAGGTTTAACTTGGCCTAGGAGCAGTGTCTGCACATCAGCAGAGTAGCCCGCCTGTGAAACTAAGTATATCCCCTGTGTATCTCAATTTTTACTGCATCTAATCCAGTTAATATTTTTGGGCCTAGAAGCAGTGTCTGCATGTCAGCAGAGTAGCCCGCCTGTGAAACTAACTATACCGCCTGTGTATCTCAATTTTTACTGCATCTAATCCAGTTAATATTGTTGGGCCTAAGAGCAGTGTCTGCACGTCAACAGAGTAGCCCACCTGTGAAAATAACTATAACGCCTGTGTATCCATATTTTTACTGCATCTAATCCAGTTAATAGGTTTAACTGGGCCTAGGAGCAGTGTCTGCACATCAGCAGAGTAGCCCGCCTGTGAAACTAAGTATATCCCCTGTGTATCTCAATTTTTACTGCATCTAATCCAGTTAATATTTTTGGGCCTTGGAGCAGTGTCTGTACGTCAGCAGAGTAGCCCTCCTGTGAAACTAAGTATATCCCCTGTGTATCTCAATTTTTACTGCATCTAATCCAGTTAATATTTTTGGGCCTTGGAGCAGTGTCTGCACGTCAGCAGAGTAGCCCACCTGTGAAACTAACTACACCACCTGTGTATCTCAATTTTTACTGCATCTTATCCAGTTAATAGTTTTGGGCCTAGGAGCAGTGTCTGCACGTCAGCAGACTAGCCCGCCTGTCAAATTAACTATATCGCCTGTGTATCTAAATTTTTACTGCATCTAATCCAGTTAACATTTTTGGGCCTAGGAGCAGTGTCTGCACGACAGCAGAGTAGCCCACCTGTGAAACTAACTACACTGCCTGTGCATCTCTATTTTTACTGCATCTAATCCAGGTTTTAGTTTAGGGCCCAGAAGCAGTGTCTGCACGTCAGCAGAGTAGCCTGCCTATGAAACTAACTACACCGCCTCTGTATCTCTATTTTTACTGCATCTTATCCAGTTAATAGTTTTGGGCCTAGGAGCAGTGTCTGCACGTCAGCAGAGTAGCCCGCCTTTGAAACTAACTACACCGCCTGTGTATCTCAATTTTTACTGCATCTAATCCAGTTAATTGTTTGGGGCCTAGGAGCAGTGTCTGCACATCAGCAGAGTAGCCCGCCTGTGGAAATAACTACACCGCCTGTGTATCTAAATTTTTACTGCATCTAATCCAATTAATAGTTTTAGGCCTAGGAGCAGTGTCTGCACGTCAGCAGACTAGCCCGCCTGTGAAACCAAGTACACCGCCTGTGTATATAAATTTTTACTGCATCTAATCCAGTTAATAGATTTGAACTTAGGAGCAGTGACTGCACGTCAGCAGAGTAGCCCGCCTGTGAAACTAACTACACCGCCTGTGTATCTCAATTTTTACTGCATCTAATCCAGTTAATTGTTTGGGGCCTAGGAGCAGTGTCTGCACATCAGCAGAGTAGCCCGCCTGTGGAAATAACTACACCGCCTGTGTATCTAAATTTTTACTGCATCTAATCCAATTAATAGTTTTAGGCCTAGGAGCAGTGTCTGCACGTCAGCAGACTAGCCCGCCTGTGAAACCAAGTACACCGCCTGTGTATATAATTTTTTACTGCATCTAATCCAGTTAATAGATTTGAACTTAGGAGCAGTGACTGCACGTCAGCAGAGTAGCCCGCCTGTGAAACTAATTATACAACCTGTGTATCTAAAATTTTACTGCATCTAATCCAGTTAATAGTTTTGGGCCAAGGAGCAGTGTTTGCATGTCAGCAGAGTAGCCCGCCTGTGAAAACAACTACACGGCCTGTGTATCTCAATTTTTACTGCATCTAATCCAGTTAATATTTTTGGGCCTAGGAGCAGTGTCTGCATGTCAGCAGAGTAGCCCACCTGTGAAAATAACTATGGCGCCTGTGTATCTACATTTCTACTGCATCTAATCCAGTTAATAGTTTTGGGCCAAGAAGCAGTGTTTGCACGTCAGCAGAGTAGCCCGCCTTTGAAACTTACTACACTGCCTGTGTATCTCAATTTTTACTGCATCTAATCCAGTTAATAGTTTTGGGCCTAGGAGCAGTGTCTGCACGTCAGCAGAGTAGCCCGCCTGTGAAACTAACTATACTGCTTGTGTATCTAAATTTTTACTGCATCTAATCCATTTAATAGTTTTGGGCCTAGGAGCAGTGTCTGCACATCAGCAGAGTAGCAGATGTTTAGTGCTGACGATGCCATTATCAGCATGACCATTCCGGTGATTTACATGCTGGAGCACACCTTAAACAGTGTTCGGAGTCAGGTGGTGGAACAAGAGTAGGAGGAGGAACAGGAGGAGTCATATGCAGAAGGGATAATACCTTCAAGGTCAAGAAGGTTGGTAGCACCAAGGCGGCTGGCATTGGAGGCTCGGGGAGAGGGATTACCGAGGGCGCATGGTAGCTGCCAAACTGTTGAGGAAGGTGCAGGAGGCGAGGAAGAAGTGGTGGACGAACTGGCGCTGTGCATGGAAGACTCATCAGATGAGGGAGACCTTGATCAAATTTCTGTTGTGCGAGGTTGGGGGGAGAGGGCAGACGAAGGAAGCATGATTCTCACCTCGCCACCACCAAGACAACAAGGACTTGGTCCTCCTGGAGGCGTAAGACACATGAGTGCCTTCTTGCTGCACTACCTGCAACATGACCCTCAGATTGTCAGAATCCGAAGTAATGCCGACTACTGGGTTGCCACACTCATAGATGCCCGATACAAAAGTAAATTTGGTGAAATAATTCCTGCTATAGAAAGGGATTCATGTATGCAGGGATATCAGCAGAGACTGTTACAGAATCTAACATCTGCTTTTCCACAAAACACCAGTGGTGCACATAGTGAATCTCTGAGTTCTAACTTGCCAGCTGTGAGACTATCGAGTCATCACTCAAACCGTAACAGTAACATTGTATCTGGTGGTAACAGCTATTTTTTCCAATCGTTTCAAGATTTTTTAGATCATCCTTTGTAAGGCCACAGGAGACAAGAAATCTGACGCACATCCAACGCCTAGAGAGGATGGTACAAGAGTATCTCCAAGTTGACATTGATGCCATGACTGTGGAACTGGACCCTTGCTCATTTTGGGCTTCCAATCTTGAAAAATGGCCTGAGCTCGCCACTCACTTGGAGATCTTGTCGTGCCCCGCAGCCAGTGTTCTCTCTGAACGTGTGTTCAGCACTGCTGGTGGTGTGCTGACAGATAAGCGCACACGGCTGTCCAGTGACAATGTAGACAGACTAACGTTTATCAAGATGAACAAATCCTGGATCCACAAGGGCTTTTCTACCCCTGTGTCATCTTGGGGAGACTAAAAGCTTGATGATTTTGGAAATCACCTCACCAACTGTTTTAAAAAACTCTGGCGAAATTGATGCCACTTAAGTGGTGTCTGTGGCCGAATTTTTGGAAAAAATGGAGACTCTTTATTTAGTCCCCTTGCTGAGTTTTACATGACGTTGCCATCGTCAATTCCAGGTGGGTGGGGTCGTCTGCTGAGTAGTTTTCTCATACCATGGCCTGGGATTCAGAGGTCTGCTCCAAAGCTTCAGTGTCTGCTAGTCAGCAGAGTAGCCCAGCCACCCACTGCCAGTTTACCTAAGTACTATTTTTACCAGCATCTGGCCCAGAAAATCTTTTTGGGCCTAGTAGAATTTAGTGCTACTCAGCAGCGTACCCCACCCATGAAGCAAGCTACACCGCCTGTTTAACTAACTTCTATTTTGTAATGGCATCTAGCCCAGGAAATCCTTTTGGGCCTAGTAGAATTTAGTGCTATTCAGCAGTGTACCCCACCCATGAAGCAAACTACACCGCCTTCTTTCTTTCTCAATCTAACCCCTTGGCTCTGGGGTGTCCACTGTCCTTCCAGCTCTCTCCTTCTCACAGGTGGAATAACGCGTGTTTTCACACTGTGGCAAATCTTTTGGTCCCAGGCATAAGATGTCGTCGAGGTAATGGATAATATGTGCCGCCTTACAAACGTCCATGACGATACATTTGCGGAAGCAACTAAACACCTCAAATAGTGAGCAGGATATGGTGCACCCCATGGGCAAACAGCGATCTATGTAGCATGCTATTTCACAGAAGCAGCCAAATGGGAGGATACTATTTAGAGGCACAGGTAGTAACCGGAATACCCTCTCAATGTCTATTTTGGCCATTAGGGTGCCCCTTACCAACTTCTTGACCCGCCTGATTGCCTCATCAAAGGAGGTACAGTACATAGTACTGTACTTGGTTCCACGTTGATGTTGTCGTTTACTGACCTGCCGCTTGGATATAACAAATGGTGGATTAGTCTGAATGTATTGGGTTCATTTTTTGGCACAACTTCCAATGGGCGTACCACTACGTCTTCTAAGGAAAGTGTTCTGAATGGACCCGCCGCCATTCTACCTAAAGATATTTATTTTTTTATTTTTTTGGTCAAGACGTCTGGGTGTTGGTGGAGTGATTTTAGATTTTTACTCCAGCCTTTCTTGATTTTAGAAGGGCATGATATGCCTATATCTGTGTCTCCTCCTCCTTTTACTCCTCCAACTCTTTTCTTTTCGCATGACTATATGTAGTTGTGACTTTTCCATGTGTTTGTTGTGTCTTCTGAGCATTTAGTCAGCTTTTGAATACCTTTTAAGGTTTTTTCTATGTGTTTTCTATGTGTTTGTATGTGTTTGTGTTTGCCTGCCATTGGTTTCAATGCGGTTCGACGGTGTTCATCGAACGTTCGACGAACATTCGTCGAAAACAACCCAGTTCGACGAACCGAACCCAAACACTAGGGAGGTGGCTCAACACTAATCATTACACATCAGACTTTGGGTTTGACTTGTCTGAGTGCTCAGTGTCGTGAAGAGACATAGCAAAATAGTTAAGTATCATATCACTGCTAGTGATGGGTGAACCTGAACAATTAAGTTTAAGTTCCATAACGAACACACAGTGTTCGGACACTGACCCCATACATGGACTTCTCAAGGAAGTCCTTGTTACTGTTCATTTTTCGTACCTCGAATATCAGGTGTTTCCTATATTGTCATCTGCATGACAGCGTAATAAACACTGGTGGTTCTGACTGGCATTAAAATTATTACCACTGGTCAAAGGGCTAAAATTCCCATGCTGTCAGATGACAGGATGAGCCAGCAGCCGTGACTGGCAGTAAAATGTTAACTGCCGGTCACAGAGGCATCGGCTAATCTGAGAACTACTCCCATCAGCCTACACCTGCAGTCAATGATAACAGTAACAGCAGGTGCCACTGATAGGATTATTAATCAGCCAGCACCTGTGCTGTAAATAAATACATTTAAAAAAAATTACATAGAGTCTTGTTCTATTTTTGATAACCACCCAGGCAAAATTGAGAGGTTCGGGCTGCAACTCTCAACTGTCAGCTTTATCATGGCTGGCTACCAGGAATATAGGGGTCCCCACACAATTGTTTAAAATTATTTAAATAAATAATCTAAAAATTTTTACCTAGCCAAGCTAAAGCAGCCAGCTAGTGGTTGCAGCCTACAGCTGTTAGTTTTTCCATGCTGGTTATCAAAAATAGAACATACCCCACATCATTTTCTTTTTAAATGTATTTCTTTATAGAGCAGGTGCCGGATGATTAATGCCCCCATCAGTGCCAATCAGATGAAGCGTTTGCCACACTGTTATGCAGATGACAGCATTGCAAACAACTGATGTTCAGACCCCCCATTCTCCTGAATGGGGTCTGGGTTCAGGTATTGTTGTGGTACCTGAACCAGACATTTTCAAAATGTTCGACTGAACCTACCAGAACTGAACATCCAGGGCGTTGCTCATCACTAATCACTGCCACAAAGAGGAATGCAATTTGTCTCTCCTTCAGTCATGCTTGAATCTCCTCAAGTAGACTTAGCAAAGAATAAAAGTTTCAAAGCAGAAAAACGTAAAAACATTATACTTTATTTATTCTCATCTCGAATAAAAATATATTAAAAAACATGGAGAATGGAAACCCCATATGAATACTTACTGAAATTCCCCATAACATAAAGTATACTGTTCAACACCTCAAAATTCCTCATACTCATCTGTGAGGAAAATAGACAAGTGCAATCAGATTAAAAAAAGGGATTGCACTCTGACCAATGTTAATCTATGATTCCTGCTCATTTGCCAAAATCGGACTGAGAAATATTTTTCAACATGCTGCAATTTTCCTCAAATCTCCGATGAGACGCACCAATGCAAGTCAATGGGTGCGAGGAAAAAATTGTACAACACTCAGACCATATGAGTGCTGTCCGAATTTTACACACCAATGTGCTTTGAACAGACAGATATATGTATGGCAGTCACATACATAATTAATACAGTGCTTGTGTAGCTTACCATACATGTATTTTATTACTAAAATCCTCTGAAAGTAATCCACCTAATCTGAAGTAGTCAAGAAAAAGATACCTGAAGAGCATAAAAAGACAAAAAAAATCAAGAGACAGTCCCTCATTCACCAATTTATTACCCAAAATTTTCATATAAAGTGCTGCCGTAGTCCACATTTCTATTAAATCTGTCTCCGACGATTGTGAATAGCAGTACAGTTTCTTCTATTCATAGGTGCCAGGTAGTGATGGCAATGCTCATAGCAGAGTCTCCCTGAGCACAGTGGAAGCCAGCGACTATGGGCATTTTTGTAAGTACCCAGCACATGTAAATAGCAGGAACTTTACTACTATTCATTTACAGTTGCTGGTTCTCAATTTATTGTGTATGGCTGATAAAATGTTGTGTTTCACTTACAGTGGGGCAAAAAAGTATTTAGTCAGTCAGCAATAGTGCAAGTTCCACCACTTAAAAAGATGAAAGGCGTCTGTAATTTACATCATAGGTAGACAACAACTATGGGAGACAAACTGAGAAAAAAAAAATCCAGAAAATCACATTGTCTGTTTTTTTAACATTTTATTTGCATATTACGGTGGAAAATAAGTATTTGGTCAGAAACAAACAATCAAGATTTCTGGCTCTCACAGACCTGTAACTTCTTCTTTAAGAGTCTCCTCTTTCCTCCACTCATTACATGTAGTAATGGCACCTGTTTAAACTTGTTATCAGTATAAAAAGACACCTGTGCACACCCTCAAACAGTCTGACTCCAAACTCCACTATGGTGAAGACCAAAGAGCTGTCAAAGGACACCAGAAACAAAATTGTAGCCCTGCACCAGGCTGGGAAGACTGAATCTGCAATAGCCAACCAGCTTGGAGTGAAGAAATCAATAGTGGTAGCAATAATTAGAAAATGGAAGACATACAAGACCACTGATAATCTCCCTCGATCTGGGGCTCCACGCAAAATCCCACCCCGTGGGGTCAGAATGATCACAAGAACGGTGAGCAAAAATCCCAGAACCACGCGGGGGGACCTAGTGAATGAACTGCAGAGAGCTGGGACCAATGTAACAAGGCCTACCATAAGTAACACACTACGCCACCATGGACTCAGATCCTGCAGTGCCAGACGTGTCCCACTGCTTAAGCCAGTACATGTCCGGGCCCGTCTGAAGTTTGCTAGAGAGCATTTGGATGATCCAGAGGAGTTTTGGGAGAATGTCCTATTGTCTGATGAAACCAAACTGGAACTGTTTGGTAGAAATTGTGTTTGGAGGAAAAAGAATACTGAGTTGCATCCATCAAACACCATACCTACTGTAAAGCATGGTGGTGGAAACATCATGCTTTGGGGCTGTTTCTCTGCAAAGGGGCCAGGACGACTGATCCGGGTACATGAAAGAATGAATGGGGCCATGTATCGTGAGATTTTGAGTGCAAACCTCCTTCCATCAGCAAGGGCATTGAAGATGAAACGTGGCTGGGTCTTTCAACATGACAATGATCCAAAGCACACCGCCAGGGCAACGAAGGAGTGGCTTAGTAAGAAGCATTTCAAGGTCCTGGAGTGGCCTAGCCAGTCTCCAGATCTCAACCCTATAGAAAACCTTTGGAGGGAGTTAAAAGTCCGTGTTGCCAAGCGAAAAGCCAAAAACATCACTGCTCTAGAGGAGATCTGCATGGAGGAATGGGCCAACATACCAACAACAGTGTGTGGCAACCTTGTGAAGACTTACAGAAAACGTTTGACCTCTGTCATTGCCAACAAAGGATATATTACAAAGTATTGAGATGAAATTTTGTTTCTGACCAAATACTTATTTTCCACCATAATATGCAAATAAAATGTTAAAAAAACAGACAATGTGATTTTCTGGATTTTTTTTTCTCAGTTTGTCTCCCATAGTTGAGGTCTACCTATGATGTAAATTACAGACGCCTCTCATCTTTTTAAGTGGTGGAACTTGCACTATTGCTGACTGACTAAATACTTTTTTGCCCCACTGTATGATCTTTGAGTAAAAATCATTCTGCATACGCATGATCCATGTGCCATGTGATTTGTTTCTCACACCCATAGACTTGCATTGGCGAGTCCAATCTGATTCTCGCATCCACTTGCAACATGCTGTGATTTCTTTCCTCGGTCCGATTAGAGCTGAAGAAGAACTTGCAGATGAGCACTGACTCATTTAACCCCTTTACCCCCAAGGGTGGTTTGCACGTTAATGACCAGGCCAATTTTTACAATTCTGACCACTGTCCCTTTATGAGGTTATAACTCCGAAACGCTTCAACGGATCCTGGTGATTCTGACACTGTTTTCTCGTGACATATTGTACTTCATGATAGTGGTAAAATTTCTTTGATAGTACCTGCGTTTATTTGTGAAAAAAACGGAAATTTGGCGAAAATTTTGAAAATTTCGCAATTTTCAAACTTTGAATTTTTATGCAATTAAATCACAGAGATATGTCACACAAAATACTTAATAAGTAACATTTCCCACATGTCTCCTTTACATCAGCATAATTTTGGAACCAATTTTTTTTTTTGTTAGGGAGTTATAAGGGTTAAAAGTTGACCAGCAATTTCTCATTTTTACAACACCATTTTTTTTTAGGGACCACGTCTCATTTGAAGTCATTTTGAGGGGTCTATATGATAGAAAATGCCCAAGTGTGACACCATTCTAAAAACTGCACCCCTCAAGGTGCTCAAAACCACATTCAAGAAGTTTATTAACCCTTCAGGTGTTTAATAGGAATTTTTGGAATGTTTAAATAAAAATGAACATTTAACTTTTTTACACAAAAAATTTACTTCAGCTCCAATTTGTTTTATTTTACCAAGGGTAACAGGAGAAATTGGACCCAAAAAGTTGTTGTCCAATTTGTCTTGAGTACGCTGATACCCCATATGTGGCAGTAAACCACTGTTTGGGCGCATGGGAGAGCTCGGAAGGGAAGGAGCGCTATTTGACTTTTCAATGCAAAATTGACAGGAATTGAGATGGGACGCCATGTTGCGTTTGGAGAGCCACTGATGTGCCTAAACATTGAAACCCCCCACAAGTGACACCATTTTGGAAAGTAGACCCCCTAAGGAACTTATCTAGAGGTGTGGTGAGCACTTTGACCCACCAAGTGCTTCACAGAAGCTTATAATGCAGAACCGTAAGAATAAAAAATCATATTTTTTCACAAAAATTATATTTTTGCCCCCAATTTTTTATTTTTCCAAGGGTAAGAGAAGAAATTGGACCTCAAAAGTTGTTGTCCAATTTGTCCTGAGTACGCTGATACCCCATATGTGGCAGTAAACCACTGTTTGGGCGCATGGGAGAGCTCGGAAGGGAAGGAGCGCAGTTTGACTTTTCAATGCAAAATTGACAGAAATTGAGATGGGACGCCATGTTGCGTTTGGAGAGCCACTGATGTGCCTAAACATTGAAACCCCCCACAAGTGACACCATTTTGGAAAGTAGACCCCCTAAGGAACTTATCTAGAGGTGTGGTGAGCACTTTGACCCACCAAGTGCTTCACAGAAGTTTATAATGCAGAACCGTAAAAATAAAAAATCATATTTTTTCACAAAAATTATATTTTTGCCCCCAATTTTTTATTTTTCCAAGGGTAAGAGAAGAAATTGGACCTCAAAAGTTGTTGTCCAATTTGTCCCGAGTACGCTGATACCCCATATGTGGCAGTAAACCACTGTTTGGGCGCATGGGAGAGCTCGGAAGGGAAGGAGCGCAGTTTGACTTTTCAATGCAAAATTGACAGAAATTGAGATGGGACGCCATGTTGCGTTTGGAGAGCCACTGATGTGCCTAAACATTGAAACCCCCCACAAGTGACACCATTTTGGAAAGTAGACCCCCTAAGGAACTTATCTAGAGGTGTGGTGAGCACTTTGACCCACCAAGTGCTTCACAGAAGTTTATAATGCAGAACCGTAAAAATAAAAAATCATATTTTTTCACAAAAATTATATTTTTGCCCCCAATTTTTTATTTTTCCAAGGGTAAGAGAAGAAATTGGACCTCAAAAGTTGTTGTCCAATTTGTCCCGAGTACGCTGATACCCCATATGTGGCAGTAAACCACTGTTTGGGCGCATGGGAGAGCTCGGAAGGGAAGGAGCGCCGTTTGACTTTTCAATGCAAAATTGACAGGAATTGAGATGGGACGCCATGTTGCGTTTGGAGAGCCACTGATGTGCCTAAACATTGAAACCCCCCACAAGTGACACCATTTTGGAAAGTAGACCCCCTAAGGAACTTATCTGGATGTGTGGTGAGCACTTTGACCCACCAAGGGCTTCACAGAAGTTTATAATGCAGAGCCATAAAAATAAAACAAAATTTTTTTCCCACAAAAATTATTTTTTAGCCCCCAGTTTTGTATTTTCCCTAGGGTAACAGGAGAAATTGGACCCCAAAAGTTGTTGTCCAATTTGTCCTGAGTACGCTGATACCCCATATGTGGGGGGGAACCACCGTTTGGGCGCATGGGAGGGTTCGGAAGGGAAGGAGCGCCATTTGGAATGCAGACTTAGATGGAATGGTCTGCAGGCGTCACATTGCGTTTGCAGAGCCCCTAATGTACCTAAACAGTAGAAACCCCCCACAAGTGACACCATTTTGGAAAGTAGACCCCCTAAGGAACTCATCTTGATGTGTTGTGAGAGCTTTGAACCCCCAAGTATTTCACTACAGTTTATAACGCAGAGCCATGCAAATAAAAAATATTTTTTTTTCCACAAAAATTATATTTTAGCCCCCAGTTTTGTATTTTTCCAAGGTTAGCAGGAGAAATTGGACCCTAAATGTTGTTGTCCAATTTGTCCTGAGTACGCTGATACCCGATATGTGGGGGGGAACCACCGTTTGGGCGCATGGTAGGGCTCGGAAGGGAAGGAGCGCCATTTGGAATGCAGACTTAGATGGAATGGTCTGCAGGCGTCACATTGCGTTTGCAGAGCCCCTAATGTACCTAAACAGTAGAAACCCCCCACAAGTGACCCCATATTGGAAACTAGACCCCTCAA